>NW_006159867.1:35656-87385 GCF_000334495.1 Tupaia belangeri chinensis | reverse complement strand
TCCTGCTCTGTTATCTTCATTTGTTTGGGTATTTTTCTCCAAGCCCTACTACATCATGAAAACATGTTTGCTTGAAGATCCATCTATTACAGTGCCACCTATGTGCCTTTCCCTGCCAGGTTTTGTTTACAACTTCCTCCCTGGATTGGAGGATGCTGCTATGACACACACAGAAGAAAATGTGGTTCAAGGAAAAATGGAGAAAATGCTTATTGAGTAGGCAACCAGAATCACCTCTTACCAGTTACATTTCACACTTAATTATCTTCTTTCTTTAAAAAAAGAAAAGAATCAGATACCACAAGAGAAAGTGGTGTCAGTTTGGCCTGCAATCATGAAATCACTGACTCGGGACATTCCAAAATGGCAGCCCACAAACAGAAAATGCAAGGTATCATTAAAATGGAGGCCAGATGGTGGCACACTGCTAACATGCAAACTCTGTGAGGCTGACTCACACAGAAGGGTTCTGGGAACATTCCTGGAGATCCCCTAAGTATTCAAAGTAAGCATATGGCCAAGACCGGGCTGGCTGCGCTGGGGCTGGATTACAACATCATGGCCCTGTTAGGGTGCTATCTATCACTTTCTCTGTCTCTTGGTCATGAAGGAAGCTTTTTTAAAAAAGAGATAGTGATAATGAGACTACAATAAACACCAATTTCACTTCTGTGAAGGGCAATTAATTGCTTTTTAGAAATCTTTTTTTTCTCTTTGAAAAAGTTTACACGCCATCCAATTAAAAGTCTACTTCTCTTTCAATTGCTATAAAAAATCCTCTGAACACATCATATGAGAATAAATTTTTGATGGAATAAAAAGAGAAACAATTTCATATAAATTTTGTAAAAGTTTGGCATTCTATAAAGAGAGATACACATATTTTAACAATAAAAATCCCTCCAAGGTAAAAAGCAAAAGATTCCATCAATCTAGCCAACTGTATATTCACATAGAGTGCAATTCTAAAGTGGTTTCTTAACCACTTATGAGCATCTATTAATGCTTAGACACATTGATTAACAGTTTAATTCATTCTGGTATGTATCACTTAATGTGTTCCTAGATATGTATGTATCTGTTGCACTTGCTATTGAAAGTATTTAATTAAGATCTTTTGTGAATCAATAAAACGGGGGAGGGAGGAAGAGGCATGGAAAGCAATCATAGGTAGCAGAGACAGTGTGGAAGAAGGGTGGGAAATGGCAGAAGGTGAGAGGTAGAAAATTGGGGAGGGTAAGGGAGAAGAAGCAAAATATATAAGAAACAAATGGAAAATTATTTGTTGATGGTAACATACATGGTAATATCCTTGATTGAGCCAATATACGGTGTATTCTGGATGGAAAAATCTTATTTTACATATTGTAATGATGTTCAATGAATGAATATAAATTTAAAAGTGTTTTTTAAACAGAAATAAGACACTTTAATTGGCTCAAAGATGAAAATAGTCTAAACTCATTTATGCTAGTTTTCAAAGCTCCTGATATGCTGTATTTTGTATATAGAATATTGACCTATTTAAAAAAATACTGTAGGCATGTACTATATATGCCAATGTCAGAAAGCAACACCATGCTCCATAATGCCTGATATACTGATAGGCAATATACTTTTCTTTCATTTTCAGTTTATTCAAGTAGTCACATGCAGTGCATTGTGCTAATCTTATAGGATTAAGCAATGACAACGTATATGCAATCAGTCCACCCTACCACTAGGAAAGGTTTGAAATGGGGCTGGTCCCTTAACACTGCTGTAGAGGGAGCTAGATCCCACATGGCTGATTACAGTTAGAATCACAGCCCTAGGGGCTTGAAAAACACATCAGGTACACAGGCATGCATGCCCCAGATCTTGAGGGGATGGAAAAACAGAGAAGGGTTTGTGGCTTGACAGCACTCCATTGGGAGCAGTCTTGATTTATTCTCTTTCCCCTCTGTGTGACTCTCCCCCTGGGAAGGAGGGTGATTTCTCATCCCTCAACCCTTCCTCCCTCCCTCCCTCCCTCCCTCTCCCTCTCTCTCTGTCCAGTAAGCATATGTGCCCCATAGCAAAACCAAAAATAAAACGAACAAAAATGCAATGAACAAGATGCGAAAAGACAAGGCTCCACATACATCTGCCCCAGCTTCTAATGTTGAAAGTGGAGCGGGGAGCACCTGGCTGCCCCTTTCCTATTGATCTGAGGACTCCTTAGACATCATCATATAGTCTTAAAATTTATTTTTTGGGGGGCCAGCCAGTGGTATGGTGGTTAAGGTGCTGAACTCCCACATGGCCAACCATGGTTCAAGTCCTGGACCTGGAGGCTTGCATTCTCGCTCTCCTCCCTCCCTCTCCCCTTTCTCTCTCTCATCAAATTGAATAATAAATAAAATTAAGTAATTATTTAAAAAAATAAATTTCTTTTTTGGATCTCAAAATGTGAGAATCTTTCTACACGCCCAATAGTTCCTCTGTTCCTGACCAGTGCTAATGAACAGGATAAAATAAAAGATGAATTTCACTGCAATTATCACAGTCATGGCTGGAGTGCAGTGTTTGCTGTGGCCCTGTTCTAGGTTGGCATCTGCCTTGTTTCAAGTAAAAGGTGTAAGCGGTTTCCAAGGAGAAATCAGAATTCCACAAGAGAGTGCACAGGCAAGAGACTAGGATCGTTACAAGCATGCAGAGAATAGACATGCAGCCATCAGGCAGCCTCCGAGGACTTGAAGGAAGTTTCTCCAACATGTAGAGCATTGAGAACAGAAGCCGTTTCAGCAAATCACTCCCCAGAGACTCACAAATGTCCCGGTCTCTTCACTGGTCGTCATCTTAACAAGAAATACATAATTTGCCTACCCTATCTCTCTGACCTCCAGTGATGCTCTCGTCTCACTACTGAGGGAGAGAGGGGAGGGTGTGTGTGTGTGTGTGTGTGTAACCATGAAACATCATGGTCTTCGTGGTTACCTGTCTGTAGATGTGTGTTTGTGAACCTCTGATCCACTTACCCTGGACAGGAAATGAGCCTCGTGGGTGGCATCTCTCTTGCCTAGGGCTCTTATACCTCCCACTGCTGGGAACCTTCTTTCTCTTCAGAAAAACAAGTTCCTCCTCTCCTTTTAAAGGTTATGTATTAAGGGTGGAAACCAAAGGTGGAGATTCTCTCTCCTGATCCGCCTCTTCTTATATGGACCTTTGCCACTTTTCCTTAATGATTCCTGCTACCACCAATTTTTTTTTCTTTTCCATTTTTGTTTTCCTGAGAGTCTGAGAATATTTAGAAACTCAAAGATGTTGATGACATCTTTGATGCCTTCTGGACCCCTCTGTATCAATGTTCCTCTTACAAAAGTTCATTCAAAAAATCTCCATGGCCAGGCATTAACTGGTTTAAATGCTTGAGGTTTTTGCTTGAGGTTTCCTGCACTCAATGATCCTACACCCAAGAAATATGCTCCTTGGGGATCTTGCTCAACAGCATCCCTCCAGTTCTGGAGTCTTACTTTCCTCCTTTATTGTTTCCAGCTTTAATTTATAGTTCCAGTTCTCAGCTATACTCAGACACCTTCCATTTAAGGGAAAATCTAAACTCTAATAAGAGAATTGATAAGTATCTTATTTCCTATTAGGATCAAAAGGCAGAATTTTTTACATTTCTATTTAATAATGCTATTGAGATAGGATTCATATATAGTATGCTTTGCCCACTTAATATGGTTTCATCAATTCATCAATGATTTCTACTATATTCACAGTTACACAACTACCATCACAATCGATTTTACTATAATTTTATCACCCCAAAATAATCCTGTATACATTAGCAGCCACTAATTTCCCATAACCCCCACAGAACCCTAAGCAGTCACGGGTCCCTTGTTGGTATTTATGATTTTTTTTCTGTTCTTTCATATGAATAAATGGAATCAGAGTATGTGGACTTTTGTAGCTGGCTTTTTTAATGTATTGAGTCATCGAGAAAGCCATGATGCATTTTTGCATAGAAAAACAAACATGTGTCATGACTTTTCCAATGACCTAATAGTATATGATCTTTAAGGTTCATCCTGTAACATGTGTTAGTACTTTGACTGTTCTTACAGCCAGATGATGTTCTATTGTGTAAACCTACATTTTATTTATCCACATAGCAAGTTACTGACATGTGGGTCGTCTCTACTTTTAGTCTATTGTGATAACGCTGCTATAAATATTTGTGTGTATGTATTTGTGTGAACATATGCTTTTATTTTTCTTGGGTATATGCCCAGAAGTGAAATTGCTGGGTCATATGGTAATTCTGTTTAAATTTTTGAGAACTGCCAAATTAGTTTCCAAAGAGATTTAACTATTTTGCATTGCCACCAGTAGTGTATGAAAATTCTGATTTCCCCACACCTTTACCAACACTTTTTATTATTTGATTTTTTTAAGAGATATTTTTGCTACAGGATATATGCCCTCACCAGAGAGGCAGAGCAAGAGATATAAAAAGCAAGAAATCGCCCACCAGAGGGAATGGCAACACTGCAATCCTTTCTCCTCTTGGGATCTTGGGCATGCATGCACATGTGCCCAGGGTGAGTTTTAAGACACTGGGGTCCAGGATTCAAACCAAACTCAACTATGTGGGAGTCCAGTAATGTAACCATTCTGCCATCTGCTGGTCCCTATTATTTGATTTTTTGATTATGGTCATTCTGGGAGGTATGAAGTGGTTAGGTCATTGTGGTTTTGATTTGAAATTCCCTGTGATGGCTGGTGATGATATTCAGTATCTTTTCATGTCCTTACTGACCATTTGGATTTCTTCCATGGAGAAATGTCTATTCAAATCTTTTATTTATTTTTAAGACAGGTCTTGCTATGATTCTCTCATCTTAGCTTCCTGAGAACAGACATATGCCACCACAACAAGCTCTTAAGATGAGGTGAGAATTAAACCTGGACCTGCTCTGTGGCCTCAGCCTGCCTAGTAGCAGCATCACCAGAGTTTGAGCCCCACTGAATCTGTCCATTATTTGTTTAAGTTATTTAGCTTTTTGGAGGTAGGTGCATTCTTACTTTTTATTCTATGTACCAGTCCCTTATCAGATAATATATTGGGTTGTCAAAAAAGTCATGATGCATTTTCTCATTGAAAAATGTCATGACTTTGATGACCGATAATTTCTAAGTATTCCTCCCATTCTGTGGGTGTTACATCACTTTATTGATGGCATCACTTGCAACACAAAATATTTTTTTAACTTTTATAAAGCCTAGTTTACATGTGTTTCTTTTGTCTCTTGTGCTTTTGGTATAATAGCTAATGATACTTTGCCTAAACCAAGGTCTGAAACATTTACTCCTTTCTTTTCTCTTAAGAATTATATAATTTGTGCTCTTATATTTTGTACAATGATCCATTTTAAAGTAATTTTTATTTACGTTATGAGGGAGGCATTAGACTTTATCTTTTTGCTTGTGTACCAGCACCATTTACTGAAGAGTCTATTTTTCTCCATTGAATTTTCTTGGCATCCTTGTCAAAAATTAATTGACCATAAAAGCATTGGTTTGTATCTGAACTCTCTATTTTATTCTACGGATCTATGTGTTTATCTTAATGCCTGTACCACACTGTCTTGATTATTACAGCTTTATGTAAGTTTTGAAATCAAACTATAAGTCCTGCTATTTTATTCTTTTACAATATTGTTTTGGCTACTCTGGGTCCATTTTACCCACATATAAATATAGGGTCAGCCTGTTAATACCCATATAAAAAAAAGACAGAAAATTAGCTTTTTGTTGAAAATAAGGCAGAATTGAATTCCAGCCTTTTCCTTTTCTTAGAGCATTACTTTAGAAAACTTATTGAAAGTTCTTTCTTGGTCTTTTTGAAATATATGTAAATCTTTTAAAAAGCAAAATAAGACTATTGCCAGTTTTAAGACTCAGAAATGTCTTTCTCAAGAAACTGGGAACCACATTTTTGAAATGTCATCACCAAAAACATAGTGGGTATATCTCGATTTCTGTGGGAGAATATTTAGCTACAAACTACCTCCTGTTGTAAAGAGGTGTGAATTTTATTTTTTTCTTTGAATAAAGCCAATTAACTAACACAGATGGTCACCCCAATTACCAAGTGAATTTAGGATGAACTATGTGTGACAAATGGTGTTGTCAAGTTCTCTTCCTGGAGGACTAGTAACTGTTTATCTTGAGATGATCATGCATGCAATGAGTAGTCCCTGTTCAGCTATATAAAAGCGTATGATTTCTTTCTGTCTTTGCCATCTCTTTGATTCACATTCTGGTTTAATACTTATTCAATAAATGAGAAACTTATTTCTTGCCTCCTTTTGTGGAGATGATTCCCATATTGGGAAGAGATTCTTTACATTATACTTCCCCCATAATTCTGGTGACGAGGAGATATATGACAGTTCCTGAGCAGAGCAGGCAAGCTGAAGATCTGTGGCCACACAAGTCAGGTAAGAGTCCCCAAATTATAAAGGAAACAAAAAAGTCTTCCTTCTAGCTCTTTTTACTTTTGGAATAACAGCTAGATAGACATCCCCCTCCGGGTAGAAGAATATTCTAATGAATAGGCACGGACAACAGTGAATCTAAAATCCTGTGAGAACTACCAAGTGGTTAGAAAATAGGAGAAGACAGAAATGTTGCCTTCAGGTCTTTCTCTTGAAGAACTAAAATTTCTGTCATATTGGAAATGGAGAAATGACAAGCCAGTGATGCAGCTGCATGAAAATACTTCCTTGTATTTGAGTAGATTAATTAATGGATTTGCTGGGGTCCTTAGACCTCATTACAATCAAACTAATTACTAATATTTATTAAATGAATATTATTTCTAAAGAGAATACTTAAGATGATTTGGGTGCAAGAAAAGATTGAGAAAAGTAAAAAGAAATGTGAGAATTAATGCTTTTTCTTTCACTGAAATTTTCTTATTTCTTCTTCTTCTCCCTCTGCTTTCCATGTCTTAATCCTTCTGATTCATACTGACTCCCTGGAAGAGTATGTGATGATCTTTTACATGGGTAGTTCCTTCATTGGTGGCATTTCTTTAACAGATAATGATTTAGCCTCCCTATTGGAGGATATAGGATTATATGACTCATAGCCTAGTATGAAGTCTACCTCAAGTCTTAGCTAGATTCCACCCCAAGAGCCCATTTTCATCCCCACGCCATAAGGCTAGGAAAGAGACCTTATGAGGGAAAAAAACTGAGAACTTGGATAAAAGATTTCCCCATATAAAGGCAACAGGTTGGAGAATAGAAAAGGCAAACAAGGTGGTAAGCCATAAAGGTGATCAGCATGAGAAGTTAGACCAACAAGCCACATAACTTACATTTCTTGTCATAGTGCAAGGAAAATGCCCCCCTTTCTTGGATAGCCCACAGGGATGTTACTACTGAGAAGTTACCCAGGGCACCCCACCTGTATGGTTCACATGCTTCTCTTCTCAGTTGATATTAGTAGCTTTAAGTTATCTTTTCTCTATATCCCCAGATATGTGCAAAAGTACTACACAGCATTTAATCAGTGTAAACGCAATGAATGAAGAGGAGTATCAAAGGACTTGGCAGCCAAGAAAGTCAACTACCTGCCATCCTCCAAAATTAAGGATCATGTAAGGATGTTACAGATCCATTTAAAGAGTTGCCTAATGGCAGTAATTGAAACAATTTTGCTTAACGACAGTTGAGATAAGTAGCATAAATGTACACAGAATATGGATGACTCTCAGTCAATTTT
The DNA here is from genome assembly GCF_000334495.1 of Tupaia belangeri chinensis. Taxonomy (NCBI): domain Eukaryota; kingdom Metazoa; phylum Chordata; class Mammalia; order Scandentia; family Tupaiidae; genus Tupaia; species Tupaia belangeri. Next base: position 79,621 of record NW_006159867.1, on the reverse strand, counting down.
ATCATTGGTTTTATGACTATTTCTGAAGATTTGTCATACACCCAAATGAAGATCAAAATTACCTTTTGCTCTGCCACATTTGTCTTGACTCTTTTGTTCACTATTTTAAAACAATACACACACACACCAAAGACTTTTTTTTTAAAAAGTCATAGGAAAACAAAAATAGACTGTTACTCAAATTGCAGTCACAGCTTCTCAGTTTGGAGAATCTAGAGGAAGACAGAGAAGAAAAGAAATTAAAGGTCACTGTGTGAACTGCTCAATTAACATTCTATACTAAAGGAATCATCCTTCTGGTCAACCTGTGAGGGGGAGCAAAGTAAGAAAGGAAAGTTATCTGTCATCATTGTAGAAATCTCAGACACTGGAAGGTGGATTATAGAAAAAGACTCTAGAGAATGGAGAAATTATAGGAACAAGAGGATGAGGAAAGCCCAGAAGGATAGAAAACAATTCGCAAATAGCTTACAATGGAGAGAACTAGGAAATCTCAGAGGTAGGAACTTGTGATACTGGTGCTGTATATTCTGCAATTTCCTCAAAAACAACTCATTTTCCATTTGGTTATAGATCAACATAGGTTGTTATTATTTGGGCTCAGTCTTTTGCTTCTTTCTTTTCTCCCATGGCTGTCATACAGATAGGGCCTGCATCTGAGAACAAATACTCTTATTTTTTCCTGATTATCCTACCAACATACTAGGGAGAGAATGACTGTGCAACTTAAGGGCTATGTCTTTGTTCAGGCTGTTTTAACAAAGTACTTGAGGCTGGGTGGCTTGTAAAAAAATAAATAAATAAATTTATGTCTCACAATTCTGAAGACTGGAATGTTAAAGATTAAGATATTGCCAGATTTTAGAGTAATGAAACACACCCCACACACAACCCCTCTTTGGTTCATAGATAGCTGTCTTCCATAGCAACTTCACATAGTAAAAGGGAGAAGCAATCTCTTCAGACTCTCTCTTGTAAAGGCATAACTCCTGTTCACTAAAGCTTCACTATCATAACCACATCACATTCTAAAAGCCCCCCTCCCCAATACCATTACCTGAGAACTTTGACATGAGTTTTGGGGAAACAACATTCAGATCACAGCAGGCTACTTCTTTTGTAAACTGTGTGTAGTGTCTGCATATTTGGGGTGGGGGGGAAGAGATTTGGTAACTATTTGCCTTATGAAAGTATGAACAGGAGGTGGCAGAGAGTAATATTTCCATGCCTTACAGGAAAAACAGCCAGATAGAAAACAGATAGATGCACTGCTTTCAATTCTAGGGAGTAAAGATACTTACTGGTTTAATTTGAGATAGAGAAACAATAATAATAGCTTACAAAAGAAAAGCCAGGACCATATATGAAATGATGTCCTCTGTTAAGATCGAAATTAATAGCAATACAACCAGTTATAAAAGAATTTGAAAGTTAAAAGATAATTTTAATGGGCACTCTACTTTGTGATGCTTCCTTCCTTTCAGTAAAAAAGAAAGGTATATTTTTTAAGAGATGGTTGATGCCTACATATATTGGTATACAATCTCAGGAAAATAAATAAGTTTGTTGTTCCATTAATGCCGACATTTCCTAATCCTGAAACTATGCTGACTTTGGTACTATAATCTTTAGTTTCTCTCTATAATTGATCTATAATAGGTCTTTACTTCCTGTCCTCTTCCTTTCTTCCTTCTCCCCCTCCTTCTGTCTTTCCTTCTTCCTTCAGAAAATATGTCCCCCCCAGGCAGATCTACAATTATGCCATATGTAGATGACTTCCTCATTGTGTAAGAAACTAGAAAACACAACAAAATTAAACAACAAATTTTGCTTTGTGACAATTTGCTTCACAGAGGAGTAAGGTTGCAATAAAATAGTTGCAATATTGCTAAACTGACATCAAATATTTAGGGTCTAGATTGTGGAACTGTCAGCTGCAAGCCAGAAAATCTAAAAGTTACAATCTCTTTGGTCATGGGAAAAGTCATGACCCATTTTTGCATAGAAAAACACAGACAAATATTTCATGACTTTTCTGATGACCCAATAGGAGTCAGTTCATTTTGTAAACAAAATGGCTCATTACAAAAAAAAAAAAAATAGGCAAAGAAAAGGGCCTAGTACAGTATTTTAGACAGTGGATTCCAGATTTTGCAGAGTGGACAAAACCCATGATAGAACAATTCCATGATAATTCTCAAATCTTCTGATTTGGTCTCTAAAATCTAAAGAGGCTTTTTGACAACTGAAATTTATCATCTCTTCCCCAAACTTTGGTGATTCCCAATTGTTTTTAAATCCCAATCTAATTTATCTAATATTCCTATACATAATGAATGTTTAATAATAGTGATTATTAATCAGCCATGTGCTGGGGTTAATAGTGGGTCAAGTTAAGGCTGTTGAAGCTGTGGCGCCTTTATCATTAAAGCTTGAAAAACTGGTCCAGGAGGTAGCGTGCAGGTTAAGGCACCAGATCCCACATACCCTACTGCACAGAATTGGTGGCTTCAAAATCATTTCAGGAGTGTGTGCATGCATGCCCAAAATCCCAAGAGGGGAATAAAGAAGAAGGAACAGCGGCATAGCCATTCCCCATGGGTGATTTCTCTCTAGCCCCCTTCTTCCCTCTCTCCCCCTCTCCCCCTCTCCCTGGAAAGTACATGGGCACTACAGATAAATTAATAGCTATTACTAGAGCTTCAATTCTTGGTTCTGGATATACAGGAAATACATAATATAGCTACTACTAATAAATATATGTTTGGCATCTGTCAAGCAACAAAGTAAATTTTTGAAACTAGAGGATTTTTTACTCTATGGAAACTAAATATATCTCAAAGAAATTGATAGCTGATTTGTTAGAGACTCTACAACTGTTTGTTCAGATGTCAGTAATTCATTTTACTGACAGAGCTGCGAAAGCTGCTGTTAAAACATGGCAGTTTCCAAACTTAGAAGCTCTACTGCTATCTTTTTTTTTTTTTTAAACTTCCAGCTACTGCATGTGTCTTCCAGAGAGAGATGGAGAGACAGAAAAAAGAGAAGAGGGAAAAAGCAGGCCCCAATGGGGCATGGCCATACCACAATCCTTTCTTCTCCATTTCTCCATCTTAAGCTGGGATTCAAACTGTGGTCAGCCATGTGAACTCCAGTTACTTTAACCACTAGGCTACAGGGCCAGGGCCAGGGCCAGGCCCAAAGCCCTTTTAATACAATCATTTTCAAAGATATGCTACACATAAGAAGATGGCTTATTAAAGGAGTTAAATAATTTTTGACTAAATTATGAGATCTAAAAAGATATCTCCTAGACCACATTTCCTGTTTGCCGATTTAGTGTTATGTCATTAACAAAACCATTAGAATGTTTCAAAGACAGTAGATTCTTAGTATGCCTACCACAGAGATAAAATTTATCGCAAAGCATGTTAAAAAAATATGTCAGCAGAATTCTATGCTGGCTTCTCTCAAGATATGCACAAGAAGCTCTCCTTACCAACTTTCCCAGGAGCCAGGTGGCAGTTAGGTTTCATAAAGCTAATGCTGTAAAGGGTAAGATTTCTGTGTTATAAAATGTATGCTTTCCAGATGGCTCAGGTCTTTCCCTCTGCAAAAATCGATGTTCAAGCAGAATCTGATTTTTTTTTTTTTTTTTTAATGTTCTTCCACAGGGCACATGTGGTTGCCAGAGAAGGACAGAAAGAAGGAAAGTGAGAAATTGCTCCCCTTGGGAGATAGCCAAGCCACGATCTCTTTTTCTCTATTTGCCTCTTAGGATTTTAGACGCATATGAACACACACCTGACATGTTTTTCAGGCTGCTGGATCTGGGATTTGAACAATGAAGTTGGCCATGTGACCTACTGACCTGGCAGAATCTCTTAATAAATGTAATTCCCGCTTTTGGGTTACCAGAGCATTTAAATGACAGAAAAAGTCAGTTTATTTTTAACAATTATTCAGGAATTATGCTAATGCTTACAGATTCCTATAATCCTTAGTCCTCTAGAAAATACAATCAATTAAACTCTAAAATACTCTTTAAGATACTGAACCTTGATATGCTAAATGGCCTAGAGCTTTACTGCTAGCCTTGTTAAAAAGTAGAATGATTCCTACCAGCAAGCACAGAATTGCTCCTTGTATCTACATTTGGAAGGTCGATGAATTCGGCTCTCATACCATGACCTGTGGTTGATTTCAATGATTCTTCCATAGTCATGTTCAATACTTAACTGGGCTTTGGTCTTCCCTAAGAACCTTGTCATGTAAAGTCATAAAGATCTGAAAGAACTCACCAGAAGCAATCAGCCAGCCCTACTGATAGGAAGATTCTGTCTGCATGAAGTGATCCTTGGTAAAGACAAGATGGGTTGTCACTGTACTAAGAGGACCTTTCGAATGTTGCTGATCACCCATACAGCTACCAATGTGAAAAACAAAACCAACAACTTTTTTTCAAATCAGCAGTAATAAAGCTAATTTGTGCTTCGTAAGAAGTCTACTCCTCAGAAAGACTGCACTGAGGTTCCCACAAGGGAACTTCAAGTTTTCTAGAATTATTGATTATGTACTGAACTCAGCAGAAAGGAGATTCTTTTTTTTCTTTCTTTTTTTTTGGAGAGATTTTTGCTATAGAATGCATGTACTCGCCAGACAGACAGAGACAGACAGACAGACAGAAAGCGAGAAATCAGCCCCCACGGGCGATGGTCACTCCCTTCTCCTCCATTCTCCTCTCGGGATCTTGGGCACGCACTCACACGCACCCGTCCTGAGTTTTAAGCCACCGGGTCCGGGACGCAAACCGTGGTCGACTACGTGGGAGTCCAGTGACATAGCCATTACGCCAACTGCTGGTTCCCGAAAGATTTCTTACAAACCTATTACTAGTCTCATATTAGGCCATCAGAAAAATCATGATTTTTTTTTTTTTCTATGCAAGGCATGTCATGACTTCTCCGACAACCTAATAGATGGCTTTGTTATCTGATTCACGATAGGGTTGTTTCAACTACTTGAAGAAAATACATTTTACTAGAAAACAAGTTATTTGTCACATACTTTTTCTTTCTGTACTCTCAGTAACGGTTTCCAAAATCTCCCTTCTAATCAATTCTAAATTATAATACCAGCATAAAGTGTACACAGGAATTCAAAAATCTGATTACTGATCAAAGAAATAAGTCTATCTCCATTAGTAACTTCTTATAACAAAGTAAAAATAACTTATATGCATCCAGTATTTAAGCCCTAAATTTGACTCAAACTATTTTAACTGGTTTATTTGGACAATAAGGTAGGCAAGTAAAATCAAAGTAAGACCATTAAGCAGAAATTGAAAACCTAAGTCTAATGCCATTAGATTAACTTGGGATGTATACTATCTCCAATCCTAAAATAGATACATGAACAAAGATAACCACCTATAGATTCATGTACTTTTATTTAACTGTTATAAAATTATGACTAATAATTTAGAACCAACAGTAATACGTGGGTTGGGTTTGTCAAGACTTAGAAAAATTATGACTAATAATTTAGAACCAATGGTAACACGTGGGTTGGGTTTGTCAAGACTTAGAACTATGTATGTTACACAATAGAAATTCAATCTGTCCCATTAAATATAAAGCTCTGATAGTAGATGATGGCCATGAGCGTCTCTGCTTTTTACATCTGGGAACAATTATTTGGGTAGATAGAATAATTATTAATTGTCATAAATGTGATGGCTTACATGGTTACACAAATGTGAGGAAACTTAAGTGATTGACTGAAACTCAGGAGAAATATATCAGGACCTTAAGGAAAACAATTAATTAAAAATTAAGGTTTTTCAGGCTTCAGTGTAAAGCTACTCTTTAGTCTTAGAGTGAGTTAAGTATTCATCAGGAGCTACCAAATTGTATTTAGCTGGTACTCACTTGACTATTCAAGTAATATCATTACAATGACTTGCAAAATTAATGTTTAACTCAAAAAAATTTTGTGGATTACTAATTAGTCAGGCTTCTCCAGAGAAGCAGAGCCCAGTTTGTTATTGTGTGTGTGTGTGTGTATGTGTGTGTGTGTGTGTATGTACACAGGATTTCTAAGGGGTTGTGGAAAATGAAATTATGAAATAAAAAAACATAAACTATTTCTCAATATATGCTCTATGAGGTTTGGGACACTTTTGTAACGAACAATTCCAGCCATTTAGTCCTCCTAAAGAAATGAGGATCCTGGGGATTTAACCATGTCAGTGCTGTCTTTACATTATCAACTGAAGAAAAATAATACCATTTAATCATTTTTTTTAAAGAGTAATCCAAAGTCAAAAGGTGGCAAATCAGAACTCTAAAGGTGGACACCTGATGATTTTCCCACAAAACTGCCTTTTTTTTTTTGAGAGGTTTTTGCTATAAGGCCCGTGGGCTTGCCAGACAGACAGAGACAGAGAGACAGAAAGCGAGAAATCACCCCCCAGGGGGGCTGGTCACGCCGCAATCCCTTCTCCTCCATTCTCCTCTCGGGATCTTGGGCACGCACACACACGCGCCCGGCGTGAGTTTTAAGCCACCAGGTCCGAGACTGGAACCGTGGTCGACTACGTGGGAGTCCAGCGACATAGCCATTACGCTATTGCTGGTTCCCAAAACTGCCATTTTTGATGAGAGGAATAAACCAGACCATTGTCATAATGGAGAAAGACTGTCTGGTAAAAGCTTTCCTGGGCATTTTTATCTAAAGCTTCTGCTAGTGTTCTCCACATATTCCTAATAAGCACATGGTAATGTTTGTTGCCCCTCTAGAAAAAGCAAAATATCTTGAGCATCCCAAAAAACAGGTGCCGTGATCCTTGCTCTTGACCAGTCCACTTTTGCTTCGGGTGGACCACTTCCACCTCTCGGGGCCATTGCTTTGAATATGCCTTGTCTTCAGGATCATAGTGGCAGAGCCATGTGTCCTCACCTCTTACAATTTTTTGAAGAAATATTTTAGGATGTTGATCTCACTATTTAAATTTCCATTGAAAACTACTCTGGCCTATAGGTAATCTGGGCACAACTGTTTTGGCACCCATGGAGCAGAAAGGTTGTTCATCTTTACTTTTCAGTCAGAATTGTGTAAGCTAAACCAAGTGAGATAGATATGGTATTGGCTCTTATTTATGCTATTAATTACTGGTCCTACTTAGGGCACAAGCAAAATAAACATTTTCCTCACGAACTGACATGAATGACTGGTCACTGCAGGAGTCATCTTGAACATTGTCTTTATCCCTTCTTAATATGACATAGTCATTGGTAAGCTGACTTGGGGAGAGTCATCTTTCCCATAACATTTTACAAAAGCATCAAAAATTTCACCATTCTTCCACCCATTCATTGCCATAAATTGGATGTTTTTTGTTGCTTCAATTTTGGCAGAATTCATATTACTCTGGCAGGGGCTCTTTTAAACTCATGTCTCCTCCTTCTTAGTGCCTAAAATTAAATCCTGTTCAGACAGGTTATAACAAGTTACTGTACATGTATTTTAGTAAAAAAAAAAAGTGAAATCCATGCATAGTTTTTCATAATCTGCATTTTCCATAGTTTCTGAAGACCCTCCATGTGTATATATTCATCATATATGAGGATCCAGTGGTGTAATTCCTGGTTTGAGTCTGAGAGTCTAAGAACCAGGAAGACTGGTGTTCAAGAGCAGGAGAAAATGAATGTCCTAGCTCCAACAGAAGCAAGTTTGACTGTCCTCTGACTCTGCCTGTTTGTTTTATTCATACCCTCAATGCATGAGACGATTCCCACCTGGATTTCATGAGGGTGGATCTGTTCTGCTTAGTCTACCAATTCAAATGCTAGTATCTTACAGAAACAATCACATACACACACCATGGAGTAGTATTTTACCAGCTATCTGGGCATCCTATGGCCTGATCAAGATAATATGTAAGACTAACCATTATACTAATGAAGAAGCTGACTTTGGTCCAGCCCTGCAGCTTAATGGTTCAGAGATCCAAATTCCACATGGCTGACTCTGTGGTCCAAATCCTAGAACCAGTGGCTTGTAAACCACACAGGTACATAGGTATGCATGCCAAAATTCTGAGAGGATAAAGAAATAGAGAAGAAATTATGGCATGACCAATGCCCTACTGGGGATGCTTTCTCTTTATGTCTCACTCTGGCAAATAAACATGCCCTCTGCCAATTAAAAAAAATGTAGTTTTTCTTTTTTATATTCATTATTTTTAGTTTGCTTTAGAGCAGAGACAGAGAGAGCAAGAGAGAGATAAAGTAAGAAATCATTCCCACACACACCCATGGGAAATGGGCCACACTGTAATTCCTTTTCCTCTATTCTTGTGGGATTTTACATGCATAAATGTCGTTTTAACACTATGACATTTAGTGGTTATAGTAAATATAAAGGGACATCAAAAAATTGTGTAAAAAGGAAATAAAGCATGAGTTTATTTTAGTGCAAAAGATTTTGAAATCCATGTGTAGTTTTTCTTTCAGAAATTTTTTTACACCTTTTGAAGAATTTTGAAGATTCCTTTCATATGTATGATGGTACATGTTTAAGATATTACATATTATAAGAGTTGCTTCCACTACAAAATTACCTTTATCTCTATCTCTAGCCTACTCTCACACCAGTTTTTTTTTTCTCTTTCCCCTTGTCAACCATGTTTCCCAGATTTTCTGAAATATTTATCTATAGTTGCTCAAAGCTTCACTTTTTATGGCCCTATGCATTTGTGCCAGGAATCCCCTTCCATAGACAAGTCTCTTTGTTGCCCTGGCCACTATGTCATGCCCAATGAAAATAAAGACCAAGATAGGAATGAAGGTATGTTTGCATTTTAAAAGTCTTTCTGTAAATTTTAATTTTTGTTCTGTATATTCACTGACTATTCAAAAATAGGTAACAAATATATATACATGTGAATATATGTACATATTTATTCATGATAGAATGTGTGTGAGAGAGAGAAAGAGACAGAGACAAGGACCTTCCTCAGGGCTTGGTCACTTTCTGATCTTCCTTTTGCTTGCCAAGATTCTAGGCATGTATGCACTTACTTTCTGGCTGTCTGGGCTTAGGACTTGTATCAAGGTTAGCATGAGGCTACCAGTTCTGGGTCTGTGACACTATGAACTACACCACAAAGCCAGGCCAATAACTAAATTAAACATATTTTGATAGGAAAAAAAAAAACTTTAAAAATCACGTCTCCTAGGAATCTTCCCATTAACCTTTGTTGACCAGGCTGTTAGTCACGTTAAAATAGTGTGTCATTTTGGAATCTTGTAACATGCTCACTGTTTAATAGAGGGCTGAGTGATGAAGAAATAAGACCGAGTATGTATTATCAAGTTACCAGTGGCCTTAGCATTTCAGTGGGAAAAAAATCTATTCCAACTACTGTGGAGACAAAAACGTCAAAGCTCATCTCTAGAATGCCTGACTCAAAAAAGGGGACCAGTTTTAGAAAGGAGTTAATCTCTATTTTGTAGACAAAAATTTCTTGCTTACATGGGCATGCTAATGACCAGCAGATGGCGTAATGGTTACGTCACTGGACTCCCATGTAGTTGACTGCGATTCAAGTCCTGGACTTGGTGGCTTAAAATTCATCCCAAACACGTGTGCATACATGCCCTAAATCCTGAGAGATGACAGGAGAAGGGTTTGTGGCATGGCCATCCCTCTGGTGGGTGATTTCTCACTTTCTTTCTCTCTCTGTCTGGCAAGTACACATGCCCTATAGCAAAAAACTTTTAACCAACAACTCCAGATGAAAAGGGTGTTTGGTGTGTTTTTTAGTCATGGGGCATGCGAGGTCACTGAAGACAGAAAATAAGAGGTAAAGTGAGAAATCACCGTCTCCCCCCCCCCCAAGGGGGGATAGCCATGGTGCAATCCCTTGACCTTGCCCACTCTCTTCTTGGGATTTTAGACATGCACACTCATGTGTCCAGTATAATTTTCAAGCTACTAGGTCTGGGACTTGAACCATGGTTGGCCAATTGGGAGTCCAGCTCCTTAACCACCTGCTGGCCCAATGGTCTTTTTTTTTTTTTTTTTTAAACAACAGTAACGTTCTATTCCAGCCTGTGACTAAAGAGTGATGATTCCATGTCAAAGGCCCTAATAACAGACACTGAAAACTATATATGGGATCATCAGAAAAGTTTTAAAGCATTTTTATACAGAAAAACACATTATGACTTTTTCAATGATCTAATATTTTTAATGAGTGAAGTAATTTCTCAAAAACAGAAGTTGACAATAACAATGATTCAATAGCATATGTCTTTCAATAGACATTTTGGTATATTTGAGTACTTTTGTGAGTGCTTAAACATACCAAATAAAACCAATAACTACTAAAAACCAAAGTAATCATGATGATTGACAAAAAGCAAATATATGACAAGTTTATATATATGTATATATATATATACACACACACACACACACATATATATATACATACACACACACACACACGTACATATATATTACTTTTATTTGTGATTCATGAATTGGGGCATGGTGGGCTCCATACATTGAGCACCCTTCTCCATTTCTCTTCACCCTATTCCCTGAAACCTGGTTTCTGCTCTGGCTGGTCATCATGAACATCTCATGACCATTCCCTTACCTCACAGAATTGGCTCATGGCCAGGGCTGTCCTGGAGGTATGCACCTCTTCCCCACATCAACACCATAAAAGCAGGAGTACCAAATTAATGTACAAGCTCTGATGATTCTGCTAATGAACAACCTATACTGAAACCAGACCCTGCCTTGAAGACGGGGAGTCCATCCTGATCTCACAGGTGGTGGATGTATTCTTTGACTTTTAACTATGTAACCTGAGAGACCAGCAGATGGTGTAATGGTTACATCATTGGACTCCCATGTAGTTGACAGTGGTACGAGTCCCAGACATGGTGGCTTAAAACTCATGCCAGGCACATGTGCATACATGCCCCAGATCCCAAGAGGTGACTGAAGAGAAAGGAATGTGGCATGGCCATTCCTCCTGGGGGTTGATTTCCCTCCCACTTCCTCCCTTCTCTGGCAAACACACATGCCCTACAGCAAAAATAACTCTAAAACACATGCTCAATGGCTGCATGGACCATCGTCTGCCTGGCCATCAGCAGATGATCCTGTCCTAAGACGTAAGTAAACTCATACAGAAAAACAGGATGACTGGTTAACAGCCTTTTTGTAAGGGTTAAAGCAGAGGGCACCTCCTTATCTCTGACTCAGGTAGACTAAAATCTCTTATTTTGAGGAAAACCTGGTCTGTTGGGGATCTACTTTTTTCCTTGAAGTTTTTGTTTTATTATGTGGCATTTAGCATAAGTAATTTCATTCTGCTTTGGTCTGGTCTATTGGAGTCTAGAGCTAAACTTAGTCCAAATCTTTGACTTCCCATCATTTTGTTCATTATAAAGGCTCAAATTTATGAGAGTTTGTTTATTCAGTGATTTATGTGACATATTCTTAAAACATGAAGCACTAAACAGTGCCCTCTGTTTTACTCTGGCATGCCAAATTGTGGGTTATGGTAAAGTAAATGGTAACAAGTCAAAAAGAAAGTTAGACAACCTCATTCTTTCCAATATAATCTAAGTGTTACAAAAAAAAAAAAAAAAGATACTAACATAGGGAAAAACTAGATAAAGGAATTCTTTCTATTACAGATAAGTTAAGAAATAGCAGTAGCCATAGGACAATGTTTTTTAAAAGTGCCTTTAGTTCAATTTGCACATTTGTTTCTTAGACTGTCTTTGCTTAATAATTAGCATATAAATGGTCCCATCTAGGATTGGAAGTTAACTTTCATTAACCTCACTTACAATACCTAAAGGAGGCATTCCCATTTAAATACAGGGGGATAATTAGTCTAGCGAATTCTCCTGAACACGAAAATCTTGAAGCAGTCACAGCCACATTGAGCACTGACCAAATATTCCAAGTTTCATGAAGAGACTTACAAACACACAGTGGGAATAAAAAAAGCAAATGAAGTTATTTTCTCATAAAATCTTGACGTACATCTCACAAAATTCTCATCCAGTATTGCACTATACATTTGATTTTTTTTTCACGTAGTCTTTATTTCACTTATGGCAGTTTTATGACAATTATTTTTTTTCTTAATTCATTAATTTACTCTTCATTCAACAAATGTTTAAAAAGTGCCTATTTCAGGAAATGCAAAATTGTGGACTCTATAGGAGGCGACCTAAAGAAAAATAAGATGCAGTTCCAACCTTTGGGGGACTTGCTGACAGTGGAAGGTAAGAGTATAAAAAGGAGCAAATTCAAAAGAACATGATTTTTTTAAACTGAGTTCCCACTATGTGATGGGCATTATGTTAAGTAACTATTTCTAAGTTGGGTTAGTGAAGTAGAATACAGAGACACTAAAATATAGTCAGGGTATAAGCCCAAAATGGAATCGCAAAATGGCTAAGCATTAAGATGGAGTAGCAGTAGCTGAGCATTCATGAAGAACCCTTGGCCCACAAATGACTTACAGCCTGCAACGATGATTCAATGATTAATCTAGGCAGCATGACCTAAAGCAATTTTGGCTTTTTCCATGTCCCACCACATTCAGAAACCTAGGCAATAGGCTTCAGGACCAAGGCTCTCAGACAAAGACTGGAGCAATCTCTGACCACTAGATCTCTGCTCAAAGACTTGGACAATCATTTACCAGAAGTTTTCTCAATGTGCAGCTCTCCAAATATACAGCATGACATGACACATGTAACTCCCATGGGGACAAAACCTGAACAAGTTCTTCCTGGCAAGGATTAAAATCCCTGACAAGAACCCCAAATCAACAACTTACTTTTGGGATTCCTCCCTACCTGGGAGCTTATTCTCTCTCGATAAACTTCACCTTTACTATCCCCTCCAATTGTCCATGCCTCTAATTCTTCCTGACTGTGAGACACAAACTCAGCAACCCAGAAATCCAGCAGCATTACCATAAAACAAAGCTTAGTCTAAACACAGAGGAACCTTAGATTTCTACTATCCAAGAGGCAGAGTACATGATGGCTAAGAACAAGGTCGCTCAAACCAAACTGTTTCAACTTAATCTGGGCTTGGCCATTACTTCCACTGTTACCTTAGGCGAGCTGTTTGATGTGTCATTGCCACATCATCCTCATGTGTGAAGGGGAATGATAAAAGGATGCCTACCATATAGGGTGGTTGTGAGGATTACATAAAGCAAGAAACTTAAGGTGCTCTCAACTCTGTTGGTAGGAAATAAACAGTGGAGTAAGTTTTATCTCTCAAGTATTACACACATTTTCCAACAAGATTGACAACTCTTTGTTTTCTTTGTTTTAAATTCTAAAAAGTGAATTACTGTTCACAGAAATAAAACCAACTCAGTGCTTTGCCAGCACTAAATGTTTAGTGCCAAACCAGGAGGATCTCTCTGGGACTATAGAATTACAATGTTTATGTTAGAAAAAGTACTGGACTGAAAGTGAAGTGTACCAGTGATAATTATAGCTTTATAGTAATAGTTACATGACTTTCAGCAAGTCAGAAGTTGTAAATTGTAAACTTCAATTTCCTAGGCCATAAAGTAAAAAGTGCCCTACATGTGTGTGTAAAGGGTAGGGGTGGGGGTCTTGCCACAAAGGCTGGAACGCTCATAATATAGTAGAACGCACTTCTGAGTCTTATGCAGTGAAGAGCTGCTCATTTGCTGCAATTGTGCATCATAAAATTTAAGAAAGACCAACAGCCTCCACCAGTCTTGTTAAAGAGTTGTCTTCTATGAGGTAACGAATAACATAGCCAACTGGTAATCAACAGAATACATAAAAGAGAGAATTGACAATTAGTTGGGAGACTTTATGTCAAAATCCTATTCTTGGATCAATACCAACTTTGTATTTGTGTCTCTCATTTCTCTGAGATTTGTTTCACCTCCAGGTGAAACAAAATTACTACCACATTCTTTATGCTTTATTTCGAACTGGTCTACCTGAGGCGCTCATGAAAAAGACAAGTAGAGTATAAATTGGATTCAAATTGAAAATGAAAATATGCAGGAATATTTGATTTCTGTAACATAATCACACAATTACAAAGTAGGTAAAGTAAAAACTTTGCAGCTCTTTATTTTTCCTCCCTGGCTACCTCCCAAGGCCAGCAATCCTGCTTTGTTTGTGTTCTTTCCAAATATAACCTTCAGTAACTATAAGACGACTTTTTAAAAAACTATTTTGCATGTATTTATACAGACATATGTATATGGGAAACTACATATTTTCCTTTCTATAAATGGGGCTGTATAATAAGTTTTATTCTTAAATTGAAAAATAGTAGTACTTTTTTTTTTTTTTTTGGCTTCCATAGGGTTTGTACGAGTGCCAGAGAAAGTCCGGAAGTGAGAAATCACCCCCAGCCAGGATGGCCATGCTGCAATCCCTTCTCCTCTCAGGATTTTGGGGGACATGCATGCACACCACCAGGTCCAGGACTTAAACCACAGAGTCAACCACGTGGAATCCAGCTCCTTAACCACCACACCACCTGCTGGTTCCAACACAATACTCCTTTTTAAGATTCCAAATTATGGCTAGATTAAGAAACTTTTCTTGCATTTACTGTCTGGTCAGTTTTTGTTCATTATCTCCTTAATACAACTTCTTTGTAATGCTAACATTATTTGGCTAGGTCATCAGTTGAATTTTATATTTGCTTCATGGTACTGTTATAATGAAAACTTTTACTTCTGTAGGCTCTAATCATCATTCTTTTCTTTTTCCTGTTTACTTTACAAGCCACTTCCTACTTACCAATTCCTACTTACTAATTTTTTTTTTCTTTTCCTGGAGAGGTTTTTGCTATAGGGCGTATGCGCTCAACAGAAAGACAGAGACAGACAGAGAGATAGAAAGCGAGAAATCACCCCCCAGGAGAGATGGGCACGCTGCAATCCATTCTCCTCCATTCTCCTCTCAGGATCTTGGGCATGCACGCACACGTGCCCAGCGTGAGTTTAAGCCACTGAGACTGGGACTTGAACTGTGGTTGACAACATAGCCATTACACTAACTGCTGGTCCTACTAATTATTCTAATATTCTCATTAATACCTTTATGCAAATACATATTTACATTTACATACATGTAAGTTTTTACCTATCTTGATTCTTTTTGTGTACCAGGTGAGTTAGCACATTGTTTTTAGGTTCCCCCCCCAACCAAGAGCTGTTTATTTCCTCATCATTTTTCATTTTTAGTTTACCATTTCATACAGATTTGAATTTTTTTCATGATTCCCATTGAATATGAGTAAAACAAATGATTAAACTCCACATTAGTAAGACAACTTGAACTGTGTCAAGTATTTTTTTAATACATAAAAATATAAAATAGCTTCTTGGAATTTGGAAAGTTGAGACTTCAAGTACAGATTAGGAGAACAGTATCAAAGAAAATCTATTAGAAATACTGTTCCGGGGACCAGCAGATGACGTCACTGTAATGTCACTGCACTCCCATGTAGTCAACCATGGTTCGAGTCCCAGACATGGTGGCTTAAACTCATGCTGGGTACATGTGCATGCATTCCCAAAATCCCAAGAGGAGAATGGAGGAAAAGTGATTGCAGTGTGGTCATTACCAGTGGGGAGTGATTTCTCACTTTCTGTCTCTCTCTTTCTCTCTGATGAATGCATGTGCCTTATAGCAAATATCTCTCTCTCTCAAAAAAAAAAAAAAAAAAAAAAACAACTCTAAACCGAGGGGAAAAAAACTCTTTGTTTTCTTTGTTTTAAATTCTAAAAAGTGAATTACTGTTCACAGAAATAAAACCAACTCAGTGCTTTGCCAGCACTAAATGTTTAGTGCCAAACCAGGAGGATCTCTCTGGTACTTTAGAATTACAATGTTTATGTTAGAAAAAGTACTGGACTGAAAGTGAAGTGTACCAGTGATAATTATAGCTTTATAGTAATAGTTACATGACTTTCAGCAAGTCAGAAGTTGTAAATTGTAAACTTCAATTTCCTAGGCCATAAAGTAAAAAGTGCCCTACATGTGTGTGTAAAGGGTAGGGGTGGGGGTCTTGCCACAAAGGCTGGAACGCTCATAATATAGTAGAACGCACTTCTGAGTCTTATGCAGTGAAGAGCTGCTCATTTGCTGCAATTGTGCATCATAAAATTTAAGAAAGACCAACAGCCTCCACCAGTCTTGTTAAAGAGTTGTCTTCTATGAGGTAACGAATAACATAGCCAACTGGTAATCAACAGAATACATAAAAGAGAGAATTGACAATTAGTTGGGAGACTTTATGTCAAAATCCTATTCTTGGATCAATACCAACTTTGTATTTGTGTCTCTCATTTCTCTGAGATTTATTTGTTTCACCTGCAGGTGAAACAAAATTACTACCACATTCTTTATGCTTTATTTCGAACTGGTCTACCTGAGGCGCTCATGAAAAAGACACGTAGAGTATAAATTGGATTCAAATTGAAAATGAAAATATGCAGGAATATTTGATTTCTGTAACATAATCACACAATTACAAAGTAGGTAAAGTAAAAACTTTGCAGCTCTTTATTTTTCCTCCCTGGCTACCTCCCAAGGCCAGCAATCCTGCTTTGTTTGTGTTCTTTCCAAATATAACCTTCAGTAACTATAAGACGACTTTTTAAAAAACTATTTTGCATGTATTTATACAGACATATGTATATGGGAAACTACATATTTTCCTTTCTATAAATGGGGCTGTATAATAAGTTTTATTCTTAAATTGAAAAATAGTAGTACTTTTTTTTTTTTTTTTTGGCTTCCATAGGGCATGTACGAGTGCCAGAGAAAGTCCGGAAGTGAGAAATCACCCCCAGCCAGGATGGCCATGCTGCAATCCCTTCTCCTCTCAGGATTTTGGGGGACATGCATGCACACCACCAGGTCCAGGACTTAAACCACAGAGTCAACCACGTGGAATCCAGCTCCTTAACCACCACACCACCTGCTGGTTCCAACACAATACTCCTTTTTAAGATTCCAAATTATGGCTAGATTAAGAAACTTTTCTTGCATTTACTGTCTGGTCAGTTTTTGTTCATTATCTCCTTAATACAACTTCTTTGTAATGCTAACATTATTTGGCTAGGTCATCAGTTGAATTTTATATTTGCTTCATGGTACTGTTATAATGAAAACTTTTACTTCTGTAGGCTCTAATCATCATTCTTTTCTTTTTCCTGTTTACTTTACAAGCCACTTCCTACTTACCAATTCCTACTTACTAATTTTTTTTTTCTTTTCCTGGAGAGGTTTTTGCTATAGGGCGTATGCGCTCAACAGAAAGACAGAGACAGACAGAGAGATAGAAAGCGAGAAATCACCCCCCAGGTGAGATGGCCACGCTGCAATCCATTCTCCTCCATTCTCCTCTCAGGATCTTGGGCATGCACGCACACGTGCCCAGCGTGAGTTTAAGCCACTGAGACTGGGACTTGAACTGTGGTTGACAACATAGCCATTACACTAACTGCTGGTCCTACTAATTATTCTAATATTCTCATTAATACCTTTATGCAAATACATATTTACATTTACATACATGTAAGTTTTTACCTATCTTGATTCTTTTTGTGTACCAGGTGAGTTAGCACATTGTTTTTAGGTTCCCCCCCCAACCAAGAGCTGTTTATTTCCTCATCATTTTTCATTTTTAGTTTACCATTTCATACAGATTTGAATTTTTTTCATGATTCCCATTGAATATGAGTAAAACAAATGATTAAACTCCACATTAGTAAGACAACTTGAACTGTGTCAAGTATTTTTTTAATACATAAAAATATAAAATAGCTTCTTGGAATTTGGAAAGTTGAGACTTCAAGTACAGATTAGGAGAACAGTATCAAAGAAAATCTATTAGAAATACTGTTCCGGGGACCAGCAGATGACGTCACTGTAATGTCACTGCACTCCCATGTAGTCAACCATGGTTCGAGTCCCAGACATGGTGGCTTAAACTCATGCTGGGTACATGTGCATGCATTCCCAAAATCCCAAGAGGAGAATGGAGGAAAAGTGATTGCAGTGTGGTCATTACCAGTGGGGAGTGATTTCTCACTTTCTGTCTCTCTCTTTCTCTCTGATGAATGCATGTGCCTTAGAGCAAATCTCTCTCTCTCTCAAAAAAAAAAAAAAACCTTAAGCCAGGGGACAAACAGATGGCATAATGGTTACATCACTGACTCCCATAATCAACCGTGGTTCAAATCTCAGACCCAGTGGCTTAGAAAACTCACACCAGGCACTTGTGGGTGTGTGCCCAACATCCTGAGGGGAAATAGAGGAGAAGGGATTGCAGAATGGCCATCCCCACTGGGGGGTGATTTCTGCTTTCTGTCTGTCTTTCTAATCTCTCTTAAAAAGACAAACAAACAAACAAACAAAAAAAAACAACTCATGCTGGACATGTATATGTGCATGCCCAAAATCCCGAGAGGAGAATGGAGCAGAAAAGGTTGTGGCGTGGACAATCCCCTTGGGGAGGGATTTCTCACTTTCTGTCTGTCTCTTCAGCAAGCGCATACACTCTATAATAAAAATCTCTCTCAAAAAAAAGTTAAAAAAAGAATGAAAAAGAAATAATGTTCCCAATATTCCCTTAGCTCTTTCCTCAACCACAGGGATAGGATACAGAAGAGATGCAATTGTTTGGGATCCATATCCTGGAATCTATACTAACCAGATCAACCTTGATACTGGGCAAGAATCTAAATGTGTCAATGCCCATAACACCATGCCCAAACAATCTTTCTGCCTATTCTTTTAAGTACTGTTACCTGAGAGACTTTATCTTTGTTCACAACTCAGTTCCACATTTCACCTTTCCATTACTTGTCTCTTCTGCCAGAGCCTGAAATGTGTCACATGCTATGGTCTAATTTGGGGCCCCTTAATTTCCTCTAAAAAAATAAAAATCATTTCTCTAAATTGTGCACACTCCACTTCCTCTCCCTTGTGAAAAGGTATTTAAGCCTCAAACACCTGACCTTTCATTGAGTCCTGTACTTTGTGTATGGCTCCCATGTTTATGCACATTAAATAAATTTGTTATGGTTTTTCTCTGATACTCTATCATCAATTCATTTCAGTGAACCTTCAGAAGGCAGAGAAAAACATTTCCCTTTAGTTCCAATTTACAATCTTGTGTGTTAAATGTTCTAATATCATTTAGAACATTCCCTGTCCATGGCCACTATGTAAAAAGATTTCATTTTAGAGATTTTATTTTTATATATTTTGCCAGGGGGCACACGCACTCACTGGTGAGTGAGAGAGGAAAAGTGAAAAATCACCCCCACACACATACACAGAGGATGATCATGCTGCAATTCCTTCTCCATTTCTCCATCCTTTTCGGATTTGGGGCACACAGCCTCACACACCCAGCCTGTTTCTCAGGTTACTAGGTCTAGGACTGGAACCTCAGGGTCAGCCATATGGGATCCAGCTGCCTGAACTACCATGCCACTGGCTGGTCCTCTCTCTAGAGTTATTATCTGATAAACTTCGGAAGTCATAGGAGAAAGAGAAAGGGAGTGGACTTTCATTTAACAATAAAAGTCAATGATTTTTTTTTTTTTTGAGAGGTTTTTGCTATAGGGCGCGTGTGCTCGCCCGACAGACAGAGAGGGACAGAGAGAAAGTGAGAAATCACCCCCTAGGGGGGATGGCCATGCCGTAATCCCTTCTCCTCCATTCTCCTCTCGGGATCTTGGGCACGCACGCACGCACAAGCACCTGGCGTGAGTTTAAGCCACTGGGTCCGGGACTTGAACCGCGGTCAACTACGTGGGAGTCCAGAGACATAGCCATTACGATAACTGCTGGTCCCAAAAGGGTACCTAAGACCATCTTCGGGTTCAGAGATTCACTAAGACTCACCGAACTCAGAAAACCTGTTATGTTCATAGCAATGGCTTATTATAGCAAAAGGAAATCAATTACAACTATCAAAGGAAAAAGGCACATAGGTGCAACCTTCCAGTTTTTCTCTCCCAGTAGATGCGCGCTAACAGGATTTCATCCTCCCAGCAAATGCATGTGACAACATGTAGGGAGTGTTGCCAACTACAGAAGCTTGTTTCAAGTCACTGGGGGGCTGGTTACGTAGGCACTGAGCACTTGAATGGCTGGTTTCACTTACTCAGTCTCCAGCCTTCCCAGAGGTTAAACTGATACCCCAGGGCCCAAGACTCCCACATTCTATTACATTCTTAGCCTGTATTACCTACTGTGACCTCAGGTCCTGTTAAGGAAAAATACTCATAGAGAATGATATTCCAAGGGTTTATAAATTGATCTAGCTGGCTGAGGACTAAACTTCTGGAATGCTCAGGGTTTATTCAACCCAGTCCTGAAGAGTTGCTTCTTTACTCCATAGTGAGTAATTTGTCAACTAAATGGTATCACAGAAATACTAATGAGGAACATGACTAAAATAAACCAACCAACCTAATCTCATCCTTTCATGTTACAATAAATTTGTAAATGTTATTTGAAAATATGATCATGTGTATATTTCAAATTTCAAAACCATAGTGAATACAGCCCTGAAATTTAAAAAAAAAAATTAATAAATGTTCTCTAACAGTAATGGAGGCATATTAAAACAAAAAATCCCTTGTCATTTTCCATACGAGTTGAGAAACATGATGAGCAATTAGTAGATTCAACAATGCACTGCAATCTTCAGAAAGCTCTTGAGGGTATCAGGAAAATATCCTATTTGAATATTGGGAAGTAAGGAAGTCAATCTGGTCTGATCTGTGCAATTTGGCCTTGGAATATCTAAGTTGCTGTCAATCATCCCTCTTGAATTAATGTTTAGCACAGCAGGAAATACTAACTTATGCAAACCAAACTGTTGCCAATAAGAAAAAAAAAGTAAAGAGTTTTCTGTTTGCAAAAAGACACATTTATTGTCTAAAGATATTTTATTGTTTTAAAACCTTTGTAAGTATGCAAATAAAATGTATTTTCATTGTGTAACCTAGGTATTAATATCATAAAGAAACAGTTAAAAATTTTTTTTCACTGACTTTTTCTTTATTTTTATGCTATCTGAATAGAATGTGTATCAAAGTGCTCCAAAGTCATATTTATGAGATTAAAAATACCTATTTTTTAAATCAAGTTATATTTTAACATAATTAATAATTATGCTAAAGATGTAATCAATAAAATATTAGATTCTTAATCATGATTATGCTAATATACTATGCTTAAATTCTTCCTTATATATTTTAACCTTATGCTAATAAAGGCCTTGATTATATTGATTCAGAAAATTATTTTTAAAGGAAACTCATCAACTGTATTCCAATATGTTTTCTTACTTTTCTCATCAGTGAGAGGCTTTAAAAATGGCTCATTTGGGCCAGCCCTTAGCCCAGTGGTTAAGCACTCTATATAGTGAGCCAGATCCACATGGCTGACTGCAATTCAAGGCCTCAGTGGCATGAAAAACATACCAGGCATGTGTATGTGTGCCCCAAATCCTAAAAAGATAAAGAAATGGTGGAAAAAGAATTGCAGTGTGACCATGCCCCGTGTGTGTGTGTGGGTTTGTGTGTGTGTGTTGGAGGGGGGGGGGCATCTGCTTTCAATCTCCTCTGGTAATGAAAATAAAACAAACAGCCAATTAATCAAAACTAAAATATGTCTTACTAGTCATTTAAAAAGCTTATCAGTAATACATTCCCTGAATGTGTCCAGAATTTCCTGTACTCTTTTAACCACGGTTAAACTTTTTTTTTTTTTTTTTGAGAGGTTTTTGCTATAGGGCGAGTACGCTCGCCAGAAAGAGAGAAACAGAGACAAAGTAAGAAATCACCCCCCCCCCAGGGGATGGCCATGAATAACCCCTTCTCCTTCATTCTCCTCTCAGGATCCTGGGCACGCACGCACACGCTCCTGGCCTGAGTTTAAGCCACCTGGTCCGGAACTCGAACCACAGTTGGCTACTTGGGAGTCCAGCGACATAGCCATTACACTAACTGCTGGTCCCAAACCATGGTTAAACTCAAAAAAAAAAAAAACCAAAAAAGGAATTTTAGGCCAGTCCTGTGGCCTGCTGGTTAGGAAAGCTGGATCTGAAATGACTGACTGCAAGACCAATCCCAGCCTCAGGATTGGGAAACATGCTGGGCGCCTGTTCATGTCTGCCCCAAACCTTGACAAAACAGAAATGGAGAGGGGGTGGTGGTTACTGCATCCCACTGATGCAAGCTTCTCTGTCTCTGATGAGTGCATGTTCTCTCTGGCCATTTAAAAACAGAAACAACTTACTACATTTGAAGGCTTTTTTTGGTTTAAGTTTTTGTCATAAGATAGGTGCATGTACTTTGTGGAGAGGAAAAGAGAGGGAAAGTGAGAAATCCCTAGAGGGATGGCCACACAGCAATCCCTTCTCCCATCTGGATTTTGGAGACACACATATACAGGCCTGCTGTGATTTTCAAGCTGCTGGGTCCAGGACTCAAACTGTGGTCGACCATGTGGGGGTCCAGTGCCTTAACCACAATGTCTACCTGCTGGTCCTTAGGTTTTCTTTATTTTTTCAATCTAAAGAAAACATATTATTCAGTTTATATACTTAAGAAAAAATATTTTTATTAATAGTGTATGTTTGCAGAGTATTGAACAATGTCTCATTTTCTTGATGATGGTTATTTTCCCATATTAAGTCCCAAATAATTCAGTATTTCCCCCAACTACTGGGAAGGTAGTACAGCATGCCTTTAAGACCTAAGCCTCGAAATTAAATGACCTGGATCCTATTTTTGCCTTGACAATTCCTAGCTATAAGATGTTGGTAGAAGAGATACTAATGGCATGCCAGTAATATGGATTCTTGAGAATTAAAGAAGCTAATGCATGAAAAGAGCTCAGCAGTGTCTGGCAATTTCTAGATAGTCAATAAATACTACCTATTCTTATTTTGCGTTAGCTTTATTCATTCAAAGAACCTCCAGAATATTTGGAGAATAAACATAAATTGACAGAATAAGCATTAAACTGTTTTGAATAATTCTGTCTTCATTCTGGAAATACTATCGTGCTGCATATTTCAAAAATGAGTGCATTGCCTGCATCAGCACCGACTAATGAAACTTTCTGGGAAGAAAGTCTATAATCTGTGCTATCTAACAGTCATCAATAGCCACAGTGATGACCAAGCTCTTGAAATATACCAAGTGCGACCCAGGAACTACATTTTTAATTGCATTCACTTTTAATTAATTTAATTAGCCGTATGTGACTAGTGGCTAGTACTGTACACCACAGGTCTGTATGCCTTCTTTTCAACACACTTCTCAGCTAAATCCAGATGTCATTCCGCTAATATCACTAAATAAAGCACATTTAATTGCACTTACATTGAGGCAGGCAATATACCGGTTTTATCTGGAAGTCTCTCTCTAGACATAAGAATAGTGTTTTCCCTCTGTTCAATGTTAGTGTAATTACAACTTGATGTCATGTTGGGATCCTGGGATGTAGAAGAGCTGACAGAGACCATGCAGACAGGCTTCCTGCTGGCAAAGGCAAATCTGCATGGAGGCCATCACTGGATTTGAGCCAACTAGCAGGAAGCAGATTCCCTGTACCTTGATGGAAAGAGGAGAAATGCTACAACGGTCAGTTTCTGGAATCTCAGGGACCTAGTTATGTAGCTGTGGAAAAGTCCAAAATATATCCTGACCGGCACTAGGTGACCCCCAGATGCAAAGGTCACTTGAAGGCCTCTTTCAGAGTTTTCTCTGCCTTCAGTAATGACTCCTCTAATATCACTCCTTTAAAATTCTTTAATGCTTTAAACTGGAAAAATCCAACTAAAAACCAGGGCTCGTGAGAGCTCTGTGGACACAATGCCGATAGCTCTGCCTCCCAGAGTATGAGCAGGAAAAATGGGTAGAGAGGGGCTCGGCATAGGCAAGTGAGAGATGAAAATCATATTTCCTACACATACGTAAATATATTCTGTTTACAATATGAAACTATGGAATGATCCTTTTAAACCATGCAGGCAGACCTACAACAGAGAGAGAGAGAAAGAGAGAGAGAGAGAGAGAGAGAGAGAGAGAAAGGAATATAAAGCAGATTCACAAAAAGCACAGCTCAGTCATAGAAAGTCCTGACAATTTTCTAGTCTCTTTTTGTATTGCCAGAGGACACATGTGCTTGCCAGAGACAGAGAGAGAGAAGGGGAGAGGGATAAAACTACTTGGGTGTGCTCATGCTGCATTCCCTTCTCAGTTTCTCCATCCTGTAGGGATTTGGGACATGCATGAATGCACATGCATGTATCCCAGTATGTTTTTAGGCTGCCAGGGCTGGGATCCAGCCCCCTTAACCACTAGACTACAGGGTCAGCCCAACAATTTTCTCTTCTTTCCAAGCAATATTTCCACTATGAAGAAGCCTTCAAAAAGTGCATGGAGAACACATATGAAAAAATGCATGTATTTAATTCTATTTTCCATGTACTTGAAGTCTCCCCATATATGACAAATCTCCAGTAACATAAATCTCATTTAGGTAAACACTATGACTACCTTATTAACCTATTGCATTCTCCTTTGCCCATTCTGTAATACCTATATAGATCCCTAATATTTATTGGAGAAATAATTTGACTTCATGTAAATGTTATCTCTTTCATTCTTTAACAGTCAGCCTAGGTACCAGCAGATGGTATAATATCTCTAGACTCCCACATGGTCAACCACAGTTTGAGTCCCAGACCTGGAGGTTGAGACTCATGACAGGCTCATGCGCATGTGTGCCCAAATCCCGAGAAGAGAATGGAGAAGTAATTGCGGCATGGCCATTTCCTCTGGGGGGTGATTTCTCACTTTCTGTCTCTGGCGAGCATACACACCCTATAGCAAAAATCTCTTTAAAAATTAATAAATTCAAAGTTGTGGGCCAGCAGGTGGCATAGAAGCTAGGGAAGCTGGATTCTTCAGGATTGACTACATGGTTCAAGGATGGGTCTTGGCAGCTTGAAAAACATGCTGGTACATGTACATGTGTGCCCAAAACCCCAAGAGGAGAGTGGAGTAGAAGGGATTATAATATAACCATCTGTGCCATGCTGTGTGTGTGTGTGGCGGGGGGGGGGGGGGGATTTCTCACTTCCCTCCTCACTCTCTCTCCTCCCAGTAAGGGCATATGCCCTATAGTGGGGGGCGAGCGGGCGGATGGATGGAGAAAACAACCTTAAAAAATTTCAGGATATCTTATTTAAGCATTAAAATGGAATTTTGTATTTTGCTCAAATATTTGAATCATGAAATTCTGTATTTTCATAACAAGTAATTTTTAAGCATTGATTTTTAGAGAATGTAGATTATTCTGCAAATAACACTTAATACAAGTAAGCTTTTTTAAAAGAGTATTTTAAATCACTTTAAAATCCAATAAAACATAACCGAAATACATGAAAATCCCTGTTGCCCTACCAGCCTGCTCTGTACGAATATACTTAGTAGGGTAGATGACTATCTCTTTGAAACAGATTGACACACTTCTTTTATTGATGAGACTACTTAGTTAACTCACTGACATGTCAAGAGGCCTATTCTTTCCATAATATCAGGTCATTTTTCATTTTCTTTTTTTTTAAGAGATTTCTGTTATGGGGAATGTGTGCTCAGAGAGACAGAGAAAGTGGGAAATCACTCCCCAAGGATGATGGCCATGTCCACAATTCCTTCTCCTCCACTCTCCTCTCAGGATTTTGAGTGTACATGCACACACGCCTGATATGAAGATCAAGCCTCCAAGTCCAGGACTCGAACCGCAGTCAGCCATGTGGGAGTCCAGCATCTTAACCACTACACCACCTGCTAGCCCCCTTGGTTTTTTTTCATTTTTAGTGGAAAATTACCTGAAATACCAGCAGAAACAATCCTAGAGTGGACAGTAGTGGAGCCTAGATTCAAAACTGCTGCCCCTGCCCAGATGCAAGACTTTAGGCGTGACAGAAATTATCTGAGGCAAACTCATTCTTGTACATTGACTTTTGCATATAGATCGCACGTAAGATGAGAACCTCAAAGAATGTTATTTCTAAGGTATTTTCCAGCTCTGACCTATTCAACCTTAAGTTTGCCCTGAAATTCTAAGATCAGTTTGTTTTGTGACACCCATGAAAATTCGGTGTTATTTCCAGGGACATTATCACATTCTCAAATCTTTCTTAAACTATTATTGAAACTGCAAATCCAACTGGTAATAAGTACTCTGGGTCAGGTTTCTCTCAGCATATCAAATAGACTATTTTAATGCATCGAGATTGCAATTGAGATTGCATTGAGAATTAATCATGATGTTGCAAAAATGTCATGTAGTTGTAATACATACTTCTTCACTTATATTTGATAGTTTTTAAAAAGGAAAAAGATTACTTTAATGTCCCCCAAATCAAGCCAACCTAATGAAATCACATGAACAGATCTGTCGTTTGTTAGATGTTATTCGAACTGTAGAAATGGCCATCTCTGTTGTTCAGTAATTCCCGAGGATTTCAACACACAGTTCAAAGAACTCCTGACGCTCCACTCCTCAGACTGTGCAATATATTGCTTAGCACCCGAAAAAACTGATCGAGGGACCAGTAGATGACAAAACAGTTATGTCACTGGATTCTCACTTATTCTACCACTGTTCAGGTCCTGGACCCAGCAGCTTAAAACTCACGCCAGGTGCATGTGTAGGAGGCCCAAGTTCCTAAGAGGAGAATGGAAAAGGGACTGCAGTGTGGCCATCCCCTGAGGGCTAATTTCTTGCTTTCTGTCTCTCTGACAAGTACATGGAGCCCTATAGCAAAAATTGTAAAAATAAATAAATAAAATAAAATAAAAAAGAAGCTGATCTCTCTGGGCTGCTGCTCTCTGGAATTGCTGGAGCCCCACCCACTTATGTTAAATAGGGGGCTCTACTCAGGCCATACCCTCATTACCCTGCTCGGATTTATTCATCTGTCAATTGACCTATCAACTTCTTTACCAGGACAAAGTCCCATCTCTCTTTGCCAGTATGGAAAGTCAGTCAGTCTCTGTCTCTGTCTGTCTGTCTCTCTCTCTCTCTCTCTCTCTCTCCACGCCCGCCCCCCGCCAGGTAACAGTCAGCCTAGGTACCAGCAGATGGTATAATATCTCTAGACTCCCACATGGTCAACCACAGTTTGAGTCCCAGACCTGGAGGTTGAGACTCATGACAGGCTCATGCGCATGTGTGCCCAAATCCCGAGAAGAGAATGGAGAAGTAATTGCGGCATGGCCATTTCCTCTGGGGGGTGATTTCTCACTTTCTGTCTCTGGCGAGCATACACACCCTATAGCAAAAATCTCTTTAAAAATTAATAAATTCAAAGTTGTGGGCCAGCAGGTGGCATAGAAGCTAGGGAAGCTGGATTCTTCAGGATTGACTACATGGTTCAAGGATGGGTCTTGGCAGCTTGAAAAACATGCTGGTACATGTACATGTGTGCCCAAAACCCCAAGAGGAGAGTGGAGTAGAAGGGATTATAATATAACCATCTGTGCCATGCTGTGTGTGTGTGTGGCGGGGGTGGGGGGGTGATTTCTCACTTCCCTCCTCACTCTCTCTCCTCCCAGTAAGGGCATATGCCCTATAGTGGGGGGCGAGCGGGCGGATGGATGGAGAAAACAACCTTAAAAAATTTCAGGATATCTTATTTAAGCATTAAAATGGAATTTTGTATTTTGCTCAAATATTTGAATCATGAAATTCTGTATTTTCATAACAAGTAATTTTTAAGCATTGATTTTTAGAGAATGTAGATTATTCTGCAAATAACACTTAATACAAGTAAGCTTTTTTAAAAGAGTATTTTAAATCACTTTAAAATCCAATAAAACATAACCGAAATACATGAAAATCCCTGTTGCCCTACCAGCCTGCTCTGTACGAATATACTTAGTAGGGTAGATGACTATCTCTTTGAAACAGATTGACACACTTCTTTTATTGATGAGACTACTTAGTTAACTCACTGACATGTCAAGAGGCCTATTCTTTCCATAATATCAGGTCATTTTTCATTTTCTTTTTTTTTAAGAGATTTCTGTTATGGGGAATGTGTGCTCAGAGAGACAGAGAAAGTGGGAAATCACTCCCCAAGGATGATGGCCATGTCCACAATTCCTTCTCCTCCACTCTCCTCTCAGGATTTTGAGTGTACATGCACACACGCCTGATATGAAGATCAAGCCTCCAAGTCCAGGACTCGAACCGCAGTCAGCCATGTGGGAGTCCAGCATCTTAACCACTACACCACCTGCTAGCCCCCTTGGTTTTTTTTCATTTTTAGTGGAAAATTACCTGAAATACCAGCAGAAACAATCCTAGAGTGGACAGTAGTGGAGCCTAGATTCAAAACTGCTGCCCCTGCCCAGATGCAAGACTTTAGGCGTGACAGAAATTATCTGAGGCAAACTCATTCTTGTACATTGACTTTTGCATATAGATCGCACGTAAGATGAGAACCTCAAAGAATGTTATTTCTAAGGTATTTTCCAGCTCTGACCTATTCAACCTTAAGTTTGCCCTGAAATTCTAAGATCAGTTTGTTTTGTGACACCCATGAAAATTCGGTGTTATTTCCAGGGACATTATCACATTCTCAAATCTTTCTTAAACTATTATTGAAACTGCAAATCCAACTGGTAATAAGTACTCTGGGTCAGGTTTCTCTCAGCATATCAAATAGACTATTTTAATGCATCGAGATTGCAATTGAGATTGCATTGAGAATTAATCATGATGTTGCAAAAATGTCATGTAGTTGTAATACATACTTCTTCACTTATATTTGATAGTTTTTAAAAAGGAAAAAGATTACTTTAATGTCCCCCAAATCAAGCCAACCTAATGAAATCACATGAACAGATCTGTCGTTTGTTAGATGTTATTCGAACTGTAGAAATGGCCATCTCTGTTGTTCAGTAATTCCCGAGGATTTCAACACACAGTTCAAAGAACTCCTGACGCTCCACTCCTCAGACTGTGCAATATATTGCTTAGCACCCGAAAAAACTGATCGAGGGACCAGTAGATGACAAAACAGTTATGTCACTGGATTCTCACTTATTCTACCACTGTTCAGGTCCTGGACCCAGCAGCTTAAAACTCACGCCAGGTGCATGTGTAGGAGGCCCAAGTTCCTAAGAGGAGAATGGAAAAGGGACTGCAGTGTGGCCATCCCCTGAGGGGTAATTTCTTGCTTTCTGTCTCTCTGACAAGTACATGGAGCCCTATAGCAAAAATTGTAAAAATAAATAAATAAAATAAAATAAAAAAGAAGCTGATCTCTCTGGGCTGCTGCTCTCTGGAATTGCTGGAGCCCCACCCACTTATGTTAAATAGGGGGCTCTACTCAGGCCATACCCTCATTACCCTGCTCGGATTTATTCATCTGTCAATTGACCTATCAACTTCTTTACCAGGACAAAGTCCCATCTCTCTTTGCCAGTATGGAAAGTCAGTCAGTCTCTGTCTCTGTCTGTCTGTCTCTCTCTCTCTCTCTCTCTCTCTCCACCCCCGCCCCCGGCCAGGTGGATAGTCCTGCCATAATCTCGTCTCCATTCTCCTCCTGGGGTTTTGGGTATGCACATGCACCCAACATGATTTTCAAGCCTCCAGGACTTGAATCACAGCCAGCCATGTGGGAGTTCAACCCCATAACCACTGTCTCACCAGCTGGCCCCTATGTATGAGTATTTTAGAAATACCCTACAACAAGGTCGTTTAAGAGCCTAGATCTTACAACTCTTTGTTTTACAGCCATCTTTTCCTTCCTGGAGATACACAACTGTTTAAGACCAAGTGTTCCATTCTAACTCCTGTGCTTAGTCCAGTGTATTGTGTTGGATCCCTTCTCCTGTGTTGGCTGTCCTCTCCATCATGGGTTCACCAGATTCTCCTATGCATATCCGAATCCTAACCACTAGTGGAGTTCTCATGCCTTGACAAATCAGCAGGTGCATTTGGATGTGAGGCTGGAGTAGGTGTTAGAGGTAGGAGTGCAGGAATGGTATCTAACAATGCACCGGACTCCCCATCTAAATTCAGATCATAATCCAGCTTAGCCATAGGATAGCCTAAGGAAACCCTGCTGTAGTCCAGCACAAAATTAACTCAAATCAAGTTTCATTTAGTCTAAATATATTATTGTTATGCATCACAAGTGAGGATAAGAAAATGTTTAGAATACCAACAAATTTATATTAAAATTGTAGGCAACATTTTAACAAATAAATGGATTCTTTGAGTTTTTTTTTCAACAAAAATACATCAATGCCTTTTTTTCCAGTAATTACTTTTTAAAAAAGTAATTATTAAACAAAAATAGTTCTTTATAAAATAGGGAATACAAAAGGAATGTGAGAAGACATTAGGGAAACATCTCAAAGATCATCACCTCCAGCTGAACCCCCTTGTCCAGTGGTTAAGAAAGCCAGATCCCACATGGCTGGCAGCAGTTTTAATCCTGGCCCCAGTGACTTGAAAAATACACTGAGCATGTGTGCATGCATGTCCCACATCCCAAGAGGACTGAGAAATGGAGGAAAGGGGATAAGCTTT
This sequence comes from Tupaia belangeri chinensis, assembly GCF_000334495.1. Lineage (NCBI taxonomy): Eukaryota > Metazoa > Chordata > Mammalia > Scandentia > Tupaiidae > Tupaia > Tupaia belangeri. The sequence continues at coordinate 48,902 of NW_006159867.1, read as the reverse complement.
CTCCCTGTCTTTCCATCTCTGTATCTCTAGTTGGCACATATACCTTATAGCAAATAAACAACAACAACAACAAAATAAACATAAAAACACCCATCACCTCTAAATAATCTATTTGAAATTACTCTGTATAGATTTTTGCTACTGAAGTTTGTATTACTGTTTTAATTTAGCTGCTGTCATACAACATAAAAAATTTCACAAACTGCGCTTTTCATTTAAGAATATCACATATCATGCTAGCCAGCTGGCAAGGTGATTAAGGCAGCTTGATTACCCATGGCTGGCTGGGCAGTTTGAATCCTGAACCTGGCAGCTTGAAAAACCTACCGGGCACATGTTCATGCATGCCCAAAATCTGAGAGGAAGAACGGAGAAGAAGAGATTGTGGTAATGCCAACCCCTACAGAATGATTTTTCAGTTTCTCTAGATTACCTCATATTTATAAATCTGCAATTACTTATAATATGTAACCAATAAATAAAACTCCTCACAAAGTAAAGGCTGCATGTGTATCAAAGATTGCTGAGCCTTACTCCTTTGTTGACTACCAAAGTTTCTTTCAATCTCTTACCATTTGAAATTAAGTTTTTAATAAAAGCATGCATGCTATGCGTATTTATTTCTGATTATTTTTAATATGATGGAAATATTTGAAGTGTGTAATTATTTTAAGACATTTGATACCAACTATAAGTTTCTTAGAAAAGAATACTAAAGTATACAGTTAATTGTCTGGATGTATAAGAATACTAAGGTTTTAAATTCATTTTAAAATCTAAATTACATAATAGTTGAAATATTATCATGTAACAGATAAATGTAAATAATGGACTATTTTTATTCAAACTTACCTTTTTCGATTGACTGAGAAGAGTCATTAATTATATGTTGGTTATCTACTTTCTTATTATGGTCATTAACATAGAAAAAGTGATCATGTGAATTCTTTAGAGTATAAATATTCATCAAGGTTTCATTATCTGAAAACCATGAAGTGATCTTTCTATCTGTAACCAAGGCTGTCTAAAGTTTCCTGAGATAAAGCAAAATGTTAAAGAAATAGGATTCCCCACTCCCATGTATTATCTCAAAACTCATCTTTTGACTGGTACTGTCTTTCCTAAAATGGATTTCTCACCAGTAAAATTTATGCATTAGAAGTATTCATTAAAATAATATATATTTTATTAAAATACTAGGCAAATTTATCCAGTAACACATGTACCTAGGAAATAGCTGATTTTTGCCATTAAGAAACTGCTGTCTCAGGGCCAGCACGTGGTGTGCTGTAAGGGCACTGAACTCGCCCATGGCCGACTTAAAGAAAAACCTCTTTAAAGGAAAAAAAAAAAAAAAATGACTACAGGTTGGTATAGAGTTCAAATCCTGAACCTGGTTTCTTGCTCTCTGTCTCTCTCTGGTAAAAACTGAAAATAATTTTTTAAAAAAGAAAAATAAATAAACTGCTGTCCTGGTAAGATAATGGACACCAAGCACTGGAAAAAGAGATGATTTCTGTTAATAGCAAGATCCCCAAGAGAAAACAGGAAGAAAGGGACTGGGCCAAAACAAACTTACTTCCTGTTCCAACACTTACACTGCAGGTGGCCTCCTCCACATCAATGGAAAGAAATGGCAGAAAAGGGCCAAGAGTATTTTGTTTGTTTGTTTGTGGAACAATCTCTCATCATACAGACCAGACAAATGAGGAGGAAACATTTTCAATATTTACTCTCCATTAGCTGCTTATAGAGGCAGCTCTAGATGTTCTACCCATGTTTTTTTTTTCCCCCGGAGATATTTTTGCGATAGGGCGCGTGCGCTCGCCAGACAGAGACAGACAGAGAGACAAAGCGAGAAATCAACCCCCGGGGGATGGTCACACGGCAGTCCCTTCTCCTCCATTCTCCTTTCGGGATCTTGGGCACGCACGCACACGCGCCTGGCGTGAGTTTTAAGCCACCGGGTCCGGGACGTGAACTGCGGTCGACTACGTGGGAGTCCAGCGACATAGCCATTATGCTAACTGCTGGTTCCCAAGATGTTCTACCCATGTTACCTCACTTGCCTTGAATCTCCTAAAATCTAGGTAGATATTGTTCTCCTGATTAATACTGGTAAGGAAACAGATGGTAAACTTGGTACCTTCCTTAACATAATAAACCTAGAAACAGGCATAGCTGAAATTTAAATGCAAGTAGTTAGGCTCTGGGTGGGGGGGCCTCAATCAGGAACAAAACCCAGCACTATAGACCCATCATTTTAAATGCTATCTGTGCTCTTAAAAGGGCTATAGGGTAGAGAACCAGCAATTAGCATAATGGCTATGTCGCTAGACTCCCATGTAGTAGACCACGGTTCAAGTCCTGGACCCAGTGGCTTAAACTCATGCCAGATGCGTGTGCTTACATGCTCAAGATCCCGAGAGGACAATGGAGGAGAAGGGATTGCAGTGTGGCCATCCTCCCCCCCCCGAGGGGTGATTTCTTGCTTTCTGTCTGCCTCTCTTTCTGGCGAGCACACATGCCCTACAGGAAAAAAAAAACCTCTTTAAAGAAAAAAAAAAACATGGCTACAGGTTGGTATAGAGTTTAAGTTCCTAGATTCCACATTCCACACAGCCAGCTTAATGGTTCCAGTCCTGGACCTAATAGCTTGAAAAACAAACCAGGTACATGTGTATGTATGCCCGAAATCCTGACAGGAGAGTGGAGGAGGGGGGATTATGGCATGGTCATTCCCCAGGGGTGATTTCTTTTCCCTCTGTCTCTTTCTGGTGAGCACACATCCTTATAGCAAAAAAAAAAATAAAAAAAAAAAAAAAAAAAAAAAGCTGAGACACTCAAACTGTACAATTATAGTAAGATTTAATTTAACTGCAGAGGAGGAGACTAGCTACTGAGTGATATATAGTACCAAGGTTGATTTGTATGCCTCTGAAATGGGTCTATCTTGGGCCTGAGCGTTTAGAGCAAGGTAGAGTAAGAGAAATCAATGAGGCCAGGCTCTGCCATTCATCTTGTATCACCGGAAATGCCTGGTTTGGGAACCCGTTAAATGATACATGATTAATTCATTTTCCTATATAAGTATAGATGGATAGATTAATAAATGAACTAACGGAATAAATGAAGCTAGGCTGAATTTGAGTAGAGGTCATATAATTGGCTTTTTTGTTTAATACCCCTGGCAGTGGTATTGACATAAGAATTCTTTTATTCAGCTTATATATATATATACATGTATATATATATATACACACACATATAGATACATGTATATATATGTATATATATATAAATAATTTATATAAACACACATATATAAATATATATATTTTTATATATACACATAATTTTTTTTATAGAAAAGCATACAATTCGCAGAGGCTAAAGGTGCCTCACTGCAGTGCTTTTAAAATTTGAATCCCAGGAGAACTTCTTGCTGTCAGTTGGGTCATTTGCAATTCGTAGAGGTACCCGAGTTCCTTGCCAAATTAGTTACTGAACATTTTAAAGCCAAGAAGGGAACAAGAAAGATCTAGCAAGACCACTTATAATGCAATCATGTACATCTCATCACCTTTGCCATATTCTACTGGCAAGAGAAAATTCTGGGTTGTCTGTGTACAAGGGGAGGGAGAGCCGAGGGTGACATCAGGAAGTGGGTCCAAGGAAGTGACCTGAAGAGTCTGCCTGTCACACCTTCCAGCCCCTCTCTCCCGACTCTCATAATTGTGAGAACTCATGCAGGGCACAACACATCATTGCGCTTGGGACCTAATAAATGCACATTTCCATATAGTATCTTCTCTTCGTGGTTAACCTCTATTAAAAGGCCAGCCATTCTCAGCTGAATGGGTTCGCTGCAATTTGACCATCCTTGCCACAAAAACAAAAAGACAAACAATAATCAACAATTAGATCCTTCTTGACAAGTAGTGCTTTTTAAAAATTTCTCCATTTTAAATGGAACTAATGAATAGAGCCATTTACCAGAGATTGGATTAACTTTAGAGATTTGGCTTGGAAACTTTCTTTGAAGGTTTGAGATAGAAATAAGGCTCGTGCAATCATTGAGATCAAAATTGAGGTATGCTGCAAATAATAAATTAGTCCCCCCTTTTTATCAGGACAAAGACATTAAATTTTTAAAAAATCATTTTTAAAATGTATTTTAGGAGAAATCTCTGCTACAGGGCACATGTGCTCAACAAAGAGAGAGAAACAGACACAGAAAGTGAGAACTCAGCACCCCGGGGGAATGGCCATACCACAACCCCTCTCCATTCTCCTTTCAGGACTTTGGGCGCGTATGCTCACACGCCCGTCGTGAGTTTAAGCCGCAGGTCAGGGACTCGATCTGTGGTTGACTATGTGGGAATCCACTGATGTAACCATTATGCCAGCCTATGGTCCCAAATTTTAATAGTTTCTTATTTACATTTAATTATACATTTTTTGCAGATACAGTGAATTTTCAAGCATGCATGCAGTGTGCACTAATCAAATATGTTTACCATATTCAGTTTTCAATAAAAAGCAGTAATTTATTTTGTGTACCTTCAAATTTTCTCTGCTAATTTTTTTGACTTTATAAATAGATGGCTATGTGGATAGATATATCTGGCAACCAAAACAGTGAAAATGTAGTTTCTGATTGCTGCTATAACAAATTACTAGTAAGGTACTGGCTTCAGACAACACAAAGTTCATTTATTTACAGGTCTGCACTTTAGAAGTCTACTATAGAATAGGCCATAGTCTGTTTCTTTCTGGAGGCTCTCAGTGAGCATGTTCCCTGGCCCTGTACAGTCTATCCAAGATGTGTGCTTTCCTTAGCTCGTAGCACCTCCCTCTCTCTTCAAAACATATGGTGTCACATCTTGCAATCTTTTTTTTGGGAGAGGTTTTTTTTTTTTTTTGCTATAGGGAATGTGCACTCGCCAGAAAGACAGAGACAGAAAGTGAGAAATCACTCTCCAGGGAGGATGGCCACACCGCAATCCCTTCTCCTCTCAGATCTTGGGCACGCACGGACACACACCCACAATGTGATTTAAGCCACCGGGTCCGGGACTCAAGCCACGATTGACTACGTGGGAGTCCAGTGACGTAGCCATTACGCCAACTGCTGGTCCCCACATCTTGCAATCTTCAACTCTGATCATCTCTCTACCCATCTTGTGATTTCATTTTTGCATACTGCAATAATTCAGAATTAAGCTTCCATCTCAAAATCTTTAACTTAATCACATCAGAAGAGTCTATTTTGCATTTGTAAGTTAACACAGTCACAGGTTCTAGGGACTATGATATGAGCATCTCTGCAGGGCAGTTTGCCAACACATCACAGTGACATAAATAAAGAGCTTATCTTGGTGACCTACAGTGACGTAATGGTGACTTGCTGGACTCCCACATAGTCAAGCACATTTCCAGTTCTAGACCCGGTGACTTAAACCTGACACAAGGCCCGTGTGCGTGCATGCTTAAGATCTTGAGAGGAGAATGGAGGAGTAAGGATTGCAGCGTGACCATTCTCCCTGGGAGTGATTTCTTGCTTTCTATCTCTCCAGAGAGCACACATGCCATGTGGCAAAAATCTCTTAAAAAATAAATAAATAGCTTATTTTTCTCATATAACAAGAAATCAGCACATAGGGGTATAAAGGATCAATAATGTTCAAACTGATAGTTTATTTTTTTCCCTTCTCTCATCTCTGCGTGATAGCTGTTGCATCCTAACTACGACATCCTTTTTTTCTGCTGGAACAAGAGCGGCATAAAAGCACTAGTTAACTTCAGAGTGTAATTTATAAACCAGAACTCTTCTATGGGATCAGCTCTAGATTCAAGAACAGAGAAGTCAAGAATTTAACTGGCAAGTCAGAATTTTAGAGCTAGAAAAGAGAATGGCTTTCGGTTTCAATTTGTGAGCCAGCTGACAGCCTACATCACAATTTCAATACCTTATTACAAGAAAACTTTGTATTTTGCTAATTTAAGTTCTAAACAAAATATACCCCCTAGATTTTCCAACTTGAAAGAGGAAATATTTTGGTAAGTGAAACAATTTTATCAACCATCTTGGTGAGAACGATTTGAATACATGCGATTTACTTCTCAGAAGAGCAGAGAATTTGTGACTGTGATTTCCATATTTACACCCTTATCCAACACAGAGTTCTATTAGTCCGATGTAATCCCCCATTATTTGTTTTCCTCTTGGGACAACGAGTAGAGATTTAAGAATGAACCTCAAGAAATTAGGCTCCGTAGCTTTCAGCTGTCAGTGAATTAGAGCTGTAGCCTTTCTGGTTTCAACCTTCATGGTATGGTAACTAAAGGGCTGTCAATCAACTTTGTCTGCATATATTTTCAGACAGAGGGAGCAGAGCAAAATGAATTTTGAACAGTTCAGCAGAAGAGAGGTTTTCTCTCACAGGAAAAAGGCATTCAGCAGGTTTAAGGTCAGAACTGACGCACTTCTGTCAAAATGCTCCCGGATTTACACTTTGGAGCCCTAGAGTCAGCTTTGGAATCCCCTGCCTGTCCTTGTCTGAACAGGGATCTGAGCAGTCTTGACCCTCAGGGCACTAAATAAACATTTCTTTCAAGTTGGCATAGTTTAAGATGCCAAACATCAAATATCTCTGTGTCTCCTTCAGTGCAGCCATTGTCCCTAACTTTTATTATTTGAATATTTTAAGAAATATATTTTATGCTGTGACTATCATGAGACATTATAGAACAGGATTGTATTTTAATTTTTTTCATCTTTTTTCTGATTTAATAGCAATTCTTTCACTAAAGGAATATGACTTTCCTAAAAATCAGACCACAGTGTGGGTCAAATTTGTACACTGGCAGAGGTCTATTTTTATGTGAATTTAGGGTTGTAGCAAAGCCACATTTTGGTTTCGTTTCAAGAAAGATACGATCAATTTCTATCTTTATAATAAGAGAGGAGATATATTGAGTAGTCCCTATTTTAAAATAAACTTCTAAAAAAGATTGCATATGCTTACTCTGTTGAACCTAAGTCAAAATGTTATATATTAGCTTTAAGAGTAAAACTTTAATTGGATGGCTCTCTGGAGTGGAAACAGAATCTATTATAATCTTACAGTCCTGAAATAAAAATATTAATACGTTTTTCTAATAATAGATCAAAGTCCCAAAGTTTAGAACTCAATAATTCATCTGTCAAAATTAAATATCTGTTAAAAATCCTTTAAGCATTTTCTAACACATTAGTGAAGTCCAAAGCTTTCATTAAATGCATAAAGGCTTTCATCATAAAGTATATAGTCCATCATTACTTTTAAAAAGAAAAATGTCTTATAACTTTTTCTCTTCTACACTTTTCTACCATACTGGCATATGCAACAACCCATATTTGAAGCATAACAGATCACCACAATCGCTCATAACCAGAAAGAGAATTGAAGTTCTAACAAATGATTTGCTGATCTATGCTTTCCTTTCACTGTTTGCTAAGCCTTGTTTTTAATCTTTGTAGTAATATGCCTATGTAACTGTCTGAAAGATGAGTGTTAGTATTCTATTTGTATATACCTAGTTTCTTAATAACTCAGAAATAGCACTTAGAATATTTCCTTGGAAAAGTGAAAAAACATAAAATAATTTCAGGAGACCAGCAGTTAGCTTAATGGCTGTGTCATTGGACTCCCATGCACTCGACCACAGTTTGAGTTCCAGACCCAGTGGCTTAAACTCACGCTGGGCACATGTGCGTGCATGCCCAAGATCCCGAGAGGAGAATGAAGGAGAAAGGATTGCAGCATGGCCATCCTCCCTGGGGGGTGATTTCTCACTTTCTGCCTCTGTCTTCCTGGCAAGCACACATGCCCTATACCAAAAGCCTCCTCCCTCCAAAAAAAATTAAAAAAAAAAAATTACTTCATAAAATTACTGAAGCTGTATTTCTTTTCTGTCCCTGCTCATCCTTCATTCCCCATGGTATATGTCTATTAATAAAGTTAATCTAGTACAAACTTTCAAGCCTCTCTGGCCTTCCCTGAACAACTCATGATTCGTATTTCTCCAGGTGGCCTCACATTTGCGGTTCACCTGTGGCATCAATTACAAAAGCATGTATTTGAATTTGCCCAGCTTTCATTCTGGTTTAAAAATGTTTTAACTAGAAAATCCTCAGAACTTTAAGGATAATACAGTCCCCTGTCTTGAGTCAGTTAAATGGCTTCCATTAAACTGATGTTTTTCCTGAATAAAACTATTATGACATCATGATTTTCTGTTTATATTAGACTAGGTTAGATATTTTCCATTAACTCATAGGGTAATTATGTACAAGAAGCTTACGTATCATGTATTTCACTTGCACATATCCAATAAAGAATTGTGTGGGATTTTTTTTTTAAGGTATACATTTGACGTTTTTTAAAAGTATGCATTTGAACATTTAAAAATAACCGAAGTGATTTAGCACAGTAAAAGAAAATAGTTCTAAAAAGTTCTATTATTCATTTGAATCTAGAAAATGACCTAAATCAATTTCCCTCAGTTATCCAAAACGTTATTAATTTCTCCTTCATGTCACAACGAAATAAAGTATAATTCAGCAACATTTCTTCAAGAAGAAAAAAAAAGACATTGGACAAATGACCACTTAAATACTTGGTTTCTGGGAACATTAAGGTCATGTCTGCAGTAGAAATGTGAAGATATAAATGAGACAAATTTCCAAGATGAAGTAAAGCTGAAAGCTCTTTTGCCAAGGCAGACCAGCTGCCTAGCTAAATTATAAAACCATAATGTGCATGACTTTATCCACCAATAAAATGGGAATTATACTACAAGCCAATTCTGTCAGAGGATGTTAGCAAGATAATGAGATAATGTCTTTTAAGTGCTTTCAGTGTCTCGGATGAAAGAAGATAACTTTTCCATCCTCAGTAAAGAGGAGACCCGTGATCACTAACATTTCACATTGCTAAATGTAGCTTCTTTAGAAAAGTGATGCCATTAAAATAATGATACCTAAAGCTCTTCCACTAAACCCACTATAAAGCCATATTCATCAATAATGAAGGCAAGGCTCTGTAGCTGTGGTTGGCAAGCTTCTCTAAAATTATCAACTATTTTCTATAAGATTAACCACCACATTCAAGAGCCTCGCTGTAGCCATGATAAAGTATTTCAAAACATAAATGCATTTTCTATCAGTAAGGCGTTCTCCTAATTAGTTTACCTATATGAAAAAGGAAAGGTCATTCTTTTCAATGTTAACCAATTGTAAAATTAAACGTAGTGTTCAAGGGCAGGGTCAATGAGACCAAAAGCACGGCACAAGGGATTATTACAGGATAACTCACCAGTCAGGAAAGCTTCGGAGGGATCGTGACCCCAAGACACGGCAGCTTCAACCCCACGTTTCTGTTTCCATTTCCTCCATGCTTGGCCCTCAAGACCTCAGCTCCACAGGCAGAGTTGAGACGAGAGGCAGTCACCGGATACCACGCACACCCCATAGGCAGCACTCCATTCCAGTCCAGAGCAGAACCCCGGCTTTTGAAAGGAATTCAAAGAGGCTACAGTTGGGATGGGATTATAGCTGCCCGAGCTCCTGAAATCAATCTCTCTTAACAAGGGTTCCAGGTGGCGTGGACCAACGAGCAAGGAGAGTCTGTATTAGCCAGGAGCTGGGACCTGCCAGGCCGGGAGAGCAGAGGGCTCCCAGGGACAAGTGGCCCCCACAGCTCCCCGGGGAACGGGTCTGCCCCTGGAGGAGCTAGCAGGAGCTGGAGGCCACAGTCCAGGAAGTGCTGGGGAGACTGAGGAGCCACCAGCCATTCCAGTCCACATAGGACACGGCTTTCGTCGTCGTCTTCACCTTTGGTACCGTGCACTCCCTGCTGCTGTTGGTCACTGTCCCCTGCTGCAGCAGCTGCTACTGCACGCTAGGACATTAGAGGGGGAGCCCGTGGAAGGTGCGGGAGAGGAGGTGCTGAGGGGCTGAGTAGGTGACCTGAGGTCGCTCGGCCATATGTCACTGAGAGGTGAAGAGTCAACCTTTAGCCAAGCTTGAGGACCTGGGCCCAAAGCGCAAGGCTCTCCGAGGACCCAGCAGAGTCGGCACTGCGGCGGGACCTGCTCTCCGGCTCCTGCAGGCAGCCCACCTCGACGACTTCAACCCGGGCCCTGAACGGAGCTCTCCTCGGTGTCGCCACGTCTGTGGCTCTGCTCACCACGCTTCCGGGTGTCGTGAAGCGGAAAACAGCGCCCACCACAGTCGAGGCAGTTTCAGAGCAGCCAAGGTCTCCCCACCTCAGTACACGGGTCCTCTGCCCGAGGGGCTGTCAGCCCAAGTCATTCCGCACCCCACGGCTGTTCTCTCTGCCCCGGAGGGCCAGCCTGGCTAGCTGCTGTGCTCTGGGCAACCAGGCAGGCAGCCTGTCTCTGCCGAGTGGGGCACCTTCTACTGACTTACGGCGCGGGGTGACAGCCGTCTGCGCAGTTCGCAGACCGGACCAAACTGGCCGCAGGCCGAGGCTGCCAGCGGAGCCTCTTGGTATGGAGGTAGAGAAGGCCCTGGCCTGGAGACTCTTGAGCTGAAAACTATTATGAGAAAAGCCTGGGGAGGGCCAGCCAGGTGGCACTGGTTAATCAGTCGGCTCTCACGTGGAGGACAGCATGGCTCGAGGCCTGGGCTTGGAACATCACGGGGAGGGAGGCGGGGAGGGATGAGCTCTCAATTCCTCACTCCTTTTCCCCTCCTTGCCAATAGAGGAGCCCCATAGCAAACTAAATAACTAAAATTAAATTAAAAGAAAGTAAAAACAAAGGCCAAGGGAGCCCGCACAGGCAAGACCCTCAGAATAGAGATAGGAGAGACCAGGTGAGAGCGAAGAGGGCAAGGAATGAAGCCGGCCAAACAGCTTAGGAGCTGGTAGGGAGCATGAGCTTCTCCCCAGGAGCCACCTGAAGCCACTGGAGGCCGAGAGTGACATGTTTGGGGAAACTCCTAAGATCTCTCCCTCTATCCCTCAAGCCCCAGCTTCACTGCCTGGAAACTGTCCCCAGGCGTGCTGTGGCCACAAATCCCAACGGCCAGCCAGTCTTCACTGACCCAGCCTTAGGAACCTCAGCACTGTGAGCTAGTCCCTGCCTGCCTTTGTGGCCCAGACCCAGTCTTAGGAGCCTCAGCACTGTGAGCCAGTCCCTGCCTGCCTTTGTGGCCTGGGCCGCAGCCAGCCGGGGAGGACCTGAGTCACCTGCTGCAGCTTCCGCTGCTAGTTCTCTGGGAAAGCAATCGCAGCTGGCTGGTGTGAGCAGCCTAGGCTGGATTAGGGGCATGCCCTGCTCTTGGTCATCCAGAGCCGTTTGAGTGAGAGGCAGAGACACCGAGGGGGTAGGGGGCTAAGGCTGCTCCACTGGACAGAGGGTCTCCCAATGCCCTGCTAGTTGAGGGACGGACAGGGTGGTCGGGAAACAGGAAATCAGGTCCAAGAGGAGCCACAGAGAAATAAGAGGTGGAGGAAGGGAAAACAGGAGAGGAAGGCTATGGTATGATGGTGGGCAGCACTAAGGTGTGGAGGGGAGGCCCTCTCTGGGCCTTGGGCTCAGGCTCCAGTCAACTCACATCAGCTGATTCCACCTTGATCTGGAGCCAGCCTAATCCTGCCAATGCCCATGTTCCCCTGCAACACCCTCCATCACTTCTGGCTGGATCCTCATACCAATCCCATGGGAGGTGGGGAGGAATCACTGTCATTTCACAAATGAGGGAACAGAGGCCTAAGGAGATGAAGGGTCCTCCTTAGCTGGTGGTCTTCCTTCACTCAAGCAGGCTGAGAAGGAGAGTGGCCTGGGGGACTGGCCACGTAGCTGAGAGCTAGCCTCGCAGAGTCAGCACACCCTTCACTGGTCTACGAGGTTTCACCTGGGGGATCCCAACAGCACTAGCTGCCCTCCCCCACCTCTGACTCTCCTAGCGGGCTGCCCTAGCTGTCCCAGGATGGACCACATCTGTACCACCTCAAGGCCTATGAGATAGAGCTGTGACATGCTGATAATCCTAGAAGCCAAGCCTGGGTTCAGCCTAGCCCACACTCAGCCACAGCTGCCATGGATGAAGTCATCCTCAGTCCTACAGTGAGGATGGGAGAAAAGGAGGGGAGGAGGGCAAATAGGAAGCCAGAAGAACCAGGGCTAGTCAGCCACTCTTATGCCTAGGATATAACCTCGATGCTCTTTTAAATTGTCATTTCCTTACCCTATCTCATCGACGGCATTACATATCATAGTCTCAAGTGAAACCTGCACCTAACATAGTCGATTGTAGTTGGTTTGACCAAAGTGAAAGGCGCAGCCCAAACTTACATGGTATTAAATCAGGCCCTGACCCTCTATTGAACTGCCATGCTTTACCTTAATGCTAGTAAATAATTTATTAGCCATGTTTCAATAAGAAATATCAGAAGACAGTTTCCTTCTTTTTCCTCCCCGTTTGGTCTCAGCTATAAAGTTGTTCCATTTCTTGAAATAAATGGACCTACATATAAAGACATTAAATGGTTAAAATATTAATATTCAAATTATCAAAAAAAAACTTTAAATCTACATAGAAATAAAGAAAAAATAATAAACCTCTCTTATCAGAACCTGTGAACGACAAAACAAATGGTACCTGAGAGGTTCCTTCAAATGAAAATAATAGATATAGATTTTGGTACATTTTGGGGGGGTTTGTGTGTTTTTTTTCTTTTTTTTGTCTCGCTTAGACAAAGGGAGGAAAAGTGACAAGTCACCCTCCCAGGGGGATGGCCAAACCACAGTCCTTTCTCTTCCATTCTCCTCTTGGGATTTTGAGCACGTATGCACATGTAACTGGCGTGACTATTAAGCTGCTGGGTCTGGGTCTCAAACCATGTTCTGCCATGTGGAAGTCCAGTGCCTAAACCACCATGCTACCTGCTGGCCCCAATAGTGTTAGATTTTACCTTGGCCATAAAAGATTGAGGGCCATAACATTCTCAATTTGGAATCTCTATAATTATAAAATATGGGATTAGTTTTCTCTTGCATTGATTGCCATGAGTATGTCCTCGTTGCCCCATTCCACCCAATGAGAAAGTAAAATCAGGTGATGGAAAGACTTCAGAAAAAGATGGCCTGACTACAGACACAGGTGTGGATGCTAATTGGTCAAGATAAATGCCTAGAGCTTCTTCAACCATATTTCAGAAGAAGGGGAAAG
>NW_006159867.1:13015-35625 GCF_000334495.1 Tupaia belangeri chinensis | reverse complement strand
TCAACCTGCTGAGGATGAATGAACAGAGAATAATAATTTACATCTTTGATGGGGCTATTGAGAAGTTGACTTAACAAAAGCAGAAACGATTTTATCCCAGGACTGGCTCATAAGGCCTCTCAGTGTTTAAATCAGTTGAGTTTTCTGTTTGTTTGTTTGTTCGTTAGTATTTTCAACCAAAACTGGCCTAATTTTTTCCAGATATCTTGGTAAGAATCACATCTGCATGACTTCAGGTTTACCCTGTGGATTCCATCATTACTGATGGGATTTGCTGTCATGGCCTTGGGATCATGAGGACTGTGGAACCTGGTCAGAGCCCATGTCTCTGAAAATGCCCTGGCTTTCCGTGTGACAACCCCAGGGGACAGAAGAAGAGCACTACTTTGAACCGGTAACCACCTTTAAGGATCAGGGAATTCTATTTGCATGTTCACGCCTATTCCTTTCTTTTGTCTCCTTTAAGAGACTGAACAATGATTTTCTGTTTCGAAGCACCTCAGTGACATTTCTCATTCAGGTAGGCTTAACTCTGGTAGCATTAGCAGGTAGGAGGAAACACACACACATACACGCACACACACAGAGTAACTCAAATGTTTGGTAAGTCAACATCCTGAGGGTCACGTTTGAATTCCTTCTCACCAAGAAGTGCGTATGATACAACAGGTGGAGTTGATTCTAGATATGTGTGAAAGATGTCCTACAATTTTTCAGAAATATGGGAGTGGGGGTATCTCTGGAAACACACAAAGTGTTTTGCAAATTGGTCAGGTGAGCTCAAATCAATAAAAAATTGTGCACTTAGTGGGAACACAGCCATTCATCTTAATCCCAGACTAGAGAAACCTAGATAAGCTTTTTTTTTTTTTTTTGGAGAGATTTTCACTGTAGGGCGCGTGCGTTCGCCAGACAGACAGAGAGAGAGACATAGAGACAGAAAGCGAGAAATCCCCCCCCAGGGGGGATGGTCACGCCGCAATCCCTTCTCCTCCATTCTCCTCTCGGGATCTTGGGCACGCACGCACACACGCCCGGCGTGAGTTTTTTAAGCCACCGGGTCCGGGACACGAACCGCGGTCAACTACGTGGGAGTCCAGCGACATAGCCATTATGCTAACTGCTGGTTCCCTCCTAGATAAGCTTTTTAACTGAAAACTTATTCAAGCTAATGACAGAATTGGGATTCCATCCCAAGCACTTGACTTTTGGTCAGAAGAATAAGACTGAGTCCATTCTTTTACTTATTAAGCTACATAACCTTTAACATTGAGTAAATCTATTAAAAAAAACAGAAAGTTACAGAGGGTAAGTGGTATCCCAAAGGAGGAGTGACCAATTTGGCACTCTGTTTTGTCTAAGATTGTTGACAAGTGACTGTTCATATCATGTCTGCTAGATTATGTATTTATTTATTTATTTTAGAGAGATTTTTTTTACTATAGGGTGTGTGCATTTGCTAGAGACAGAGAGAAGCAGAGATAGAAAGTGAGAAATCATCCTGGGGTGTGTGTGTGTGTTGGGGGGGAATGGCCACCCTGTAATCCCTTCTTCTCCATTCTGCTCTTGGTATTTTGGGCTCACATGCCTGGTGTGAGGTTTAAGTCACTGGGTTCAGGACTTGAACTATCATCGACCACACAGGAACCCAGCGACATAACCATTAAACTATCTGCTGGTCCCAAGTGGATTAAATGTTAAAAGAATGTCTAAGAGCTGTATAAGTGACTATCAGGAAAGGAATATTCCAGTAGTTGGGACAGTGTGCACCAAGAAATAAATGAACTTAACTCAAGTGTTACTGACCAGATCTCTGTTTCTAAAAGGATGTATAAGAAGCCATTAGTGAGACCAGTAGATGGTGTAATGGTTACATCTCTATTCTTCCACATAGTCTGACCGTGATTTGAATCCTGTCTTCGGAGGCTTAAGACCATGCTACCGGCTGGCCCCAATAGTAATAGATTTTACCTTGGCCATAAAAGACTGATGGCTATAACACTGGGCATGTGTGTGTACATGCCCAAAATCCTGAGAGGAGAATGGAGGAGAAGGGATTGTGGCATGGCCATCCCCCTGGGGGAGTGATTTCTTGCTTTCTGTCTCTCTGGTCTCTCTCTCTCTCTCTCTCTCTCTCTCTCTGTCTCTCCAGCAAGCACACACAACCTATAGCCAAAATCTCTCAAAAAGAAATAGAAAGTAAGAAAGAAAATAAATTAGTAACATCTATTGAGTATGTTTGGGAGGGCAGCCAGGAGGTGCTAGACTGTTAAACCAACTGTTGCCTGACCTGCCCAACTCATAAATGTATGAATACTTAAGTATTTCAGTACTGAGGTGAGTTCTACTGATTTAGGGAGAATAAATTGAAATGTATGATCAATTTTGAAACAATTGACTTGAGGTTTATTAAAAGTGATCCAACGGGCTTGTTGGTATATAATCACAAAAGTCAAACAATTTATGAAAAGTCTACCTTCATATATTGGCTTCATTTTTCTTCTTGCTATCTTCTTTATATAAATATATAGTTTACATTCATAAAGACAAGTTAGAATTTAGCTTTGGGCTTTTATTTTTACTATAACAAAAACTTTAGACTTTATCTCAGGTCATGAGTTTTATTTCCATTATTCAGGCATCTGAGAAGAATACTAATGATATAACTGAGTTGTGAAAGACCCTCAATGGATGAATAGTTGACACGCAATCACCATTTTCATGTGACTTATCAATTCTATCTAAATCTCGTTGACTCTTTCGTAGTATTCATTTTCTTTCGTATAGCACTTTGCATTCTTCAAAACACCTTTCAAATATCTTAATATTTTCAGTTTGGTTTTGTGAGAAGGCAATACTGCCTTAACTAATCTGGAATGTTAATTACATGGGAAAAACCATGCCACTGTTCATAGAAGTCATTAATAGTCAATGCATTGCATACATTGATATTAAATTCTCACTTTACTTTGAAATTGCTTCTGCCTCTTTAAAAAGCAGCCAGTTTTCTGATCAATTTTGCTTGAATCTGAAACTATTCTAAAATATAAAGCCTATTTTAAAAGTAGCTGGAATTTTTTTAAACAATAAAGGATCTTAAAACTGTGACCATAGTAATATCAATATCGCTGATTAATATTGCCATGTCAATCTTTTTTGTTTGTTTGTTTGTTTGTTTTGGAGAGATTTTTTTCGCTATAGGGCGCGTGCGCTCGCCAGACAGACAGAGAGAGGCAGAGAGACAGAAAGCGAGAAATCACCCCCCAGGGGGGATGGCCACATCGCAATCCCTTCTTCTCCATTCTCCTCTCGGGATCTTGGACACGCCCCCAGCATGAGTTTTTTAAGCCACCGGTTCCGGGACACGAACCGCGGTCGACTATGTGGGAGTCCAGCGACATAGCCATTACGCTAACTGCTGGTTCCCGTCATGTCAATCTTAAAGTATAATCAATATGCCTCTTTTACTCATAAAATATTCTTTCTGTGTTATGTATTTGTGGGCTCAGTTTGCTAATATTTTCTTAACTATTATTCCACCTATAGGTTTGAGGCATCTGGTCAGTCATCTTTTTGGATTTTTGTTTTTTATTTTTAAATATATGACAAGTTTTGTATAAAAGATACATTACCTTCAGAAAATGATTTAGGAGTTAACATTTTCTTGTCAATTTTGGTAGACCATGTTTTAAAGATTTTTTTTTTCCTTTGGCCAGCAAGTGGCATGGCGGTTAAAGGTGCTGGATTCCCACATGGCTGAACACAGTTCAAGTCCTGGACCTGGCAGCTTTCCCTTTCCCTTCCTATCTCTGGTCAAATTTAAAAATGAATAAATAAATAATTCTTTTAAAAAAGATTTTTTTTCTGTTCATTGAAAATATGGAGTTTTATTATTGTTAATATAAAGTTGCCCATAATATCTTATTTTGATATCAGTAAGTTCATTGGTGTTTAACTAATTCACTTCTGATATTGGTAATTATCACTTCTTTACCTCTTAACCCATTCCTTTACATGTTTTGCAAATATATATATATTTTTTGAGAAGTTTTTGCTATAGGGTTCATATGCTCTCCAGAAAGACAGAGTGAGACAGACAGACAGAAAGCAAGAAATCACCCCCAGGGGGATGGCCAACCTGCAATCCCTTTTCCTCCATTCTCCTTGCAGGATCTTGGGCACGTATGCACATGTGCCCAGTATTAATTTAAACCACTGGGTCGGGGACTTGAACCGTGGTCCACTACATGGGAGTCCAGCGATAAAGCCATTACTGCTGGTCCCGCAAATTTTTATATATTTTTAAAGAACCACCATTGGGTTTTCTTAACTTTTTTGCATTTGTCAAATATGATTGATTCCTGTTCTTTTAATTTTTATTTCATTTCTATTTGCTTCCTGTATTTTACTTTTTTTAAAAAAATTTTGCCATAGGGCATATACGCTTGTCAGAGAGAGAGATAGAGACAGAGGGAGGGAGGGGGAGAAAGCATTCCCCATGGGTCACATTAATGCCAAAATCCCTTTCCTCCCCGCTCTCAGGATTTTGGCTATGCACACATATGCACCTAGCATGTTTCTCAAGAAGCTGCTGGATCTGGGATGAACCCTGTTGTCAACCATGTGAGATCTGACTGCCTTAACCATCAGGCCACAGAGCCATCCCTTCGTTATAAAGACTTAACTGTTGACAGATGAATAAATAAAGAAAATGTGATACACACACACACACGCATGCATGCACACCATGACGCACACCATGGATTATTATTTAGCCATAAAGAAATGAAATTCTGGGGCTGGTAGGTGGCATGGTGGTTAAGGGTCCTGGACTTCCATAGAGCTGACTGCAATTTGGGTCCTGGACCAGGCAACTTACTTTCTGACTTTCTTTCTCTCTCTCTCTCTCTGTTTTTTACTCTGTCCCTCTCTGGTCAAATTAAAATCAATAAATTTTAAAAATTAAATGAAAATAATTTTTAAAAAGAGAAATGAAATTCTGTCACTTACAACAACACAGATGAACCTGGAAGACATCATGCTAAGTGAAATTAGTCAGGCACCGAGACACAATTGCCACATAGACTCACTCTCTGGTGGAAGCTAAGATTTGCTAGCATAGTAACATGGTGAGGGCCAGGTAGTTTTTGGTCTTACGATACATATTTTGAATAATATTTTGAGACACCCTGGGTTTCAAATGTTTTGTAGAGGGTTGACTTTTGTTCTAATAGGCTATTGCCTTGTGTTTATTCTGACTCCAAAGTCTGTTTCCTTTGGAGTGAAATAGGACAGAAGTCTCCACTCAATATATAGTTGCTGGTATCACTAGATTCCTCGAGTTTCCTTTCCACGTATAGAACAGTGATCAGCTAATCATTTGGGTAAAGATTACAAATTGTAATACTTAATACGTACCCCCACGTTTCCTTTTTGTCTGAACTTCAGTTTGTCTCGTTTCATTTTGGTTTTGTTTTTTATCTACTCTTCTATCCCTGAGCTCTCTGTATTATACCATCTCCAGCAATTAAGATTGCTTAAATTGCTGTACTGTATGTAAAAGTTTAAGTTTTACTGTCAGGCAAAATGACTAGCACTTATACCCTGTGCATTTGCAAGGTCTAATTTTATCAAATTCTGACCACTTTCAGTAAGCCAGGTTACCATAAAACTCTGATTTCTAAATACTTCACAGTTGAATTGCTATTTATTTACTTTGAGAGAGAGAGAGATTTTTTGGCTATAGAGCATGTGCACTTGCCAGACAGAAAGAGAGAGCTAGAGAGACAGAAAGCAAGAAATCACCACCCAGGGTGCACCACACTGCACACCCTTCTCCTCTGTTCTCTTGGTATCTTGAGCATGCATGCATACACCCCGCATGTGAGTTTTAAGCCAGTGGGTCCGGGACTCAAACCAGGGTCAACTACATGGAAGTCTAGCAATGTAACCATCATGCCATCTGCTAGTCCAGTTGAATTGCTTTTAATTGTGGTATGTGGGAGATGAGTATGACTAAGATTTTTTTTTTAACCTAAGAGTTTTTATTAATTTGAATCAAAATGTTTTCTACCTATAAAAATGAAGTGGGCAGTATTGATAAAACATCAGTCAATGCTTATATGTTAACCATCTGAAATACAGCTTTGTCAAGATGACATATTCAAGCACCCACATTTAGGAAAAGATTAAGTGCAGAGTTTTTGCGTAAAAGCCATATAGAAGTAGAGAATTGAGGAAACGGAAATCTTAAGATCAGAAGGAAATAAAGACATTTTAAATAATAAAAAACATGAACCACTTCACTAAAAGTATCGTCTGTTTCTGTATATGATGACAATGAATTTGTCTAAACTAAAACCTTTCATCCCGTATGATATCACAAATCACAGATCAGTCATGAATCC
Organism: Tupaia belangeri chinensis; assembly: GCF_000334495.1. NCBI lineage: Eukaryota > Metazoa > Chordata > Mammalia > Scandentia > Tupaiidae > Tupaia > Tupaia belangeri. The sequence continues at coordinate 29,218 of NW_006159867.1, read as the reverse complement.
CCCAAATAATCCAAATAATAGGTCTTAGTGACAGAATCATTGACTACCCCATAATTTCCTAGGAACCACTCTTGTTCTTTTTTTCCCCTTAATTTGGTAAGAGTTTGTATGTTCACTGAAAAGAGTCAGATAGAGAAAGAAAGTGAGAAAGCACTCCCTCCAATGGGGGATGGACATACCACAATCTCTCCTCCATTTCTTCCTTCCAGATTTTGGACAAGCATGCACATGTGTCTGGCATGTTTTTCAAGCCACTCAGTCTGGGACTTGAACCATACAGTCAGCCATGTGGGGTCCAGCTGCCTTAACAACTATGCTGGTCACAATCTTGTTCTTAACACATTTATGCTGATTAACATTCATTAGGATCCAACCATTTTCACAGAGTAACTCAGTGCTCGGCCCCAGTGTCATTCACTGGTTGAAAATTCATGAATCCCAAATAATTAAGAAGACCAGCTGAGTAGTAAATCTCCTGGTATCCAGGCTAAAGGCTAGGAAACAAAAGAAAACGGAATGCAGTGTTTCATGATTTTATTAAATCACACTAGTAGAGGGAGCAGCAGCTGGCGTAATGGTTAAGGTGCTGGACTCCCACATGACTGAACACAGTTCCAGTCCCGGACCCAGCAGTTTGAAACTCATGCCAGGTAAATGTGTGTGCATAACCAAAATCCTGATAGGAGAATGGAGGAGAAGGGACTGTGGTGTGGTCATTCCCCTGGGTGGGGGTTGGGGGGTGATTTCTCACTTTCTGTCTCTCCAAGCGCACACACCCTATAGCAAAAATCTCTCAAAAAGAGAGAGAGAGAGAGAGAGAGAGAGAGAGAAATCACTATGAAGAAAGCTATTCCATTTTATTAGGCTTATCATTACAAAATTCAAGATAAATGGGAATCAAGGGAAAACAGAAGACCTTTTCACCTAAGCTTATATGCTGGACAGTCAAATGAAATTCTCAGCACTTTTTCTAGCTTATTTAAGCTAAATAGAAAAAAATAAGTTTAATCATCTGAGACCTATTGAAATAGTTTTTATCTATCTAGCTAAAATAATTTAACCACAAACAGTTTCTTCACATCACTTTTTTCTCCATCAAAGTCCAAATGGCTTTAACTTAACGTCATTAAGAATAACTAAAAACAGGATCTAGCTATATCGTTTCAAAAGAAACCCATTGACTAAAGAACATATATTAACTAAATGAGCTCATCAATCATGCTTTGTCACAGAGCAGTCTTATAATTTTTCAATAGTATAAAATGTTGATTTTGTCAGCAGTTTGGATGCAATATGAATTCCACAGAAATGCTGCCCACGAACATAATGAACTGCATCCTAAGCAATGTCAGATATTTATAATTTTCTTATGTAGCCTCTGAATATTTAAAATCGGGTACATATTAAGTACATTTACTTTCTGACAGAAAGCAGTTTTGGACTAGGCAATCATGTCTATCAAGCAGATTCATTGTATATAACTTTTCCCCTAAAAAAGCATTTTCTGTCTCCAACAAACTCAGCAGTCTGTCAGAAGTGTGTGTTTGTGACACCTGGTTAAAAAGTTCATGTGCGAGAGGATATGGAATCTTGGTTTATTTTTTTTTTTCTTTTTTCAGGATTAACTACACGACAGCAAAATTACATATATGTCAACACTGTAGTTTTTACGCCTCCCAATTCTCTTAATATTTGACTCTTTGGTTATGAATGTATGTTTCAAGAAAACCTTATTATTTCTTTATTTATTTCTAGTTTTGCTATAGGCACATGTGCTTGCCAAAGACACACAGAGATAGAGAGAGAAAATGAGAAATCATCCTTCAAGGGAGATGGTCATGCCACACATGCCACAGTCACTTTGTCTCCATTCCCCTCTTAGGATTTTGGGCACATGCACATGGTGTGCTTTTCAAGCTGCCAGGTCCAGGACTCTAATCACATGCTCAGCCATGTGAGATGCAGACACCTTAACCTCCACCCTACCTGTGGGTCCAAAAACCTTATTCCATTTAACAGACAAACTACTTCAGTGCTTATAATGCTGATATCGATTTGTTAAAGTGATTGTTTAAATTAAGAAGTGTTATATTTTTCCTCTAATGAAATTAAATATACATAGTCTTCCAATTCGTATATTAGAAAGATAGAAAAATCAAAAGTGTAAGTAAACGTCGAGGTTGAATTTGAAAAGTAATAATGAGAGGTAATTAAAATATGATTCCTTCCTAATTGTTTTCTCTGTAGAGATGTTTTCGGTATTTACCTGGCTTTTCTATATGTCCTTAGAGGCAGAGAAATGGTCTGCCCAATCTACTCCTCAATCATATTCAAAGGCAGAAATACATACAAGCCACTCTAAAGTGCTATGAAGAGATAAACTCACTTGCCAGTATTTCCATGAGTCAATGAAAGAGAGGAATTTCTAAAATGGAGAGTTGCTTATGTCTTTCCAGAAACATCTCAGTAGTTGGAACCATGAGTAGGATGTAAGAAAGAGTAAGGAGAGGTTCTGAAATTATTTTTTCATGCAACAGAAGCACCTCATTGGTACCATCCAATAAAAAATCTTTGGGCCAGTTCTCCTTCTGGCATATAACACATATTTGTAGAAAAACAAGAAGGATTCCTTTTACTTTATAGTTCTACATTTACATAGACAGGCTGTATTAATCCTAGACACTTAAATCCATTTATGTGTATGCGTGAAAGAGAGAGAAATAGAGAGATTGCAGTTTCTCTTCGTTAGTCAAAAACATTTTCATATTTTCAATGATCACCTTGATTTTTAGCAAAGAAAATTTATACATCTTCTGCTGATCCCTTTTCAACCTCAAAAATATAATCTATGAAAAGTTGGTGGCAGAGTCACTCATATTTGTGAGTTAACATTACAAATCACAAAATATAATTATGCAGCTATACTTGAAGCTTTCCTCTTCTGGAAATTGAGAGAGGAGGGAAAGTACTGGAGGAAATGTAATAACCACTGGTCTTCTCCACCATGCATCATCGAGGACTAACAACTGACCCATGTACCCACCTGTTTATTCGTGAACGAGCAAGCTGTAACCAAGTCTGCTATCTTCAGTGAAGAGTGGACTAAATCTTTGTGTTCCTACTATGATTGAGGCACCACATCTGGAGATTTTCATAAAGCTTTTGTAATAAACTTGATATGGTTATAGTAGCCTTTTTCAAGTAATGGAAGTAACAATAGTAGTAATGATGTTAATGTTATCTGTGAGGTGGAAACTAGAGGCTTCACACTACTTTTACTCTAGCTACTAGTATAATATTTAATGTTTGTTTAGAGACAGCAGGTGCATCTTATAAAATGTGATCGATCCGACAAAATAGGCTTTTTTTTACTTTTTTTTGTTTTTAGTTTTTTTTTCCATAGGGTGCATGTGTTCGTTGGAGAGAGAGACAGAGAAAGAGAGAAGGAAAGTGAGCAATCACACACACACACACACTCCTGGGAGGATGGCCATGTCTCAATCCCTTCAACTCCATTTTCCTCTTGGGATTCTGGGCATTCACACACATGTGTCCAGCATGATTTTCAAGACACTGGGTTCAGGGCTCAAACCATTGCCATGTGGGAGTCCAGCGCCTGAACCACCATGCTACATGCTGGCTCCAGCAAAACAGAATAGGTTGATAAATAAAGCTATAAACTGGGGCCTGGAGGTGGCATAGTGGTTGGGGCACCAGTCTCCCACATAGCTGACCATGGTTGACGTCCTGGACCAGGCAGCTTCCTTTTGCACTTTCCCTTTCTCTCTCTCTGTCTTTCTCTGGTTAAATGAAATAATAAATAAATAAAAATTAAAAGTAACTAAAGCTATACCTGAGAACCCTCTTCTAAGTTATCTCAGGTAAGTCCTCTCACTTGAAAATATACCAAGTTCTCTGTATATTCATTTCCTTGATTTGGTAGTGTGAGATTGGGGCTACTTTGGAGGCCCAAGTTTGGATCCGAGACCAACCTTAACAGGCTGGACATAATGGTAAACACCTGAACCCTAGCTAACTGAAGACTAGGGCAGAGGGCTGCAGACCTGTCAAAGTTCTCTCTCCCCCTTTACTCCCCATTTCTGTTTATGCTCTCTAAATTATATAAATAATTATATTTATGTATATAAATAATTATATATATACACACACACTATATATATATATGTATATATAGATACAGAGAATTTTACATTTTTTTTCTGTTATATGTTTATTCTCTCTGCACGTCACACCCACTCTCTACAGTCCACTCCTCTCTCTTACATCTCTGGTATCTACACTAATCCTCTCTACTATTGTATCTTCAGATCTTTCCATTTCTGCCATAAAGTGCAGATTTCTAGTACAAATTGTGTGGGGCTATATCAGTGTGTATCTCTTAAAATCTGGTTCACTTCACTCAACCTCATCTCTTTGATATTCATCCACTTTGAGGCAAACGATAGGGTCTCATTGTTTCTTACAGCTGAGTAATATTCTGTAGCATATATATACCACAGCTTTTCAACTTAGTCATCAGTTTTGAGATGCTTAGGTTGGTTCCATGTTTTAGTAACTGTGAATAATGCTACAATGAACATAGATGTGCAAATGTCTTTCCAAATAAATGTTTTCCTATCCGTTGGATAAATATCAAAGAGTGGGACATATGGTATTCCTATTTGTAGGTTTTTGAGGAACCTCCATATTGTTTTCCACAGAGATTGTACCACTAAATTACATTTCCACCAACAGTGCAAAAGAATGCCTTTTTCACTACAGCCTCGCTAGTACTTGTTCTTTATTTTATTCTATTTTTTATTTGTTTACTTTTTATCTTAGCCAGTCTAACTGGAGTTAAATAGTATATCATTATAGTTTTAATTTACATTTTCCTTATGACATATTTTTATTATTTTATATGTCTTTTAGCCACTTATAAGTCTCCCTTGGCAAATTATATAATTTTAAGGAAAGAATACAAGACTTCAAATAAAGAAGAGGGCACCATGAAAAGTTTAAAAGATATTTCTCTGACATCAATGAACTTGGAGATTGAGTGTTTTTTGTTTGTTTGTATGTTTTGTTTTTGTTTTTGTTTTAGAAGTCAATAGCCAAGATTTCAAGAAGAAAAATGGGTGAATCAAGTAGGCATGAACAGAATAATAGCATCAGTTTAGAAGTAGTGAGACCATTCTATTTGATATTGTGGAAAAATGCTTGAGTGGCAAGTTATAAGATAGGTGTGGTGTGGAGTTGAGGAGTGAGTTGAAGATATTGTTGAATTGGCTGAACAAACCACTTTATGTTCTAAGTTTGAAAGGTTGTGGATAGGAAACTAGAGGCTTACACAGCCTTGAAAGGGTGGTAGATATGAAGTCAAAGAAAGTTTCCACTAATTGTCTCAAATTTTGCTTCAATTCAGATAGTCACAAAAGCACTCTGTGACAACCTTGGATTCTATAAGAACCTCCAGAGAGCTCCCATCAGTATGACATCCTGCAACAGTAAAGTAAGTGACTTTCAAGGGCTTGCCTTTTTTTCTATTTATCTACATAACTTTATTAGCAAACCAATGAAACAGGAACACTGATTTATATTTGAGAGGAGAAATAAGCAGTGTCCACATATGTTGAAAAGTACTTTGCCTGGGACCAGCAGTTAGCATAATGGCTATGTCGCTGGACTCCCACGTAGTCGACCGTGGTTTGCGTCCCAGATCTGGTGGCTTAAAACTAACGCCAGGCACGTGTACGTGCATGCCCAAGATCCCACGAGGAGAAGGGATTGTGGCGTGGCTATCCCCCCTGGGGGGTGATTTCTCGCTTTCTGTCTCTCTCTCTGTCTGTCTGGTGAGTGCACGTGCCCTATATCAAAAACCTCTAAAAAAAAAAAAAAGTACTTTACCCAACATCCCAGTCAGTGTGACTTATTTATCATAAACGCCAACCTAGGAGCCCAGAATTCTGCTGTCCTTTCACGTTTTCATTCTGCCACAGCTGCCTCTTCAGTTTGTCTTTCTTTGCCAACAGGGATGTGGTTTTCTTAAACTCTATGATTCAACAATGAAATATTTCTGATAGAGAAACTGTTTGCAGGCCCAGCCTCAGCGGTGCCAGAAGGAAGGCAGCACTGTGCAGTGGCTGAACTACACAGGAGGACCAGGTTCAGGTCCTGGCCCTACCTGAACAGGACAGTATAGTAGCACACTCCTGTAGCCCTAGCTAACTAGGAGACAGTAGCAAGAAGATCAAGATATGACAAAGCTCTATCAAAAATACTTCCCCTTCTCTTGCTCTCGTTTCCTTTCTCCATGCCTCTCCCTTCTGCAAATAAAAATAAAATACAAATAAAATTTGTCCAAGTTGCAGTAGCACAAGTTGCAAGGTGCCACTACATGATACAGGTGCCATAAGGGAGGTCCTGGGTTTGAATTCCTGGTTGACATGAACACAGTGAGTTGTGCCCATGCAAACCTGTGATCCTGGCTGGCTGGAAAGATGAGGGAAGACTGCGGCATGGTGAGACCCTGTTTTGGGGTATCTCTTTTTCTTTCTCATAAAATAAATAAATAAACATTAAAAAAAGGTTGACTTGATATCATGTCAATTTATTGACATTACTGCTACATGACTATTCATTAAATTTTTTAAAATGTTAAGATTCTAGTAGCACATGTAATAAATGTGGCAATACGAAAAGAAGAGACATTTATAAGCTGTTGAAGTCAGTAATTTCCCAATTAGTACAATTATTTCAAGGATTCTTATTAATGGGATCACCGTTGGATCTTTCAGGTTAAATGGGGGAATTCTTAACAAAGGCAAAGAAAAGAAATAGCTATCTTATTTCCTATGACTTTGTTTTTAGTATAATGATTTTTAAAAATTAATTGGTTGTATAATGACAATAGGAAAAACTAAGTCAGAACTGTAAGTGAAATAAGCAATACATCTAAATCTTTTGCATTAAATTGCAACAGTTAATGAGATTTAGATGAATAATAAGCATTTCTTAAATTACCTCCTTGTCTGTACTCTAACATACTCTGCGGTAAATATAAGAACAGGAAAAACAGCTGCCTTTTAACTCCTCTTCTGTAGCAAAGTCGAATATTTAGGAAGAAGAGTTCAAGAACCATCTGAAAACAAGTGACAGAGTGGTTCACAGAATGAGTATGTCATTAATAAAGAAACCCCGAGCAGAGGGACATTTGGGTCAACATGAAATAGAGAAACGTGTGTGAGAAATGTTTTCTCTGGTTCTTCAGATAGATCTGAGCTTCGGATTGAATGCTGTGTTGAGCGAGCTGAGGAATTTCTGGAAGGTTAGTTTAGATGGGTCAAGGGTATGGAAAGTGGTCACCCGTTTCTAGGGCTCCACTCGTGACAATTAAGCAAATGGAATCACTCAGCAAAACATCCCCACTAACCCTAAACTTCGAAAGAGCAAGGAGTAGGAGGAAGGACAGGCTAAGCTGCTCGCCTTCATTGCATTATTGAAATACGGTGTATATGGAATAGGAAATGTCTATAAGATGTCAACATTTTAAAGTATACTTATTAATTCAGAATTAAGTAGTACAGAGCAGGAGGAAATTATATTTCCTTCTTCCCTATTTCCTTCCTTCACTAAATGCTTATTGATACACTTCACGAAAACCCTTCTGAGTACCAAGGAGGAAGAGACAACAATGAATATGAGATCTTCTCCGCTGATAACCTCCCCATATGTTTGTGAAGAATATAATGCTGATGGCTGTCGACTCTAATTCAAGTAAAGCAGGTTAAGCATTATGCCAGAAACAGTACAAAGTAGATGAAAGTTAATTCTTAGCAGAGAGAGAAAGGCAAAGCTCTGTGGAGAAAATCAATTAGTCTGTTGATTCTGTACAGAAAGTGAACAGACTGAGATGGGGAGATGGGGAGGGGAGGGGAAGGAATGACATTTTTGTCTTAGGTCGTGGGCAACGAAACATGGCAATGGTGAATCGAAATGTCTATTGGAATGAGCCAGTACTCTAGTGACCAAACTATGCACTTTAATTTTTTTCTTTCTTTTCCAGTAAGTCCAAGTGGAAAGCTTAAAAGAGATTGTGAGCAAAGGATTGACATAAAAGTATTGAGCCTCTAATAAGAAAGTGGCAGAGGAAGGGTGGATGGAAGAGAAGAATCTTTGAGGTTAGTACAAGAGTATCATTGAGAACAGCGAGCTCCAGATTAAAGGGGCGGGAAAGGTTCAAAACAGATGCAGACATGTTCTAGAAACGGAATCACATTGGACACATGAAAAATAACCTGAAATTTTAAGGGTAGGCACTGCACGGAGGAATACAGAGAGGCTTTAGGAAAATAGCATGAGCGTTTCTGTCACTATTCAATTTAGCACATCACATAAACGAAATTATTAACATGTGCAATTAAATTGCTTAATACTGAGTGCATCACAACAGTAAAAACATGCAAAAATAATATTGAAAAGTGAAATGGCCCATGATATTTAAAGCAGATTGTTATATTGTCATTATTTTTTATAGTATTCTGAATTGCTTTCCAGCATCCAGAGCTCACAGGATACGTAAAAGCTTTCATCACTGAAGCAGACTAAAAGCCCAGAGTATGCCACTCTGTTACGTTAGCCAGTAGATACAACTGAAGGCACTGATTACCTTTCCATATAAACTTAACACTTAAAACTTCAAAGGGCATTTTACTATAAATGTAGACTAAATAACAAATTTGAGGTAGCAGGAAAAAAACTAATAAAGTTTTATCACAGTACGAATAGAAATATACTTCTTTTCTTTATGTGAACAAACACTGTCTTACAAATGGCAATATGTTTTGAATGTTCCCAACAGCGAATGGTTGAGATAATGGACATACTCATTACCACGATTCAATCATTACACATTGCATTCTCGCTCGGAAAGAAATCTCTGACATTATTCTTGCATTTCCCGCGTGTTGGCATATTTTAAGATCACTTTGACTATTTTACTTCGTAAATTCCCATTCATCATTTAAGATGGCATGCTTACAGGTTAGCTGGTCTGAATATCTTTAAAAGCCTTTTATATGTACTATGTACCCTGTTTGTATGACATAAAACACACCTGTAGGACATGTACATTTTAATAAAATTAGATATGGTTTTCAGTTTTCCCAAAAATCTATCAAAGCAGGTATTTCTTTTTCTTTTTTTAAATAATTATTTTATTTAACTTTATTTAATTTTTAATTTGACAAAAGAGGAACAGAATGACAGAGAGAGAGAGAGAGAGAGAAAGGGAAAGTGAGAAAGCAAGCTGCCAGAACCAGGACTCAAACTACGGTCGGCCATGTGGGAGTCTAGTGCCCTTAACCACCACACCACTGCCAGCCCCTCAAATTATTATTATTATTATTATTATTTTGACTTGCTATAGAGCACATGCACTCACCAGAGAGAGACAGACAGAGAGAGAGAAAGTGACAAAGCAACACACCAGGTCCGAGACTTGAACTGCGATTGGCCATGTGGGAGTCCAGCACCTTAACCATCACACCACCACCTGTTAGCCCTAGAGATCCTATTTTAAAAATAAGAATAAAGAGGCCCAGAAAGGTGTTAAACTGAATTTTCCAAAGTCATGTAATCAGTAGGTAGTACAGTCAAGATTGAGCCTGGGCAGCCAGTTCTAGAGTGTATTCTCTTTATTTTATTTTTATTATTATTTACTTTTAATTACATTTATAGCTACAGTGTACAACATTGCTTTTTCCAGCACAGATAACACACATATCAGTCAAGAAAAAATATTCCCATATATATATATTATCATCAGCAGATAGCTTTTCATTTTTTTTTTTGTCAATTAAAGGTACTTTTTTTTAAACTACACTGAACTCAAAGAGGGGGATGGGGGTAGGAAAGGAATATGGTACTGTATATGGTAATTTTTAAAATTTTCCTGACTTGCAATGCATTTATGCATTGAGAACCCAGATTATATGCTGTAAAAACATAAAAGGGTTAAATGTAAATACAAATAAAAAAGGGCAATATCTTAAATTCACACACTTGCCATTTCCTGAAATTCGCCTTTAAATGTTTGTTGTGAAAGCCGGGACGCAGTTACCTTTTAAATTAAGCATTATATATGAATTTGAGCTAACTGTAATTGCTTAATGCCTCATAATTACTCGTTTAATAACTGTCAGACCTCATAACATCACAGAAATGAAATATGCAAAGATATATTAACTCATCTATTCTGTCCCCTTGACAGTGCATGAATATTCTGTTAAGAAAAAAATGTTTTACAAAGGGAATTTTTTATTCCAGTTTTAAATTACTTTGCCTTAAAAATATATATGTAACAACTTTGTATTGCGGATGAAAGCAATTTCTATATTTTAACAATGAGATGAATTTTTGAGGGAATTTAGGGGAGAACTCAGAGATCAATGGACTCTAATCTATGTTAGATATATACACATATTCAGATATTCCTAGTTCCATACACCCAAGTGAAGATGGCGTTTCACAAGGTCTAAGTCTCAAGCATGTGTGCATAAAAACAAAGAGCAAAAATTAGCATGAAGGTCACACCCTAAGAATCGTCCCCAATTCCCATTTTGCAACTGAGGCTCTGCTTTCCAGTTACCCAGATATTTCACTCCCCTCTGGCTGCACAGAGTTCAAAGCTTCAGACCTCAACCTGTTCTTCTCCAGAGGAAGATACTGCAATGTTATTTCACACTTTTGTGTACACCTTACAATGTGTAAGGAATTTTTGTGAACTTTCAATATGTTGTTGCTTACCACAACTCTGAGTCAAGTGGAGTAGTGTCACACTCTCCCTTTTGCAATTGAGTAAATGAAGTGTTAACCTGAAATAAAGAAGTAAGACCAGACTTGCCAAACAAGCTAAAGTTTATTCAAGCTAAAAATGCAGGGGTGGACACCTGGGTGAACACAGATCTCAGATGCCTAGAATTTAAGAAAATGGAGGGGGAAAGTGGGTTCGAAAGTTTATTTTTCTGATACAGCAGGTGCCATGGAGGTTAAGGTGGTTGGATCTTACATGACTGAGTTAGCTATTTGAGTCCTAGACTGACAACGTGAGAAACATGCACAGTGTGTGCATGTGCATATGACCAAGAATCCAAGAGAAGAATGGAGAAGAAGGGATTGTGGCATGACCATCCCCTCTGGGGACTGACTTCTTATATGTCCTCTCTCTCTCTCTCTCACTCTGTCTCTGAGTGTCTGTGCTCTATAGTTAACTAAGACAAATAAATAAATAGCTTATGTATCCTTAAGAACCCACATTGGCTTATAAGAATACCACAAGCAGGGCCAACAGGTGGTATAGTGGTTGAGGTGCTGGAATCCCATATCGTGGACGGTGGTTCAAGTCCTAGATCTAGCAGCTTGAAACTCAGGCTGGGCACAAGTGCATGTGTGCCCAAAATCCCGAGAGGAGAATGCAGAAGAAGAGACTGTGGCATGGCCATTCTCCCCGAGGTTGAGTGTTTGCTTTCTGTCTCTCAGTCTCTCTGGTGAGCACACCCACCCTATGGCAAAAATCTATTAAAAAAATTTAAAAGGGAATAAAAGAAGAGCACAGACTTCTGCTTGGCTTTTTGTTATTTCAGATACTGTACGACCTAGTAATATAGCTGTGTGCAGGAGGTGGAAATGCCCTTAACTCTTTGGGCCAGATTTAGCAGACCTCTTCGTTTATCAGACTACATGGAACTATATTCTTTTCCACAGGTTTTGCAATTTTAATCAGTTTTAATCTTTGCATTTTAATTGATTAATCACTAATAAATTTAATCATTTAATTTAATTTATTTTTGCTGTAGGGTGTGTGTGCTTGCAGGAGAGAGAGAGAGAAAACATCTTCGGGATGGGAGCAGGGGTCACAGTACAATCACCACAATCACCTCTCCTTTATTCTCCTCTTGTGATTTTGGCCACTCATGCACATGTGCCTGGCATGTTTTTTCAAGCCTCCCAGGTCTGAGATTTGCCCCACACAGTTGGCCATGATTTTAGCCACTTCGACCACCATGCCACCGGTTGGCCTTGGCTTCACAATTTTAAATCATGAGTAGTAGATTCAATACTAGAAGCCAGGTCTTCCACTCCCAGGCTGGCATTCTTTTTTTTTTTTTTTTTTTTGAGAGGATTTTGCTATAGGGTGCTTGTGCTCACCAGAAAGACAGAGAGAGACAGAGAGACAGAAAGTGAGAAATCACCTCCCAGGGGGGATGGCCACGCCACAATCCCTTCTCTTCCATTCTCCTCTTGGGTTCTTGGGTGTGCACCCAGCATGCGTTTAAGCCACTGGGTCTAGAACTCAAACCGTGGTCAACTACATGGGAGTCCAGCAACGTAGCCATTACACCATCTGCTGGTCCCACAGGCTGACATTCTTTTCTCTCTTTCTAAATCCCTCTGGGATGACCACATCTTTGACCAGATCACTTCTAAAATACTGAATGTAATTAGAGCTCAATATGCCTAGCAGTTATTTCAAACCATTTGGTAACAGATTTATTAAACGATAGAATAGAAACATTCCAAGTGATCTTTGTCCTATTTAATGAGTCTATCATAGTAAAATAGAAGAATACTCTGGCATATTAGATACCTACTGTGGGCATTTCTTTTAGAAATATATTGATAGTATTTAGAGTTATATTTCTAGAGCAGAGAATGCCATTTTTCTGATACTAAAAATGTGCTATCTTAGAAACACTTCCCTGCCCCATATTGGAAGAGTGTAACTCTTACAATCTAACCATTGTTATTCAAAAATTGTTCTTTAGGAAAAGCTGAAATGGAAGAGGTTGATCTTTGCTTTTGAAATCTCAAGTTGATGAAGATAACATTTTGACAAGCGAGTCTCTTATGGAAATACATTTCATCAACAAAAATCTCACTATGACATGCAAATATATTTAACAAGTGTATAACTAAGTAGAATGTGTAGCAAACAGTTATATTCAAATGGAGGACAGTTGTAAATTAGATTTTCTGATGACACTTTATACATGCTTTTTCAAGGGAAAAAATGTCAAAACTATCAGTTCAACAAGCCACTACAGACAAAAAGAAACTCATCTACACTGAAAGAGATTAATAATAAACTTAAAACATACAATCATATAAAATAAGGTCAACACTGAATAATGAAATACAGATGGGTGTTTATTATTTTTCTCTTTTGAGTCCAAACGAGGAACATTATATTAAGTATAGACGATAGTTTTAGGGATACTTTTTAAATTTACTTTAATTACTAGAATTTTCAAATAGCATATTGATTTGTCAAGAAAGTAACGACACCTTGTTTCATAGAAAAATATGTCCATGACTTTCCCAATGACCTAATAACTATGACATAAAATTTTAAATTTAAATAATTTATTTAAATCATTTAGAAGAAATCGTTCTTATAAATGTTTTGCAAAGATGTGTTTTCTTGAGTGGGAATACTGAATGTCATCTGGAATCCTCTACCAGATGAATAATTAGTCAATCCATTACTCATGATTCTGTTTTGAAAGCTTGCTCTTTTGGTCACATTTGTGTCATCATTATATGGCCTCAGCCAATGTGCTATATAGCGTTTATAAAACTGAACTCCATAGTGCAGAGGATTTCTAACAAGCTATTCTGGCTAGCTAGAAGCTATAAATCCAAAATAAATGGGAGGGAACATTTCAAAACAGACACAGACATATTTCAGAAGTAAAATCCATTTGGGTTACACAAATAATATAGAAAGGTCAAATATTTGTCCTCACATACACTGTTTTACTTCACATCAATGAAGTATAATTATCTGTCATGTGAGTAGAACTCTGAAGTCTCTCGAGAGATTTAAAAAATAACTAATATGTGGCCCTTGCCCTCCAGGAGTTGATCATTCCTTTGGAAAAATACACATAAGCAGGTAACATGAATCATACACTTAACATAGGATATAAAGGAATCTGGGAAATTGTGTGATCAGCCTTCATAGTTCTCTTGATGGACCGAAGAGCACTGGAGAGACTGAGAACAAATACTGCATGCCAAAAGAAATGTCTCGCAGAGCACGTACCATTTTGGCAAATATTTAAAATTTACATCAGCATGGGAGCGGCAGATGGCATGATGGTGATGTTGCTGGACACCATGTAGTCAACTGCAGTTTGAGTCCTGGATCCGGTGGCTTAAAACTCATGCCGGGTGTGTGTGTGTGTGTGTGTGTGTGTGCGCGTGCGTGCCCAAATTCTGAGAGAATAACAGAGAGGGGATTGTAGTGTGGCCATCTGCCTTAGGGGACGATTTCTTGCTTTCTGTCTCTTTTCTGTCTCTCTCTGTCTCTCCAGGGGTGAGCACATGAGCCCTGTAGCAAAAAATCTAAAAAAAAAAAAAAGTAATTAGCATAAATAGCAGAATCAATATGATTCTTTCTAATGTAGTATAACTACTCCTTAAACAAAGATTTTCTCAATTTCTTCCCTAAAATTAGGGACCTACAATTACATTGATCACCAAATCCATTCCTTGGTGATACTTAGTCTTCCTCAAGTTCAATTCCAACTGCTTGATATTTTCAGTCCCTAAAAATTAATATATATGTATACATTTATATAAAAATGTGCATTTATATAAAAAGGCTAATAAATACAAAATGCACAAAATAAAACCATGGAAGAAAAAGTAAATAGGCTTAGCTATTTAAGTTCTTGCTTTTTCAGTGGGTCACAAAGTTACACTTTGTGTTTTAAACATTCTCTCTCTACTATTTATTGTCCCCTTGTCCTCAAACCGCATTCAGCTGGTGTGGTGTAAATTTTCACTTATGAAGGTGTAGATGTTTTCTTGAAATATTTTTTGTAGATTTTTGCAAAGGGATGTGTGCATAAACTAGAAAGAGACAGAGAAGAGAGAGAGAAAATGAGACATCAAGCCCCAGGGAGATGGCCATGCTGTGATCCCTTCTCCATGTTCCTCTCAGGATTTTGATGCTGCACGCATGCCCATGCTCCCAGAAGGGTAGGAGATTTTATTGAACCCCTGTTTGGTGACTAGTTCTCCAGGGAGTATTAACAGATATCCCCCCATAAGAGAAACTCCTAAGGTTCTGACCTGTGTCTCCTTTTCCCTACTGTGAAGCATTAATGTGTCGGACATTTTGCCAGATACCACATGATAGACGATTTCAACAGTGATTCCAGGAATTAGACCTACAATGGAAATGTAGGATAAATGTTCTTCTTCTTTTAGTTTTTAAAAGTTTCTTTCTTTCCTTCATGAGCAAAAGAGAGAATGAGAGTAAGAGGCACCTAAACAGGATCTTCAAGCAGCGATCCACCCCCAGCTTAAGCCAGCCCCAGATTATAGGTCTGAGAGCTCCCAGAATGCTCAGCGAGGTCTCTGGATATGAACCAAGAACCTGACCACAGAGGCTGGCCTGAAGAGTGCTGTATTACTCCTGTGCCACTGTCCAGCTCCTGAGATGAATTTTCTGAGTTCCCTGGACTTGTTTTTATTAATAATTTCTTTGTCTCCTTAGCTCATTTGGTTCATATTCAGTGGAGGCACGGTGCTGCAGACAGACCTTGTCTATAAGTTTTAAAACATGAGCTTCCTCTCAGTAAGACTATCCTGCCAACCACCATGGCTGTGAGCATCAGAGAGGCCAACAGCAAAGGTCAACACTGATTCACTAATAGGGGTCTATATCCCAAGGGTACCATCCAGTCACCTGGTGGCAGGATAATGAGAGAAGATCCTTTGCAGTATGGAGAAGCCAGAGATTTATCTTCATAAAAATAAATCTGGATGTGAATTATTTTTCTCCTCAATGCTTTCACTGCTTGTATTAAAACACCATCCTGTGACTTCCTGAATGTTTTATTTATTGTAATGGTGTCCCAGGGCACTCATAGGGACAGGATGTCGAAGTTGCTGCAAAATGTCAAGTCCGTGAAGCCTATGTGTTTGTGGGCTGCCGCTGTAAAGAAAAGCAATGCATATATATTTTTTTATTCTGTTCAATCTCAAAATCTCATACAAATATATCTTACTAGCATGATGGGGATCACATTGAGGATTTTTGAAGAAAGTGTTTGATAAATATAGTACTAGGGCTTCTAGCCCTGGAAATACAGGAGAAAGTGCAGTAGTGTGTGTAGATGACTACCAGCAGGA
>NW_006159867.1:0-12173 GCF_000334495.1 Tupaia belangeri chinensis | reverse complement strand
GCAGGAATCTAGGAAGGCACTGGAAGGTTTTGTCATATATGATCTAACTTTTGCTTCTGGTCTCCTGCCCCTACATCCGTTGTCTGAGCTCAATGCTTCTTTCATTATCTGCTGATTTACATAAATTGTCTTAATTGGTTAATACAACATGGGACTATATTCAAGTGTTGAAATAGGTGTGATACTATTCTAAGAGAAAAAGGCCTGCATAAGACCCATCCTAATCACTTCCTACAGTGGCCATTTTGTTTATTAAAGGCCAGATGCTGAAAGTATAGAGTTTCACGAATTAGGCTTGTAGACACAGAATGCTATAGTTAAGTTCAGAAGAGTTTTGTTTTGTTTTTGTTTAATGTTATAAATGCGGGGCCAGCAAGTGGCGTGATGGTTAAGGTGATTGGATCCTACATGACTGAATGGTTTGAATCTCAGACAGGCAGCTTGAAAATCACACGGGGTGCCCATGTGTGCATGCTCAAAACCTGAAAAGAGGACAGAGGAAAAGGAACTGTGGCATGGCCATGCCATCAAGAAGCAGTTTCTTTCTTTCTTTCTCTCTCATGCAGATACTCTATAACAAAAACAAAAATAAAAGAGTCAAAAAAAAAAAAAGTAAAACACAAAGTGTTATAAAAGTATGATCAAGGGACCAGTAGTTGATATAATGACTATATCACTGGACTCCCATGTAGTAGACCGTGGTTCAAGTCCCGGACCCAGTGGCTTAAACTCATGTCAGGTGTGTGCGTGTGCATACCCAAGATCCGGAGAGGAGAATGGAGGAGAAGGGATTGTGGTGTGGTCATTCCTCTGGGGGATGATTTCTCACTTTCTATCTCTCTGTCTCTCTCTTTCTGGCGAGCTCACGTGCCCTATAGCAAAAACCTCTCAAAAAAAAAAAACAGAAAAACAAGAAAACAAACTTGGATGATGAGGGGAGAAACATGCACAAACCATGAAACAGAAACAGACTCGTTTTTTTAAGATTTTTCCATGGGATTTTGTACTCGCCAGAGACAGGGAGAGATAGTGAGAGGAAAAAGGAGAAATCATCTCCCAGGAATATGGCCATGTCACAACCCCTTCTCTCCATCCTCCTCCTGGTATTTTGGGCATGTATGCACGCACTCCTGGGGTGATTTTCAAGCCACCAGGTTCAGCACTCAAACCATGGTTGGCCATGTGGGAGTACAGTGCCTTAACCATCATGCCACCTGCTGGCCCCCAATGGGCTCTTTTTCATGGGAGATTTCTAAGTTTCTAGGAGTCCAGCCCAACTTAATGGAATAAAAAAACTAGGGAAGGTTTTGAGTTATCTTGCTTTTCCTAGCAATAAATGACATGGCAGAATTTCCAGTAGTGTCCGTGACTAACAGACTCATCATTAGACTAATAGAAGCAGCTGCCATTAGGTGGCTAGTCAAAGATTTGATAGAATTAGGTCCTTATTTTGGCAGTTTATACCCAAACAAGCTTTGCTCATCATAGTCAGAAGGTCTATACAAAGTATTTTTTAATTGTAATTTACAAATAAAGGAAGTAATATTTGAAAAAGATGTAAAAATTCAAATCCAAAAACCAAGGTTGTCAAAAGTAGAATATGTCGATAGTTGAAGAGCCTTACTTAACCTCGTAATTCCTGATAATTCAGGTAGTAAATTATGACTCAACTTTTATCAGAAAGTTCTATGATACAGGTAGAATTATTTCATGGAATCTATATAAATTATGTAGGTATGCTGATGTGTATAAACTTGGTAGTATTTCCTCCACAAAAATTATTCTCACAGTTTGAATTTAAACTTAGGCTTCTATTATTTGATGATATATTAGATCTTATGAAATATTTTTGCCCTGCGCAGTGCTGAAAGGATCCTATTTCTAATTTTAAGCTTTATCATCAACAGATGCTTAGTAGCAGTGTTCTTAGTAAGAGATGGCTTTATATTACATGCAGTAACATCACAGTTCAAAATTACCTGAGTAAATTTATTTTCTTTAACAAGTGCTTTATAAATATTCATTTAAAGAGTCATGTTTATAAATTGAAATGGCCCTTTGTAAATGTCCAATTACAATCATTTGACAAGTATAAATACACTTTGTGGCAAACAATACCCTGATTTATGCAGATCCCATTAGATATGACTGTGAACTATAATTATCCTAGTGGACTATAATTTTGCCTGCCCAGCCATTCATAGAGTTTAATACACTCAACGGAGACTGAATTTTCGAAGCTTGTGTCTAACAGTGGCAATGATGTATGTGTCACCACCCTTCCTAATTTTGTTTTTGCCTGAATAAATCATCTCAACTAGGACCTCAACTCAATGGATCTCAATCAAAAGAAGAAGAATATAAATAGAAGTCAGTTTTGATCAGTCTTAAAAATACCTGTTTGTAATCTTTGTTGGTATTTATTTTTCTCTTCAGTGTATTTGGTCATTAGCAGTTAAACAGATTGGTAGATAAATTACTGCCTTGATAAGTAAACTGCCTCTTTCTAAAAGTTTTTATCTGGCCAAGAAATTGCAGCCTTAATATGAGTGTCAAGATTCAACAAAAAAATTGCATGTTTACTTCATTATTTTGAAATTTATGACCCATCACTTCTCTTAACTTGGCAGATAAAAATCAGTTTTTAGCATTTAATATGCTGGATCAGTCAGAGGCATGGAAGTTGAGATAGCTAGATCCCACATGGCTGACTGTACAGTTGGAATCCTGGACTCAGGGTCTTGAGAACACACCAAATTCATGTGCATGCATGCCCAAATTTCCAAAGGAGGGCTAAATGGAAGAGAAGAGATTGAGGCATGGTCATCCCCATGGAGGGGGGTGGGGGATGCTTTCTCACTTCTCTCTCTTTCTAGCTCTCTTCTGAAAGTGTACATGCACTCTGGCAAGTTAAAAAAACTAAGAATTTAATATGCTTTTAGTAGTAACTAATACCAAGACATAGCCCAGCTCCATCGCAAGAGAGCATTTAAATAGAATCCCTCTAGGAAAGTGTTTACCTGACACTCAAGGAACTGGGCAGTTCAAATACGTCATTTGCTTTGGAATAACTCAAAAATACAGAAATATGAACATGATAATAAAAAGCACCATACTAGGCTGGCAGGTGGCATGGGGGTTGGGGTACTAGAATCCCATATGGCTGACCATGGTTTGAATCCCAGACCTGGTGGCTTATTTTCTCACTTTCTGTCCCTGTCTCTTGTCAAATGAAAAAATAATAAAAAGTTAAATTTAAAAAGCAATAGTCTCTATGATATGCAGTTTTTGAGTTAACATTACAAATGAAAACAGCCCTATTTTTCTCATCTTAGATGACATTCTCTGGAGAACCGAGTCTATTGGTACAGAGCAATTCTTCCATTTCTTCTCAACAGGTCAAGGCAACTTAAGACGATTTTTCTTTCCAAAATTTTTCCAGTGCTATGTGTCCTTATTAATCAATTGCATAACAGAAACATAAGTTGGCTTACAGAAAAATGAGAAATCATAAAACTGAGTGAAATAATATTAAGTTTAACTTGTAAAGACAAAATACTGGTTTCACAGTGATAATTATTTCTCTTGATCATATTCATTTTTAAAGCTACTGCTTCCTGAGTGTACTTGTAGACTCTCATCAGTATTTGTCCCTGAACTGCTCTCTACAAAACACACTCAACTGTCTGGTGATAATGGAGGACCTTCCTCCATTATCATTGTTCTGGACATTATGATGAGACTTTTTATGAAGGGCCTCTGTTCCTTAGCCACAAGAATGCTGGGGTCTGGACCTTCAAAATGGACCAATCTCATGATACATTTTTGCTGTTAGAAAAACAGAAAAATATCTATCATGATTTTTCCAGCAACCCAATATCAACATTTAATCACTGGACACCTTTATAGTGTACAACATGGTTTTTTCAGCATGAATACAGTACATATTACTCAAGTCGAAGGCATTAGCATATATTGATACATTATCATCAGCAGATAACTTTTCACTTTGTGTCTATTAAATATGTTTGTTTTTTCCCCCTAATCCTCTTTTCTCCCTCTCCCCATTAACCACCCCTATTACACACCATCAATTCTTCCCAATTCTGTCTCCACTATCTACCATTGCCCTCCCTGCTATTATACCTTCCAAAATTTCAATTTCTGCTATAGAGCACAAATATTCAGTATATTGGATCATCAAGAAAGTATAGATGCATGTTTATATAGAAAAATATGTCATGACTTTCTCAACGACCTAAAATATTGAGTGGGGACATACAATGGCAGTCTTTCATAGTCTGGCCTGCTTTGCTTAGCATTAAATCTTTCATATTTGTTCACTTTATATCAAATGTTAGGGTCTCATTGATTTTTATGGCTGAGTAGTATTCCATAGAATACATGTGTAGCAATTATTTCAATTCACAAATATGAATATTTGCATTTATTTATTTATTTATGTATTTATTTTTGGAGAGGATTTTGCGATAGGGCACGTGCGCTCACCAGAAAGACCAAAAGCGAGAAATTATCCCCCTGGGGGGATGGCCACACTGCAATCCCTTCTCCTCCATTCTCCTCTCGGGATCTTGGGAACGCATGCATACATGCCCGGCTTGAGTTTAAGCCACCAGGTCCAGGACTCGAACTGCGGTCAACTACATGGGAGTCCAGTGACATAGCCATTACACCAACTGCTGGCCCCATAAATGTGAATTTTAAGAAGTAGCTGTAATTTATAAAATTCATACGATTTGAAAACTACTATCCCGTGTTTTTAGACATGTGGGAAAAAGTTCCTTAGAGATATTTTTCCTGGACTTTTAACTATTCCTTTCTCAAAAGGCTTCTAATATCTTTAGCTCACAGTTTAGTCCAGCCACTTCAGTTTACATCTAAAAGTCTGAAATGTTTGCAGCCCAGCAAAAACTTCAGTTTAGGTTCATGATATTTCACCCAAATAAGCAGGTCAGTCACCTGATGTGCCAAAATCCAATCACTGAGGCACAATTTCTTCAAATAAAGAATTTTAATGCATTGACTGCCAGCAACACGGCAAAAGGAAACCTCAGACATGTCTGTGTTGCCAAACGGAAAGGAGGGGGGACCTTTTATAGAAAAAGAAACAGGGAGTGGGCACAGAGTGACTACACAATCAAGTTACAAAACACATTTTGTAACTTCTATATATGCTATTAAATATATCGACATCTGTTTACTCACAAAATTTTCCAGCATTCCTAAACTTCGTGTTCTTACGCTTGTTGTTTTGAATGCTTTTCTTGCTATGTTAGTATTCTTCAACCACTTTACTATCGTCTATCCAAAGAGGTAGATTTTTTAAAATTTTATTTATTTAGAGTTTAGATGAGAACAAAGGTCAACTCACTTGGTATTTTTCATCGATGGAAATCATAGCACCATAAAATTTGCTAAGCTCTTAAATTACTGTGGTCTATGTCCATTAAACTGCTAGTCAGTTCTGAAATTTATTACACTACTTCAGAGGATGCATCAGAGGAATTTCTTCCACACTAAGAAATGACAGTTCTCACCTGTCTCCCACACATAGCACCACTTTTGGTTTATGTATTTTTATTCACCTTTGGAAACTACAAAGTTCTAAATTCTACACTCAAATGATATTAAATATTAAATGTTTTGCCAAGAAAAACAATGTTTTGGGGGAAAATTTGGGGAGGGGGATGTAAGGGAGATATTTTTACTATAGGGTATGTACACTTGGCAGAGAGAGAGACAGAAAGCAAGAAATCATCCCCCCAGAGGGGATAGCCACACCACAGTCCCTCCTCCTCCATTCTCTTCCTGGGATCTTGGGCATGCACGCACATGCGCCCAGCATGAATTTGAAGCCACCAGGTTTGGGACTCAAACTGCAATTTGCCATACGGGAATCCAGTGATGTAATTGCTATGCCATCTGCTGGCCCCAGAGGAAAAAATTTAATGAAACAAATGGAATGGGGACAGCAGCTGGCATGGTGGTTAAGGTGCTGGATCCTAGATGGCTGACTCAGTAGTTCAAGTCCCAAACGCAACAGCATAAAAAACACACCAGGTGCATTTGTGTGTGTGCCCAAAATCCTGAGAGGAGAATGGAAGAGAAGGGATTACAATATGGCCATCCCCTTTGGTGGAAGGGGGAGGTGAGATTTCTAATTTTCTCTCTCTGTCTTTGGAGAGCATACATGCAGTACAGAAAAAAAAAAAAAAAAAAAAAAAAAAAAAAGGAGGGTGCATAGTCACTGTTGTTTCATCTGTTGTTCCTTCCTCTCTAAGGGCAACCTCAAGGCATATTGAAGAACTGATGCTTCCTAAACTTCGTACAGTACCTTCCAGTATCACAGACCCATTCTCAGAGAAGGAATCAAAAGAGCTCAGAAGTCAAAGAAATGCTATTTTTCAATAGGCTGGTTAATTGTATGTGCATTCATTTCGATTGATTTTTAACAACAATTGAAAAAAAAGTAACTTTTCTGTGCAGAAACAATTACAGCAGGAACTGCTATCCTTTACTGAATGAACAATGCTATTTATAAAGGAAGAAAATTACGAAGGTTTGTTTCCTGCTGCTAATTTTGCTAGGGTACTGAATTAGTATGGTACTGCTGGGAGCTGCAGGAGACCTTTTGATACATGAGCAGGAAGGAGCCAGCCTGATGAGCAGCATTAATCATCAAAGCTCCACTTAGTGAGGTGTCAACCAGGGGCCAGAGAGGGATTGCCCTGGGCCCCACCCCCCAAAGTCAATGTGGAAGGTAATTTTAAGTAACAGCTCAAGTGACCCAAATCATTGATTAAGTTTTGACTCCAATCATTTGTAAATAAGAAACAAAATTATTAGTGGGAACGAAGTGGCTATGTTAAAGGGAAAAAAACCAAGAACAAAATGAGACTTTTTCTATGTTCCTTTCAGTTCTGCTGTTGGATTTGCATGTTTGTTAGAGCTGTGGTAATTAAGTCCCACAAAGTGGCTTCAACAACAGACATGTCCTGTCTCAGTCCTGAAAGCTAGGAGTCAGAGCCCAAGGTGCCCGCAGGGTTGGTTCTTTCTGAAGCCTGGAAAAAGAATTTCTTCCAGGCCTCTCCCCTAGCTTCTGGTGGTCTCCTGGCAATCATTTTTTTTTTTTAAGAATTATTTATTTATTTTATTATTATTATTATTTTAGTTTTCTATAGGGCACATGCTCTCACCAGAGAGAGAAAGAAAATGTGAAAGCAAACCACCAGGTCTGGGACTTGATCCATGATCAGTCATGTGGTAGTCCAGTGCCTTAACCATCACACTACCTGCTGGTTCCTCCTGGAAATCTTTGAAGTTCCATTGCTGTTCCTGGCTTGTAGGAACAGCACCCTAACCTCTGCCATCGTGTTCACAGGGCATTCTGCCCTTGTGTTTATGGAAATTCTTCAAATATTCCTTTGGATCAGGAGACCATTTATATTGGACTAGGGTCCTCCCTAAAGATCTCATTCTAATTTGGTTACCTTTTTAACAACTCTTTGTTTAAATAAGATTACAATGATTAGGAAGTCAACCTATGTATTTTGGGGACACAATTTAACTCACCTGATTATATAAGAATTAGTAAGTCATAATTTCAATCTGTAGCTAAAATAATTTAAAGTTTGCTTGAAGGCTGAACGTGCACTTGTAAAAACATTTGCCAGGGGCAAGGCATGGATATATAGGCATATTAAGACGCTTTGAAATATTCACAGAGTGGATCAGACCATGGCCTGGTGGTTAAGCCAGCAGGATGCCACACAGTTGACCACATGGTTTGAGTACTGTTCCTGGTTGCATGAAAAAAAATGTCAGACATGTAGGCATGCCTGCTCAAAATCCCAAAAGGAGGGAAAAAGGGAGAGGGTGGGATTGCAGTGGGACCCTTCTCCATGGGGGAAGAGGTGTGGGTGTGCTTTGCCCTCTCCCTCTCTTTCTCTTGTCTCTCTAGTGAGTGCTCCTGCCTTCCAGCCAAGGAAAAAGAGAAAACATTTGCAAATTAGCACTAATTATTGTATTATCTATAAACATAGGACGACTCAATGTCAGCTCTAGAACCCCTCCCCCCCTTTTTTTCTTTTTTGACCTAAGGAAATCCAGATCACTGTAATGTTAAAAATCGTGCAATGGGGGACCAGCAGTTGGTGTAATGGCTGTCTCTGAACTCCCATGTAGTCGACCTTAGTTCAAGTCCCGGACCTGGTGGCTTAAACTCATGCCAGGTGCATGTGCGTGCATGCCTATGATCCCGAGAAGAGAAGGGAGAAAGGACTGCAGCATGCTCATCCTTCCTGGGGAGTAATTTCTCACTTTCTGTCTCTCTGTCTCTGTCTTTCTGGCGAGTGTACGTGTCCTATAACAAAAACCTTTCCCCCCCACCAAAAAAAAAAAATCGTGCAGTGGGGCCAGCAGGTAATATAAAAGTTAAAGTGCTAGACTCCCACATTGCCTGGCAAACTGTTGTTCAAGTCCAGACCCAGTGGCTTGAAAAATCCAGGTACATATATGGTGTATGCTTAAAATCCCAAGAGAAGAAGGAAGCAAAGAGACTGTGGCATGACCATCCCCTGTAAGGGATGATTTGTCACTTTCCCTCTCTCCACCGCTGTCTCTCCAGTGAGTGCACATGCCCTATAGCAAAAATCTCTCTCTCAAAAAAAAAATAAAATAAAATACAGTGATTTTAAAGCCAATCAGATGCAAAATATGCCAGATCAGTATAAATGCTAGCAGAGCACCCCAAATAGAAGGTTTACTCTTTCTTGGTGTAAGTTGAACTTATTTAGCAGGTTTTTCACCTGATGGTCACAAAAATTGCAATTTTTAATTTTGCTGTATGAATTAAATCATCTTTTATTGGTTTCAAAATGAAGAGTAAATTTTAAATATAGACTTGATACCTCTGTGGGAAAATAAAATTTTCATCAGAAGGAAGAACATTTGTCAAAGAGAATTCACATAGTATGTGCCAGTACTGAACATGAGAGAATCATATTTTAAATATGATTTCATATTTCACAAGCCATATAATATCTCTATTATTCTAATACCACTGCAGGCATAACTTCATTACAAGAGCTATTTTTCACTTTGTAATGGTAAGTGTCATGATAATGCTCTCAATCGTCAGTGGTCATGTTGGATGTATCTTGTAAACATATTTGTTTTCCACAACATACGTAAAGACCAGAATTGCAGATTATATCACTAGAAAACTGCTGCTGAAACAGGGTAAATAACAGAGGGATTTTTTTAACATTTATTTATTTATTTCATTTATTTATTGGGTTGTTGGAAAAGTCATGGCTCGTGTTTACACAGAAAAAGATTTAAAAAAAAAATACATTATGACTTTTCCAACAACCCAATATTTGTTGTCATTTTCATGCTACCAAGTCTGGGACTTGAACCACGGTTGGCCATATGGAAATCCAGCACCTTAACCACATTCCACCTGCTGGCCCCTGTTTGTTTGTTATTTGCTTTGTTTTATTTTCCAAGTCAGGCAATTATGGAAAATCTTTTACACATTGTGAACCTTCCTTCAATCTAAGCTAAAATATAGGATTTTTGACTCCAGTGGCTAGGTATTAAGGAGCAATTCTGACCACAGACCTCCTCCTACATTCTAACTGTCTGACAAGCAAATCTTGCCTCCATCACAATGTTTTGCAAGTCATTTTTTCTTCAGAACTTTTTAATGTGTATATTTATCATCTCCAAGAGTGAGACAGGAAAAGAGATGGAAAGGTAGACAGCACCCCCTAAACACAATCCCTCAGCCCCAGGGAGCCCTGGAACATGGGCCTATGGGTGTACCTAGGGAGGTCTCTGGACATGAACTGGGAACCTTCTCATGTAGGTCAGCCTCACAGAGCATCGCCTTTTACCACTGAGCCACCATCCAACCCTATCCTTACAACTAGGAAATCTTTTCTATACGATTGCATAACCAGTTGCAGTGTCATTTGCCTGTGTTTAGTCAAATGAGGGATTTTAATGAGTTGTATTATGATGAAAGCAGGCTATGTCTGTTAACATGAAATTGCAACGATGATAATACAGCTTACATGAAAGCTTTGTAAGTTTATTAAATATGCCTGTCATGCCTAATTTTTTTTTCTTTTGCTAAATGTAGTCTTTGGAAGCAGATCAGCAGACATTAATACCATTTACAGCAATACAAGTTCATACTTATGAATTATTTTTAAGAAAAATATCCATCATAATATAAAAAGAATTTTATGTTTTAGAACCTCAGTAAATTGCCATTTTTCTTCATAGTTAAACTTACTGTACTTCCCAGAGCTAACTTCCTGCAAGACCTAGCATAATGCATGCCACACGACAGATAAGCAACAGGCAATAAATAGAACTAGTATGAGAATAATCAATAATTATTTCAAACTTTAAAATATGCACTAGACCCTTTATAAAAACTCAAGACTAATAATCAAATTCAGTGACCATAGCAGCCCTAAGAAATATGTACTACTATCATTTCATTTTATAGAAGAGGGAAAAAGCAACGGGAAATGATGTGCTATATGTTAACAAAGGGATTTTGCACCTGCATTGTCTAACCTCAGAACCCATACTATAATTATTCCACTATAGTATTTTTAAATGTGAAAATATTCTTAAAAATAAAAGGGGCTGGAAAGTATGTTGCGCTTTATTTTTTTCTAGAATGATCTTGTAATGCAAGGCAGAACTGAATCTCATGAGAAAGTTCCGTAAGATTATTGAGTCATTGACATTGCTTTGTTAGACTGATTCAAAGGAGCCTTGATGTTTGCCCGCTAATAAATGTATGTTTAGAATTTTGGGCATCAGATCCACTTGAATTGAATCAGTATTTAGATTAATTATGCACCATCTCGTATTCTCACCACAAGAAATACTTAAAGTGAAAAAATGTGGGACCAACAGATGGGGAAATAGTTATATTGTTGTACTCTCACATAGAGGACTGCAGTTTGAGTCCCAGACTCTGCAACTTAAAACTCACGCTGGGTGCACGTGCGTGCATGCCCAGATCCTGAGAGGAAACTGGAGGAGAAGGGATTGTAGCGTGGCCATCCCCCTGGGTGGGGGGCAGGGAGGGTGATTTTTTTTTGTTTTCTGTCACTCTGTCTCTGTTCCTGCAAGTGCATGTGCCCTATAGCAAAAATCTAAGAAAAATAAACAAATTTTTAAAATGTTAAGTAAGTACTCCTCCCACACAAAAAAGTTGCAATGCAAGAAGTTTTATGTTTTCAGGGTGTACTGACATGGCCACAGAAATTATGGAAGAGAATTACACGTTATCTAGTTCCAAATCATAACTCAATAGATGAAAAAAATGCCTCTGTGTTTTGACAATATTGTTTATACTGAAATGTTTTTTAATACAGATGAATATACATAATTCGTCTATCTATGATGAGTAGAACAGAAATAAACCCTGTGACATTACATACAACCTGATGTTAATTTTGACAGCAATATGCTAGTTTCTTGTTCATACTTGAACCACATGTCCTGGTACTAGAAGCTTTTTTTTTTTTTTTCATTTGAAAGCCATTATTATTATTATTAGTTGTAAAATTGACTAAGATATGTATGCAATGCTATTGGCTTTGTTTTCTCTTTAGAAAATCTCATATATATGTACGTATGTGTGTGTGTGTGTGTGTGTGTGTGTGTGTATGTGTGTGTGTATGTCTGTGTTTATTTGCCTGCCATTTAAGATGGACCAGAAATCGAACCCAGTCCTCCCATGTAGTCTCAGATTGACGAGTAGCAGTGTTTTAGCTATGCTTGCCACCATGGCTGGATCTTACATAATTTTAATAGTTTTCTTCTTTTGATTTGCTACTATTTTTTAAAATTTTTAAATTTGCTACTGATTTAGAAAGAATAGGAAAGACCAAACAATATGAGTTGAAAGTAAGCAGTGGTTAGGGCTGGTAGGTGGCATGGTAGTTAAGGCACTGGACTTCTACATGGCTACCGTGGTTCAAGTCCTGGACCTGGTGGCTTGCTTTCACACTTTCCCTCTCACTTCTGCCTCTCTCTAGTAAAAAGTTTAAAAATAAATAAACTCAAATAATTCTAAAAAAAGAAAAGTAAGCAGTGGCAATAGGTCTAGATTTTTTTTT
>NW_006159866.1:2414298-2420125 GCF_000334495.1 Tupaia belangeri chinensis | reverse complement strand
GAATAAACTCAGCGTACTATGACAATACAGGAGACACTTAGAAATCTACACCTGATTGGGAAAAAGCGAGATTTTAGTAAAGAAACCCTCAGAACACACTATAGTGGCCAAGAGGACTTGGCACGAATGGGTTTTCAAGTGCGTGTCATGGGTTTACATCAGCCGTCAGCCTGCCCCTGAGCCCCGGGCCCTGCTCTGTCGTGAGCAGGGACACAGCGGGGACCACAGACGAGCCAGTCACCCCATCTGTGCAAGTCAGAGCCTGCGACGTGGAGGGCTTTTGAGGGGTGACGAACCAGAGGGAGGGAGGGGACCTGGAGGGCGTGCTTGCCACCACACCACAGCGTCCCAGCTGGCTTGGCCATGGAGGGTGTGGAGAGGGTGGGCTTTGGTTCTCCTTGGCCCCGGCCCTTCCTCCTGCCCAGGCCAGGCAGAGCAGGGAGGAGGGAGGCGGGAACCCTGCTGTGAGTGCTCAAGCAGGGGCCTGGCTCCTGGGAGAGCAGGCCTGGGGTCTGTGGCGGTGAGGGCCTGAGGGAGGGCCTGTGTTTCCTCAGGAAAGCAGAAGCCTGGAAGAGAGACCGGATGGCCCTGAACCCGGAGGTGATGTCCCCAGAGTCCATCAGGAACTTCGTGCCCCTGCTAGAAGCAGTGGCCCAGGACTTCATCAACCTCATACACAGGCGCATCCGGCAGCAGGGTTCTGGAAAGTTCTCAGGGGATATCAGCGATGACCTGTTCCGCTTTGCCTTCGAGTGTAAGGGCCTGCAGCTGGCCGGTGGCAGGCTGGGGCAGGGACCCTGTGTGGGCTCGCTTTCCTGGGGACCAGCACAGACCCTGCAGCAGGGCGGGGCTCGGCCTCTGGGATAATCTGCTGAGCAGGCCCACTCTCTCATCTGTCACTCATTCTGGGAGGGGGGTCCCCAAAGCCTAGGGGGATGGTGCATTCTCACTGCCCTCCACCCAGAGCTTGGCTCAGCCCTCATTCTGCGTCTCCTCCTGCTGGGACACAGACTCCAAAGTCTGGTAAGGGAGACAGGTGCAGGTGGCCGGTCAGAGGTATCCAGACCAGGTAAGGAGGACAGTGGAGGAGGAGGCAGTGGCACCTGCAAAGGCCCCCCTGGGTGCCCTCCCGTGGACCCTACTTTCCACATGGGAAGGGTCATCCATGTGTCCCCAGAAGGGTGGCCTTCTTGCTGTGCGTCCTCCACCCTTTAGGGCCCAGGCCTGGTTTCTACGCTGATGAAAGTGGGGTCTGGCGTGCTGGAGCTGGGGCAGGGCAGGGCGGGGCGGGGCAGGAAGACCCTGAGCTAAGGCTGTCAGCCCGCTGGATTGGAAGGAGCCCTCAACCTCTGCTGCCCCCACAGCCATCACCAATGTCATTTTTGGGGAGCGCCAGGGGATGCTGGAGGAGGTAGTGGACCCCAAGGCCCAGCAATTCATCGACGCCGTCTACAAGATGTTTCACAGCAGCGTGCCCATGCTCAACCTGCCTCCCACCCTGTTCCGCGTGCTCCGGACCAAGGCCTGGAGGGACCATGTGGCCTCATGGGATGTGATTTTCGATAGAGGTGAGGGCCCCTCTGACTGTATCTGGCAGCCAGGTACAGGAGTCAGGGAGTCCTGTCCACCATACAGTGTGGGGGGCCAGGGGAGGGGAGAGGGCCAGTCAGAGGGAAGCTTGGGGCTCTGCCTGCATCGTTGTCCCAAGGTACATCACTGGGCACTGACTCACCACGTAGGAAACGCCCCTCTGGGGTCAGGAACGGGCGTCAGGAAGGCCTAGAACCCCTGGAGAAGGTAGGCTGAAAGGCTTGGCTGCTGGGGATGATTACATCTTTCCGGAGAAAGAGCAAAGGTAGCCATGGTGTTCTCTAAGGAGCTTGTGATCCCCAGGCTCAGGGGCCAGGTCAGGGGTCAGGGGTCAGGGTCTGGGCCACAGCTGTGCTGTGTGACAGGTGATCAGGACCTGGGAAGGAGAGATTAGAGAAAGTCTGGTGGGGAGGGCCGAGGGGGGATGCAGTCAAGTTCCACCTCGCCCCTTGAACCCAGGTGACCTTGGGCAGTCTGCCTTTCCGTATCTATCACATACCCCATTGTTTTGATCAAGAATTAAACAACAAGGGACCAGCAGGTGGCATGGTGATTAAAGTGCTGCACACTCCCACATGGCTGACCATGGTTCTAGTCCCAGGCCTGGTGGCCTGTTTTCTCACTTTCCTTCTGTCTCTGGTTAAATTAAAATAGATGAATGAATAAAATTAAATAAATGATTCTTAAAAATAAAAAAGAATGGGGCTGGCAGGTGGTGTGGTGGTTAGGGGTGCTGGACTCCCATATGGCTCACTATGGTTCGAGTCCCAGACCTGGAATCTTGCTTTCTTGCTTTCTCTCTCTCTGTGTGTCTTGCTCTGGTTAAATTGAAAATAAAAATAATGATAAGTAAAATAAAATCATTCTAAAAAAAAAAAAAGAATTAAACAACAAGGGCGCAACAGTTGCCATAATGGTTATATCACTGGGCTCCTAAGTAGTCAACTGTGATTTGAGTCCTGGACCCAGTGGATTTAAACTCATGCTGGGTGCGTGTGCTTGCGTGCCCAAAATCCCAAGAGGAGAATGGAGGAGAAGGGATTGCGGCGTGGCCATCCCCCGGGGGTGATTTTTTACTTTCTGTCTCTCTATCTCTCTGGTGAGCACACACGCCCAATAGCAAACGTCTCTCTTAAAAAAAAGAAAAAAGAATTAAACAACAACAAAAGCAGACGTGGAGGGCTGAGTGTGGAGTGAGTGCTGAGTAACCACTGACGAGGCAGCCGGGCTGTGGGCTGCCTGTGTGGGGAGCAGATGCTGCATGGCCGACCACAGTATGGATCCCAGCCTTGGAGGCTCAGAAACTGGGTACATGAGCATGCGCCAAATCCTGATGGGATAGAGAAATAGAGGAAAAAGGATTGCGGTGTGGCCATGCCCCAAGGTGGGGTACTTTCTCCATCTCTGGTGAGCACAGGTACCCTCTGGCAATTAAAGAAAAAGAAAAGCACAGGACTGTGGGATGCCCATGCCCTGGGCACCAGCTTCCACTCAGTCAGCCTCCTTCCCTCCCACCAGCAAGGAACCTCACTTTTCCTTTCCTCCTGCTCCACAGCTGAAAAGTACACCCAGAACTTCTACTGGGACCTGAGACAGAAGAGAGATGTTGGCGCCAACTACCCGGGCATCCTGTACAGGCTCCTGGGAAGTGACAAGCTGCCTTTTGAGGACATCAAGGCCAACATCACCGAAATGCTGGCAGGAGGTGTGGACACGGTAAGGTGGCCGCAGGGCACACCCTGTGCTCTCCTGCCTCCCCCTGGGCTGCCTGTGGCCTGAAGCCCTGCTGTTCAAGGAGGCGTCCTGCCCACACTGGGTCGCTCCCCTCTCCTGGCTCCATCTCCTCCTGGAGAGGGTGGTCAATGACAACACCGTGTCCCATCGGGTTTCGAATCTCTCTCTCCCTCCCCCTCTCTCTCTGTCTGTCTCTGTGTCTCTCTGGTGAGCGCGTATGCCCGGTGGCAATTTAAAAAATCCCACAGCCTTATTAAACAAGTGTCCCCCGTGTCTGCTCTGAGGGAGGCCTTGGGGGTATGGAGATGCGTGTGTCTGATCAGAGTCAGCCGAGGACGACGTCCTTGGCTCCAGAAGAGAATGGAGCCTGGGGTGGGGGGTCGGCTGCATGTTCTGGTAGTCTAGCTTGGCTGGAGCAGAGGGCAGAGGTGGGCAGGCTGGGGCAGCAGGTAGGCGTTGAGGGGCCTGCGGGCCAGGCCGGAATCTCCGCGCTTTATCAGAGCTCCAGGGAGCCAGGCAAGGACTTGCAGCCGAGACGGGCCTGGGTGCTGTTTTCATCATTGTCCCTGATGGGAAGAGGGTGAAAAGCATCCAAGACTTGGATAAAAATAGAACCTCAGATTTTGACAACCCATGTCCTAGCCCCAGGAGGGATGGCTTCTCCAGGCAGGCATTGTAGGTGAGCAAGCAGGTGGCGTAGTGGTCCATTGCAGTTCGAATCCTGGACCTGGTGGCTTGAAATTCATGTCGGACACATGTGCAGGTGTGCCCACCATCCCAAGAGGAAAATGGAGGAGAAGGGATTGTGGTGTGGCCATCCCTCTGGGGGGTGACTTCTCTCCCTCTCCCTGTGTCTCTGGGGAGCACATACGCCATATAGCAAGTCTCTGTAACAAAACAATAAAAAGGTTGTCACCACTGAGGAATCTATGACTGGGGATGCTGAGGATCACTTGTGTTCCTGGTTACCACCTTTGTCCTGTACTGAGATTAGCTGGCTCATCTCTGTCTACACCACAGGCTAAGGCTGACGCAGGGGGACAACAGACGTGCTTGCTGTGGTTTCCATATCGTTGGGTCTTACTCTAAGCTCAGCAGTTGAGGGCAAAAGCCAAGGTTTCAAGAAGTTTGCCCGGGGGAGAGGGCTGGTTGCTTAACCGGCATTTCAAAAGGAATGGCAGACATTCGGAACGCAGTCACTGCTCAAGGAGGATTTCGAAAGTCCTTCTGGAGGTCTTTGGTAAAGGCCCCACCTGTGTAGCTGGGGAGGGGGTTCTGGCAATGGGAGGGACAAGAGCAGGGACAGATGTCACCCTGAGTGTTCCAGCCTGGGTAGTGAGAAAGACCTCATCAACATCTGCTTCCCAATGGCGGTCGTGGTAATGGGGGCTTGGAGAGGAGACTGGGGTTCCTGGAAATGAAAACGTGACGTGGGCACAGACCTTGCTGTCACCCTAAGTGACAGCCTCTCCTGGTTTTCTGCATCCCCGCCCTCCTTGCCAGACGTCCGTGACCCTGCAGTGGCACTTGTACGAGATGGGGCGCAACCTGAGGGTACAGGAGATGCTGCGTGCAGAGGTTCTGGCGGCCCGGCGCCAGGCCCAGGGGAACCTGACCGACATGCTGCAGCTGGTCCCGCTCCTCAGAGCCAGCATCAAGGAGACGCTGAGGCAAGCCACACCCCGAGGCCTGGGCAGGGCTGGGTGGTGCCCGGGGAGAGGGCGATAGGGACCGGCTGGTGCAGGAGACTGGGAGTGGGAAGTGGGGAGTCTGCAGGAGGCGATGGAGATGGGTCCTGCCCCCAGACTCCTGGGGGCTGGAGCTGGGGCCCGGTGGGCACGGCATGCCCAGGCCCAGTGCCATGACCCTGTCCTCCGGCAGGCTCCACCCTATCTCCGTGACCCTGCAGAGATACCTCGTTAACGACTTGGTTCTTCGCAATTACGTGATTCCTGCCAAGGTAGGTGCAGCAGGGTTCAGGGGAGGCTGGGGCCGTCGGCAACAGCAGATGGACACTGGTGGCAGGCTCCCGCCCTCCTTCGTCCCTACCTGGGGCCCGGTGGGGAGCAACCCTCCGCAGCTACACACCACGTCTGAATGGTGGCAGGGGTGGAGGACGCAGTGGGCAGTGGCCTCTGGCACTCTCTGGGGCTGAGGTCTGGGCAGAGAAGCCCTTGGGCCCTCCCAGCCTGTATCTCTGACTGTCCCCATTTGTGGGCAAGGCAGGGAGGCCACTCTCAGGTGCGCAGTGGCTGGGACGTCCTGCCGCGGCAGCCGTGCTGGGGAGCGAGGTGGTGGGTGCTGGGAAGACTCAGGCCTCTGGTCCCTTTGCCCCCAGACATTGGTACAGGTGTCCAACTATGCCATGGGCCGAGAGCCCAGCATCTTCTTCAACCCGAGGAATTTCGACCCCACTCGATGGCTAAGCAAAGACAAGAACAGCATCCACTTCCAGAGCCTGGGCTTCGGCTGGGGGCTGAGGCAGTGTCTGGGCCGGCGGATC
>NW_006159866.1:2411008-2413929 GCF_000334495.1 Tupaia belangeri chinensis | reverse complement strand
GTGGGCACCGCGTTCAGCCTCATCCGGGTGCCCGACAAGCCCATCTTCCTGACCTTCAAGCCCCTGGACCAAGAAGACCTTGCACCCCAGGCATGATCCGGGTGGCTGGCACTGCCCCCTCCTGCCGGCCAGGCAGTGTGGGGGGGTGGCAGTGGGTGGAGCCTATGGGCTCTTAGGTCAGTCCTGTCCTTCCCCCTCCTCTCCTGTTCTCCTCTCCACCTCTGCCAGCCCCATGATGGAAATAAACGCTGAACTGTCCTGTGTGCAGTGTTCTCATTGCCTTCCCGCTGAAGGCGGCCACGGTTCCTGGGGAGAAGCTCCCCGCCCGGTCCCACAGCAGGATCTTGAAGACCCCTGCTGAGCCCTGCCCACCCTCTGATGGCTCAACCACCTGGTTCTGTGGGGCCTGGGTGAGACAGAGCTGGGGAGAGCTCTTGCCACTGGCCGGGAGGTGCAGAAGCCTGGGGCAGGTGGGGGTGGGGAAGGAGCTGGTGGCGCTCTGCTGAGAGCAGCGTGGCCTGGGCAGGCTGCCTGGCAGGGGAGCTGTGCAGGATGGCTGGGTGAAACCTGAATGGGAGGAGGACTGTGAGGTCAGGAGGACTTCCTGCCAAGGCCAGAGTCCTGGACCTGGGGGCCAAGAGCTGAGGGGCTGGTGTGAAGGTCTTAGCCTGGAGGTGAGACTGGCCTGCTCCCTCCGCTCTGGGCCACCCTCCCTGGGCTTGCCCCAGACCTTCCCTTGTTCCAGGGAACATGCCTCGCCCAGGCTCTGGGCAGCAGGGGGGGTTACTGTGATTACTGTGCTAGTTGACATTGCTCCCAATTTCAGCCCCCGACTCCCTGTGTGAAAGGAGCTGGTCGTCCTGGCCCTCACCACCCAAGTTCGAGTCCTACAGGTGGGAGCTGGCCCAGCTCGGGACAGCCTCTTCCCAGGGTCAGCAGGCTCTGGGTCCGCTCTTGGGCTGTCTACTTTTCCCAGCATGCACCCCTCTCCCGTCATCCTGTGTAGCCCGTTCCTGGATGATGGGTATTTCACACTAATGAGTAACTGCGTGACGCAGGGAGGCGAGAGAGGCTCGGTGTGACCAGGGTCCGGGCGCAGTCTGCGATCTGCGTAAGCGATCAGTGTGGCCCTAGGGTCAAGGCTCAAGACGCACCCTTCCTAAACAGATAAGCCAAACTTGCAAGAAGGGATTTCAGATGCGGTAGACGTTTGGGGCAGGTGGAACGTCCCCAGCAGAGCTGGCCTCTGGTGGCCTCACTTCTGGTGGTCTGAGAGGGCCTCATCTCCCGGCCTGCTGTGGAAGGCAGGGTGGCCTGGGCAGGCCCACCTGGCAGGGGTGAGTTGGTGAACCCTTTGCCACCCTCCTCCACTGTGACTTCAGGCTTTCTGAAGAGGCTACTTTTGGGACAGGCCACCCTGCTCCAGAAAAGAGGTGGCGGCTGCTTGTGGAGCTACAGCATTTAATAAAGGCATCTGGGCAGTGGGAAGGGGGCCTGTGCTCAGGGCTGCTGCTGAGGGTTTGAGCCCACCTTCTGGGAGCTGGAGGACTGGTGGAGCTTGGTGTCTGAGCTGGGTGGCAAGGGGTCCACCTTGGAGGGCCGCTTGAGGTCCTTAGTCTGGCTTGAGACGCTCTGTGGCAAGTGAAGAGAGGTGAGTATGCCCACGTCCCCAGGGGTGTTTTTCCCCCCGAGAGCCATGCCCCTGAGGATCTGGGACTTCCTAAGGGTTCCCAGACCTATTTTACTGCAGCAAATGATGCTTTCTGTCTGTATGCGGGTCTCGGTGGGTTTGCAAAGGTGGCCCTATGTTCCCTGTCAGTCCCTCAGCCTTACAGGCTATTCCCAGGGGCCACCAGACTTCCAGCCTTGAGCAAAGTATTGTTAGCACAAGAGTAGGCAGGGTCTTCACTCTGGGGTAGGTGGCCTGGGCCAAGCTTGAGGGGTGGCTGGGAGCAGGCTTGCTAGCGCTCAGGAAGTGGCCAGGGGGAGCCAAACAGCAGCAGCGTCCTCATCCACAGAGCACACATTCATGGGACCACTGTCACATTGTGGTGGGGGGCCCAGGTGCTCTGCTCAGGGCCCAGGAAGGCCGGTGTGGGCCACCCCTCATCCTCAGCCATAGCCACCTCTTCCTGGACTCTCTCAAGAACCTGGGCAAGGCAGGGGTTTCTGGGCCTCTCCCTCAGGGGGCGAGGTGGAGGCCAGGTGAGAGCTGAGGGTAGAGTAGGAAGAACTGGAGCCCAGGGCTTCTGACTCCCAGCCTGGAGCTTGTGCTCATTTTTTTCAGGTCCCAGTGACCTGGGGGTGTTGTGGGGGTGGCTTCCAACCACACTGCCTGAACCCCAAGGAGCTCCAGAAGGGCCACTCACGGGCTGGCTAGTGATGATGGGGTTTGAGGGGTGCCCCAAGATGATCTCTTGCTCCTGTAGCCTCGTGGTTAGGTCCTGCTTCTCTCGTCCCCAGCGTCGAGCTGAGTCTTCTAACTGAGACACAGAAAGGGACAGATGGTGACATTCACGGCTTTGTGCTTACAGGGCCGACTGTGCAGTTCAAGTCCCAGACTTGGTAGCCCGAAAAACACGCGGCGTGCATGGCATGTGTGTGGGTGCCTGAAATCTCAAAGGAGGGAGAGGCGAAGGGATCGAGGTGTGGCCGTGCCCCGTGGGGGTGCTTCTCCCACGCCCTGTCTCTCGCTCTGGTGAGCACATAGACCCTCTGACAAATAAAAAAAGGGAGAAGCCAGCAAGTGGTGTGATTATGGCTAGACTCCCACATGGCTGACTATGGTTCGAGTCCCACAACTGGCAGCCTGAAAATCATGCTGGAAACATGTGCATGCGTGCCCAAGATCCCAAGAGGAGAATGGAGACGGGATTGTGGCATGGCCAGCCTCCAGGGGACGATTTCTCCCTTTCCCTCTG
>NW_006159866.1:2408890-2410994 GCF_000334495.1 Tupaia belangeri chinensis | reverse complement strand
GAAGACACACGGTCCTATTAGAAAAACTTTAAAAAAAAAAAAAAAAAAGAAAGAAAGGGACAGACAGAGGACAAGGGGCCACCAGGGCTGGGTCTGCTCTCCGGACAGGAAGCAGAGCTCTGGGCAGTAGATAAGACACCTTCAGGGCACAGGGTGAGGTGACAGGGCCTTCTCTGCATTCCAGGAACATTCCGAGGCCTGACCCCAAGTCCACACTGAGAGTTCACTCTGGCCACACGCTGAGCCCTGTCCCTGGTCACATTGAGCAGTGGCCTTGGTCACATGCTGAGCCCTGTCCCTGGTCACACGCTGAGCCCTGTCCCTGGTCACATGCTGGTCCCGGCCAGCCCCGTGGACCCCTGCATCCCACCCACCTGGCTTTCCAGGGACAGTATCCGGCTCTGAGCTCGTTCCAGCTTAGCCATGAGGTTGAACTTCTCTGAGGTGCCCGAGAGGAGGTCCTGGGGGCAGAGCAAATGCTCACATGTGGTCCTGCTGGCTGTGGGAGCACCAGCCAGGTCTGGGGTCTGAACTCAGCGGCTCCGTAGAGAGCCACAGCTCTGAGCAGGACGTGTCCCTGGAGTTCAGGCCGGGCCTGCGTGGGCTCCTCTCAGGGCCGGCTCCCCACAGAGCTGGGCACAGCACTCTTCCTGTGTAGCGTGCAGAAGGGAGTCCTTCATTGCGAGACTGTTGGTGTGCTTCTGTGTGGCCAGGGTCCTGTCCCTTACGCTTCACCTGGACGTCCAGGCAGCAGGTCTGCCTTCAGACAGAACCTGCCTCCTGCCAGGCCTGGCCGGAAGAGGGAAGCTTGCCTGTGTCCGCCCACCCATTCCATGCTGGAGTTTGCGTGGAGCAGAGGCAGGTGGGCGCTGGGACACCCACCTGTGTGGCCTGGGTCTCCGTGTCCCGGGAGCCACCTGGGCCCTCTGCCTCTCGCAGCCTTTCTGCTAGGTCTCCTGCTCCCAGCTCCCAGGGGTCCACCTGAGGTGGGGAAAGGGCTCTCCCAGGCTGCACCGACCCTGCAGATGCTGCCGAGGGGAGTTCTCAGAGGCCTGTGTGGCGTCCAGGTGGAGGCCAGCCGGGTGGCAGAGGGATTGGAGTTGCAGGGTCATGGATCAGTGAGGGGCTCGCTCTCTCCCAGGATGCTAAGTGGGGGTGCAAGTGCATGCCCTCCCCTGGAGAAAAAGCCAGGCCCGAGGGCTCGCCGCCAGGTGGGTTGGAGACCGGCAACCTGGCTTCTGGTCTTTAGCTTGGACTGTGCTGTGGGTGACCACGGGGCACGCAGGGACTGTCATGGGCAGGCCCTGGCCAAGCCCAGGCTGGTGGTGCTCACAGGCAGGGCCTGCTGCTGCAGGATGATGGGGGCCGACTGGTGGTGCGTCTTGTCCAGCTCTGCCCGCAGCCTCGAGTTCTCTGCCAGCAGCACTGAGTAGATATCAGCAGGCAGGTTCTCTCCTGGGGGGCCCAGGGAAGGGCCAGGGGCCGGGAGCATGGGGAAGGCTGTGTGAACAGGGCCATGGTGTGCGTGAGAGGGGCTTCCCTCCATTCTGTCCCTCCTCTGCTCCCTGGTGCCAGGGGGATCAAGTCCACACTCAGGGTGTCCCCCTAGCTTTTTAGAATCTGACCCCAAGATTCTCCCTAGCCCCACCCCACCTCTCTCCTCTCTGCAGCTCTTGGGATTCTTCTCACATGTGGCCTTTGCCCAGCCTGATTCACCTTCCTGGATGGCCTTGGGATTCGAGGCAGCTCAGCCTTCACTGTTTCTGCAGGGGTTCCTGCAGAACCCCTCCTGGACACCCCTGCCACGAAGACCAGCCCAGGGCTGAGCTTGGGCCAGGAGCCTTGTTTTGGACTGGCCCGACAGTGCCTCCTGGTTCACTCCGTTCCCACCAGAGCCATCTCTGACTGGCTTTAGTTAATGCCGTGGGGAAAACAAATATTGATTTGCTCAAATATTGTTTGCTTTGCAGACTCCTCAGGACAGATGGAGAAATACTTCAAGGAAAGATGGAGAAATACTGAAACACTTCAAACGTCCTGGAGATAAAGTTGCCCCGGGCAGCCCAGGGAAGGCTCATCTGGCCAGGACCCCCCCCCCCCCCCA
>NW_006159866.1:2403479-2408342 GCF_000334495.1 Tupaia belangeri chinensis | reverse complement strand
TCCCCCGGGCGCCCCGGGGAGGCCCCCTCGGGCCCGGCCCCCCCCCCCCCGCAAGTTCGCCTCCTTCTGGCTCACGCTGTCGGAACAACCTCTGGACTGCACCAGGAGGTGAGCAATAGGTGTGGGGTTCTTGGACCTACAGATATAATGGGGTGCACAGGGCCCTTCTTGGCAGGCTCTCCTGAAGGGGGAAGGCACAGCCTCTGGGGACAGGCAACAGCGGGGAGCCGGGACACTCACTTTGGGCAGCAGCCCCGCCTACGTTGGGCTTTCCCTGCAGCCTGGCCCTGGGTGGGGGCTCAGTCCTGCCCCGCAGCCTGTCTTCCAGCACCTGCTCCATCTTCTCGATCACCTGGAGGGCAGACGGCAAGGCTGGGCTGTCCCCGGGCTCCGGCCTCAGGCCTCTGGCCTCCCACTCCTGCCCAGGCTGGGCCCACGGTGGCACCTGCCTGCTCCTGGTGCCTCACGGTCTCCTCCAGCGCCTTCACCTGCTGCAGCCTGTCCTGATACCGCCTCTGCAGCCCCTGCGGCTGCTGGGTCTGACACAGAAACAGCAGCTCCTTCTCCCGGTCGTTCTTCTGCAAGGGACGGTGTCTGGGGGCCACCCGGCGGTTCCCTCTGCTTCGACGTGTCTCCTCCCGGTACCCACGCCCCGTGCCCTCCCTCGCTCCCCAAGCCCCAGCTCACGCGGATCAGCTCGTTCTGCAGGTGCTGCACCCTGTCCCTCAGCTCCTTCACGTCCAGCTCCCGCAGCAGCAGTTTCTGCTTCACGGACGCTGCAGGGGGCAGGGGTCAGCTCAGGGAGGAGCCTCCACTCACAGCTGCGTGGGCAGCGGGGTGAGGGCAGGGACCGAATTCTGTCTCTCGTCCCAACAGGGACCTCGTGAGTGTCAGTGGGCTTGGGTGCGTGTCTGGGAAAGCTCCCGGTCTCACATGCTGGCTCAGGCGGGCATCCTCACCCAGGCCCTGGTCCTCCTCCGCTTTGTCCTGCCGCTCCTGCTGGCTCAGCTGACTCCGTAGCACGCGGTTCTCCCCCTCCAGGACGCCAGCCTGTTTCCGCAGCGACAGGATGTCCTCTGCCATCCTCTGCATGGCCCGCCGGTAGTTGTTCATCTCCTGGAGAGCCCAGAGCCCAGGGCTGAGCCCCTGCCCACCTTGCCCCCACTTGTGGATGAAAATGCTCACCCCCATGGCCAAGGAGCTGCGTTAGGGCAGCCTCTGTGCCGTGCTCCCCCGGGGCCATGGGGGTGAGCTTCCTGTGACACCAGCCCAGGGCAGCCCAGGGCAGCCCAGGTCACGGGCACAGCTGAGGAGACCTGTGGGTGAGGGGCTAGAAGGAAGTGGGCAACAACCAGGACTGGCTGATCATGGCCACTTCTTTGCCTTCTCTCTCTTCCTTTCCCGTTTTTGTTTTGGTTTGTTTGCTACAGGGTGCATGTGCTCCCTGGAGAGAGATAGAGACAGAGAAAGAGAGAGAGGGAAGGTGAGAAACCACTCTCCGGGGAGAGGGCCATGCTGCAAACCCTTCTCCATTCTCCTTTCAGGGTTCCGGTATACACACCCACCCAGCGTGTTTCTCAGATTGCTGGGTCCTGGATTCGAACCACACGGCTAGCCATGTGGGATCCAGCCCCTTACCCACCGGCCCCTGGCTGGCTTTCTCCGCTCAGTGTGCCCTCCTTCGCTCAGTCCTCACAGCTAACCTATGAGGGCAGGTGCTGCTGGTATTTGCATTTTCCCTTGGAGCAGTGAGAGACCTGCTCAGGGACTGTGTCTTCGCGCCTCGGGCAGCCCCGTGTGACATCCTCACACACGCGCACTGCCCAGTATATTGAGCAGCGGTAAAAGTTGCCCAGAAGTTACGTGTGTGTGGGAAATTAATCAGCCATGTTTACATGCATTTACGTCATCATCAGGAACTCCTACTGCTGCAAATGACGGCTTAGAAAGGGATTTCTGAGATCTTCAAGCACAAATACCAAGGGGGGCCCACATGTGAAGCTGGGAGGTTCCCACAGTGGGCAGAGGTGGAAGCTGGACAGTGAGTGTACCCAGAGTTCGCTGGGAGCCTCGCCTAGTGGTCTGAGTCCCCAGGTGCCCAGCTCTGCCCCCCACTCCCTCCTGTCTGCAACACGGTGGGCCTCTGGCTTCTGGGGAGAGGTCCCCAGGCAGTAGTGGCTTGCCAGCCACCACTTGTCACCTGCCACTGTCCAGCCTTCCTGCTGGGCTCTCTCTCACAGCTGTCAGAGCCAGGCCACCTCCCCAGTGCCTGCCTCGGCCGAGTCCCAGGTCCTGGCTTCCCCATCTGGCGTCCTCAGATGGCTCTGTTCACCGGGACCTCGGCCCAGAGACCTCACACACTTGGAGTCAGATCAGAACCCGGCTGGGGCACTTGTGCCACATGAGGACAGCCTGCAGAGGGCAGCCCTGGCCTCTCCCACAGCCTGCAGGGCAAGCTCCACTCTCGGCCCCGGGAACACGTAGCCACTTTGTCCCTAGGGTCTAGTTCTGGTCTCACTCTGTCCACCACCCGCTGCCTCTTCTCCCAGTGCATCAGCCACTAGGCCCCAAGGCTGGCCCGGGGCTCTATTTCTTAACCAGGGCAGCTTCATGGCGTTCGCCTTACCACAACTGCTACGCTCCATGTATCCCATGCAACTTTCTGCACATGGGTGACATTTCATCACTTAAAAACATGTTTGAAAAGGGGGCTGGCAGATGGCATGGTGAGTGAGGGCGCTGGACTCCCATGTGGCCGACCTTGGTTCAAGTCCTGTACCTGGTGGCTTACTCTCACTCACTCTGTCTCTCTCTGGTCAAATTAAAAATAAATAAATATTGGGAACCAGCAGTTAGCGTAATGGCTATGTCGCTGGATTCCCACGTAGTCGACCGCGGTTCATGTCCCGGACCCGGTGGCTTAAAACTCACGCCGGGCGCGTATGCGTGCGTGCCCAAGATCCTGAGAGGAGAATGGAGGAGAAGGGATTGCGGCGTGACCATCCCCCCTGGAAATATTAAGTAAAGTTTTAAAAAGTGTTTGGAAAAGAAAGAAAGTGCAACAGGTTCCCAGTCTGCAGAGGGAGCCTCTGGGTGTGACCTGGCCCTCACTGGTGGCCATGGGGTGGGGGCTGTGGGGACAGTGAGGCTGACGGGGCAAATGTACCTGAGGACACAGGGTTGAGGAGAGGCGCAGGGTGGAGGGAGGGTTTTCTGGAGCACTGGGAGACAGGTGGGAGGAGCACGTGGGGAGGCATGGGCTGGAGCAGCGGGCAGAGCTGGCAGGGGGACGAGGAGCTCGAGGCTATGGCAGTGTAGACAGGTTGCCGGGGCTGGGGCAGGCTGGGTGCAGGGTCTGCAGGGCTGGAGTGGGTGCAGAGGAGGGTGGCGAGGCTGGGCCAGGGCGGTGGGCTTCTTAGTACAGGGCTCTTCCCCTCCCAGGGCAGCTACCCCGTCTGAGTCCCCAGCCCTGGTCCACGGTGGGCAGGCCCAGTACCTGCTTGCCGTTGGCCTTTGCAGCCGGCAGAGGGCAGCCGCCTCCCGCAGACGGATGCTGCGGCTTCTGCCTGTGGGGGACTGAGGGCCTGAGGCAGAGTGCAGGCCCCACAGCTTCACGGGGAGAGGCAGGCATGTGGGAGGTGCCTCGCTCTCCAGCCCGACACATCCCTCCTGTCAGTCCTGTCCACCTTCCCAAACCTCCTGCCCCGGAATTCCCATCTCAGGTTCTGATCAGGGCCAGAGAGGTGCAGTGACTTCCCTGGGGTCACACAGCCAGGCCTCAGTGCGACCCCGGTCCTGGCCAGCCCCAGGAAGATCACGGGGCTGAGTGCCGAGAATGGGGGCTTGGAGCCATCTTTTTCTTGTTTCCTTTCTAAATGTCCCTTAATGAAGGTGTACTTGTTCATGAGGGAGCCCAGTCACGCTGTGGTCCTTCTCCCTCTAACCCTGACAGGACGCCGACATGCACATGTACCTGACGTGTCTCTCAAGCTGATGGGGCTGGGACTCGAACTTCGGGCAGCCATGTGGGATCTGACCTAACCACTGCGCTACGGGGCCAGCCCACAAGACCCATCTAGTCCTGACTGCAAGTCACCCTGTCCCTAGAGGGCTCCTGGGGAGTGTATGGGAGGGAGTGCCAGTCAGAGGCCAGAGGCAGTGTGTGGGGGGGTGTTCCCTGCGGGGGTGGAGCTGGCTCCTTGAGTCCCAGGTACGATGTGACAGGTCTGGCTGGGAGCAGAAGCCGAACAGCCTGTACCAAGGGGCGGAGGTGGGTGTGGCATGGCGTGGCATGGCGTGGCCTGGCTTTCAGAGGCTACAAAACTCAGAGGCTTGTCTGGCCAGAGGGCTGGAGCAGGCCTAGCTGGTTGGGGCCAGCCAGGGAGCTCTGCATCAGAACAGAGGGCAGTTGAGAGCTACAAAAGGT
Source organism: Tupaia belangeri chinensis (assembly GCF_000334495.1). Classification (NCBI taxonomy): domain Eukaryota; kingdom Metazoa; phylum Chordata; class Mammalia; order Scandentia; family Tupaiidae; genus Tupaia; species Tupaia belangeri. The sequence continues at coordinate 2,403,916 of NW_006159866.1, read as the reverse complement.
TCTAGAACTAGGGCTCTGCTCACCCAGATGCCTGCTTCTGCCCGGAGTGTCACCTGGGCATCCCAGCACCGGAATAACCTGTGCACACTGCGGCATGAACCCGCTTTCCTGTGCCAGGAAGCAGCTGCCCTGCAGGGTGGGAGGCTGCGGCTCCTTTGTTTGGCCCAAGGTTACCTCAAAGAGACAAAAGGAGGCCTTTCCTTTCTCCTTTCTTCCCGCTGGCTGCAGCAGAGGCAGAGCCTAGGGCTTTTGTGCAAGGTTAGGTGCAGCTCGAGTGGTGGTAGGGGGCCTTGGCAGGCGGCTGACCCCAGCCCCGTCTAATTGGTCCCGAGGAGCCAGCTGGCTAATTGGGCCAGGCCTTGACAATAGGGCTGGAGCTGGAGCCGGGCTGGGACTTCCTGGAGGCTGTTTTCTTCCCCTCCCCATTTTCCCTCTTA
>NW_006159866.1:2401805-2403461 GCF_000334495.1 Tupaia belangeri chinensis | reverse complement strand
GCTGAACTTCAAGGATCTACTCAATGCCTCATCCTCCAGGAAGGCCCCCAGGCCACGTCAAGTCCAGCTATCAGTCACTCTTACTTGGGTATATGGCTCAGTCCTACGGAGTAGAGAAGTATAGGGCCAGGCTTTGGGGACAGTGGGAGGTGAGGGCACAGACCCTAGCCCCAGACTCACACACCTTACCACTGGTCACCTCCTGCCAGGACCCCCGCCCCCCGCTTAGAGCTTTGCCGCCTCTGAACACTGCATGTCCCGTGGGCAGAGCTTGGGCTGGACTCCGTGACCCTGAGTTCCCACCCAGCCTCTGCCTCAGCTGCTGGAGGACCTCCTGTGAGGCCCCTGCCCACCCTGCCTCACTGCATGTGTGGGGGATCTCTGTCGGGGTCCTCCCTGGGGTAAGTAGAAGCAAGGCTGTCGCACTCGCCCTGGTGGCCGAGCCTGCTGGCCTGGGCTATCTCTGGGATACCCCATGGCCCCCCAGCCCCTCTCACACTCTGCACTGCCCTAGCCCAGGCTTAGGACAACCAGTCTTTCCTAATGCTTATCTGGCAAAAGTCAGCAATAACCTTGCTGAGTCTGCAGACCCTGGGCAATGGGGACAGGGCGGGGACACCAGCCCCTCCATGTGACTCTGACCCTGCTGAGATTTCCTCGGCTTAGCACTGCAAAGCCACGCCTAGACCCTGCGTCTAACCCTGAATCTGAGAGCTGTCCTGACAGCCCATAGGCTTCTGCTGTCTTGGCTGATCTTAATGCCCCTTGCAGAGAAGGAAACACCACCCACCATCGCCCTGTGGGCTCAGCATGGGTCTCCTGTGATCCTGCCGGAAGACAAGGATCAGGAGTTCTCTGATTTTGTCCCAAGACAATGACTAACTTACCCTTTGTGTCTGGATGTACTCACATAGAGCCCCGCCCACCCAGTGCCTGCACCCCTCAGCCCACCTCCCAGGCTGGCTCAGGGCTAGCCACTTCCTAGGCCTGAGCTGTCCTCCAGGAGCCGGAGCTAGGGCCTTGGTGAGAGGAGACCGTGGTCACCTTCAGGATAGTCTCAGAGCCCTTCTCTCCTCTCTTGGGGTTCCCGTGTGTGAACTCAGGAGGCCTGGGCCAGGTTGGGGGCCCTGTGGAAAGTTCCTGTGCCCGTGGGCATCTAGCAGCCACTGCCCTGGCCCTCCTGGGCGGCCTCCTACTTGTACAGGTTCTGGGAACACCTTTCTGGTTGCCTGGCAACTCGCCCCACACACCTGCCTGCCAGGTAAGCCAGCCCACTCTCCCAGAACCCGTGGGTGTGGGGCAGACTTACAGAGTGGCCGTCAGTGGGGCCCGAGGCAGCCTTGGGGACTGGAGCGGGCGGGGACCCTGGCTCCCCCATCTTCCTTGCTGGCAGCCCTGCTCCCCAGGATGGATCCCTGGGGCTGGTTACTACAACAAGCCTGCCTGGTGACAGAGCCCAGCCTTGTGCTGGAAGCTGACGGGCCCAGGGGACACCTCCCCTCTGTTCCAGCCTGGGGGCCCTGGGTGGGGCAGCTGAAGTCAGGCAGACTCACTCCTTGGCCGGGTACTGCAAACAGAGAGCAGGGCAGGGGAGGCTGGGGGGGGGGGGGGGTTCAGGGCTCTCGTCTTCTGGTCCCCCAGTCCCTGTCTCAGCCA
>NW_006159866.1:2398844-2401101 GCF_000334495.1 Tupaia belangeri chinensis | reverse complement strand
ACGCCTTGGCCGGATAGTGCAAACAGAGAGCAGGGCAGGCGAGGCTGGGGGCCAGTGGCCCTTCAGGGTTCTCGTCTTCTGATTCCCCGGTCCCTGTCTCAGCCACTGTCCCCAGCTGTGCCTCTGTCCCCCCTTCATATTCCCTCTCCATCCCTACTTTCTCTTTTGGGCACCTCCACACCCTCAGCTCCCCCTTCTCTGCTCCTCCATCCCCCCTGGCCCTCAGGAGCTCCCCCAGCAGCCCAGGCTGAGCTCACTCTTCCCAGCGGCTACACAGCTGGGCTGAGGGCCCCTCGCCTGGCCCCAGGGCCTCCCCATCTCTGTTTTCCTGATGGTCCGGACGAATTCCTTTCCCTTTAGTTCAGTGCAGACATGGGTGGATGTTTTCCAAAGACATTCTCTGGGAAGCAGAAGGAAAACAAACCCAACTGCCCCCACCTGGAGACGGGCTGGGTCACAGGCCTGGGCGGTGGAGCCTCCCCAAGGGCGCCGAGGGAGGGTCTGCGCCTTTTCCCAACTGAGTCAGGCTCAGCCCCAAGTCCCGGGCTTGTTGGGCCCAAGGCCTTTCACAATGGCCGCATCTGGACCTGGAGAGGGCCTGCCCAGAGTGGGAACCTCACAGGATTTATTTAGTCGTCCAAGAAATGAACAGATGACAGCCAGGGTTCTCTGGGGCCTCGGTGGTGGCACAATGACAACTCCGGGCTGGACAGTCCAGGAGAGACACCTTTACCTGCTTCAGCCCCCCACCCCAGGGGTGGCCTCTGGTCTGTCGGTGCCACAGGGTCCCTCCTCCCATTCACAGGCCTCACCCTCACTTAGATCACTTTTCTTTCCTTTTCTTTATTAACTGTCAGAGGGTGTGTGCACTCACCAGGGAGAGAGACAGAGAGAGAAGGAAAGCGCCTCCCGGGCTCGGTCCGGCCACATTCCTTCTCCCTCTGCTTGTCCACGCTGTCATGAATCTGGGCCCGCACACGCAGACGCCCAGTTTTTTAAAAAAAACATTTACTTGTTGTCATTTTTAAAGCACCGGGTCCATGACTTGAACGGAGGTTGGCCACGTGAGAATCAGGTCCCTCAAACACGTCGCTTGCTGGCCCCAGCCCGTGTGTTTTCAAACTCTGGGACTGGGATTATAATCGTGGGCAGCCTGTGAGCTCTGCCTCCCTTAACCACTAGGCTACAGGGCCAGCCCAGGTCCTTTTCTCTTGGTGGGGTTTCTTCCCCTGTATAATAAGGACAGGGAGAAGCTGGACAAGGCGATCTCCCGCCCCACCGCCTTGCCGCTCTTCTTTGAGCTGCCTGGAGAAATGGGAAGACCGTGGGCCCTGCTCCTCAGCTGTGTGACTCTGGGCTAGTTACTTTCCCTCTCTGAGCTCCAGTTCCCTCTATAACAGGGAGAGCATCCGCTGCAGCGCCCCACAGAGCGGTCAGGCCGTTGAAGTTGTGGATGTAAAGCCCTGAGCACAGTGCCCAGCACAGACGAGTGGCCAGCCGGCAGTGTGGCTGTTAAGGCAGCAGGATCACACATGATCAGCAGTGCGGTTCGAGTCCCAGACCTGGTGGCTTGAAAAAAAAAATACCAGGTGCATGTGAGTGTGTGTGTATCCAAAATCCCAAGTGAAGGGATTGCTGCGTGGCCAACGCCTCTCCCCTAGGGGGCTGATTTCTCACTTTCCCTCTCTGTCTTTCGTTGGCAAGCACGTGTGCCCTATAGCAAAGTTTTTTAAAAAAGAAAAAGAAATATTACCCCCTTGTCTGTGTGACTCATGGGGGAGCTGCGGGGGGCTATTCCCCTCAGCCAGCTGGTCCTCAGATGTGGGCCCTGGCCTTCCTGGACCTGCCCCTCAGCCTCTCCACCAAGGAAATGGGCTGCTGCCCCCTGCTGTGGGCCCCTCCCCGCCCAAAGACTCCAGGGGAGAGGGCAGTGTAGCAATGCCGCCCCGTCCCTGCCCGTCCCCGCCAGGAGCAGTCCTCCCGCTGCTGCCCATCGATTGAGTCTGCTCCCTTCCTCGGCGTGCCATGAATTTTTCATCAAAGGCCTGTGGACTTTGGGAAACGCACAATTAGAAGCCCCATCAATAATGCACCGCAAAGACTCATGCATGGAGCTCGCTGGGCCCCAGACGTGCTGCCTTCCAGCCTGCTACAGCCTCTGGGCTCCAGCTGGGCTCAGAACAAGTGTGGGTGTTGAGAGAAGGGGATGCCGCACCCTTGAGAGGCTGGGGCCTGCCCGAGAAAGCCCAGGGGCGTC
>NW_006159866.1:2395937-2398549 GCF_000334495.1 Tupaia belangeri chinensis | reverse complement strand
CACAGTGCCCGGAGCAGAGGAGTGGCCAGCCGGCAGTGTGGCTGTTAAGGCAGCAGGATCACACATGATCAGCAGTGCGGTTCGAGTCCCAGACCTGGTGGCTTGAAAAAAAAAATACCAGGTGCATGTGAGTGTGTGTGTATCCAAAATCCCAAGTGAAGGGATTGCTGCGTGGCCAACGCCTCTCCCCTAGGGGGCTGATTTCTCACTTTCCCTCTCTGTCTTTCGTTGGCAAGCACGTGTGCCCTATAGCAAAGTTTTTTAAAAAAGAAAAAGAAATATTACCCCCTTGTCTGTGTGACTCATGGGGGAGCTGCGGGGGGCTATTCCCCTCAGCCAGCTGGTCCTCAGATGTGGGCCCTGGCCTTCCTGGACCTGCCCCTCAGCCTCTCCACCAAGGAAATGGGCTGCTGCCCCCTGCTGTGGGCCCCTCCCCGCCCAAAGACTCCAGGGGAGAGGGCAGTGTAGCAATGCCGCCCCGTCCCTGCCCGTCCCCGCCAGGAGCAGTCCTCCCGCTGCTGCCCATCGATTGAGTCTGCTCCCTTCCTCGGCGTGCCATGAATTTTTCATCAAAGGCCTGTGGACTTTGGGAAACGCACAATTAGAAGCCCCATCAATAATGCACCGCAAAGACTCATGCATGGAGCTCGCTGGGCCCCAGACGTGCTGCCTTCCAGCCTGCTACAGCCTCTGGGCTCCAGCTGGGCTCAGAACAAGTGTGGGTGTTGAGAGAAGGGGATGCCGCACCCTTGAGAGGCTGGAGCCTGCCCTAGAAGCCCAGCGGGCTCCGGGAGGTCCTGCCTAGTCTCTGCGTTTCATCTACAAAACAGCTGCCAAGAGCCTCGGTCTCCCCCTGCAAAAGCTCAGTGAGACGGTGAGACATTGCTGTGTGCTGACGGTCAAGGTCCCCAGCTGCTGTCGCCTCTCCTCTCCCTGCAGCTCTGATCCTGGGAATGAGCAGGTTGGGGTCTTCCTGCCTGAGCCTTGCTCCCGCAGTTCGCTCCCCGGCAGGATGGCGGCGCCCTCGCCCTGTCTCCGCAGACCTGTCCACAGCCTGCCCCTGCCAAGGGCTGTCCCCTCCTCAGCGGGCCCTCTCTCAGGCACATACAGGTCTGGGAGGGAGACCACATGCTTTCGACAGGTCAGCCTGACCTCGTCCTTCCCGCCTCCCGAGGAGGTCCCACTGAAGCCCATCCTAAGAGGAAGGAAGCAGGGGAACTGGTTTCAGAGTCGGCAGGTTCCCAGCCCTGCAGTTGGCTCTCCTCGGCCAGCCCTGGGGTCCTTGGGGAGACTCTGCTTCCTTCTTCCTCAGTGGGGCTGGCATCCCCCTCTGCAGGGCCCAGGCGGCACTCAGGAACTCAAGGTGGGGAACGCAGCTGACTGGCTTCGGGGCCTCACCCCCACCAGAGCCTACTACCTCCCCGAGTCTGCACCCCAGCTCCCCTCCGCACCCCAGCTCCCCGCGTCCACCCCGATGGCCCATGGCCATCCAGTTCCATGCTCTCTCCAGCAGCCCCCTTCGGCCAGGCCCAGTGCCGGTACCGGGGATTCCTGTGCCTGAGGAGCCTGTGTCCTGGGGCTGTGACATGGGTTTCAGCACACAGTGTGACATGATAAGGCGGTGTGGCACCTGGGGGGTGCACTGGGGACATCCCAGGGCTGTGGATGAGCTGTGAGGGGAGAGCAGGGGTGTGGCAGGTGGTTCAGGTGGGTGCAGCCCTGCAGTGGGGGAGCACAGGCAGCCCAGGAGGGGAGTGCAGACAGCTGGGACTGTGGCGAGGAGGGGGAGGTGGACGAGGCTGCCGGGGTTACCAGGCCAGGTCCCAGGGGCCTTGAATGCCAAGCTGAGGCCCCACCATGCGTGTGACAGTCCGGTGAGGTGGGCGGGACCGGAGCTAGAGGCGGGCACCAGGCGTGACTGGGTCATGCTGGGCAGGGCCGGGCCTGGCTGCTGCCTTGTAGATGTGCACAGTGTGGTGCAGGGCACCAGAGCCCCGAGAGGGCGAGAGACGGCCCGGCTTCCCACAGCATGTTCCTGGCAAAGCTGTGACCCAGTGAGGTCTCAGTGCCCGGAGCAGGAACCTGTTCACCCTCAAGAGGCAGGAGCCAGAGCTCGGAGCTGGGAGCAGGACCAAGCCCAGGCCCTCAGCACTGGGGGGTAGGGGGGCAGCCAGCCAGGGATGCTTGGTTTTGGGGATGGAGCTTCCTCTGAGGTCTAAGGCCCTGCCTGGTGGTTGCAGGGTCTCACTGGGGCGAGGAGCTGAGATAGGGAGGGAGAGGGAGGCGAGGAAGACTCAGCCTTGGCTTCAGGGCCTAAGGCAGAGGGGGAGGCCGTGCCCCACCCTGAGGAGCCTCAGTCTGACAGGACTGAGACGGGTCCCTGGCCTGGGAGCACGGGACATGTGAGTGGCCTCGTCTTGCTCTGGAGCACGGGAGGAGGCTGGGCCCACACGCCCCGATAAGGACACATGAAAAGAACAGATGGTGCCAACAAGTGCAAATTAATCGAGCGGAGCTGTGTACACAGCGCTGACAGCACGGGGGGATGGCAGGCCGTGCAGACGCCGAAGGGGCACTTATCGATGTCCCGCCCGGAGCCCGGAGCAGTTATC
>NW_006159866.1:2393795-2394817 GCF_000334495.1 Tupaia belangeri chinensis | reverse complement strand
GAAGCCCTAATTACGGGGCCTCATTACCCCTCACACCTCTGGGCACAGGGGACCAGCCACGGTGTCGGGGGGCACCGTTCAGGAGCTCAGAGCTGGAATCTGCCTCCCCAGTCTCAGTGTCCCCCGCTGCCAGGTGGGGAAGGGCTGCAGTGAGGACTAAGCAAGCCAAGTTGGCTTTGTGTTGAGCACGTGTAGAGCGTGGTGTGTAACGCCTGTCCCCTCCCTCATTCGTCCCGAGGCCACCAAGAAGGAAAGCAGCAGCCGATGGCAGGGAGCTGGCCAGCCCTAGTGAGGTTTGTGCCCTCCTATTGACTGAATTTCTCGGCTCCGCGCCCCTATTTGAGCACTTGGGCAGAAGGACCTGGACATATCCAGGCCATACTAACGGCCAGGGGCGTCCCCTTTCTGCTCATCAGAGTGAGACTGTGTATGACCACTGGTCCTGCCAGGACCACCACCTGCCCCGAGCCCCCGTGGTCACAGCCTCCCTTGCTGGGATGAGCCGATAAGCCCCACCTTGCAGGCACAGGAGTGCTCCCCGCCACCGTGAGGCCCTGCCATGGACAGCGTGGAGCTTAGCTCAGCATGTGCCCCAAGCTGCTACCCTCCGCTACCTCATGATTTTGGGGAATGCGTGTGCCTACTTCTCCCTAGTCCTTGTCCCCACCCTGGCCAGGAGAGGAAGCCCTGGGGCAGGGGCTGTGCAGAGAAGATGAAGCTCTGCCTGGTGGGGTGTGGGTGGGGACACCCAAGTCCTAGTGGGATCTGCAGAAGCCTAGGCCATCTGGAGCATCAGGAGGGACCACGGGAGGAGGGAGGGGCTGGTGGCACAGAGGAGCTTGGCTGTCACCAGGGGCTGGGCAGCCCTGTTCTCCAGCCCTCATCTGAGCCCCCAAAGCCAGCACTGGTGGGCTGGGATGTTGTCATGGTGGGCTCTCTCCGGGATGCTGCCTGCAGGTCCTGTCCAGGGCCCCTCTACCTGCTGTCTCTGCCTCTGGGGCTTCCAGATTCCTTTACCGGGG
>NW_006159866.1:2390431-2393782 GCF_000334495.1 Tupaia belangeri chinensis | reverse complement strand
AGGCCCTCTCCCCCCCACCCCCAGTGGCTAGGCCCTCCTGGCTGTCCCTCTTGCTGCTCGGTTCAGTCCTGAGCTCCCCTGTCAGCCCGTGTGGCTGATAGCCACTCCCCTGCACCAGGCTCCGGGTCACCCCATAGCTTCGCAAAGTGTTTCAGCTCCCAGAACCCTGGGTGCTGCTTCCAGAAACCTCTGTGTGCAACTCTGCCTTCTGAGCCTTCAGCCTGGAGGCAGCTGTTCCTTTAGGGAACTCCCCCTAGTCCCGTGCCTGTTGCCCAGTGCCTTCAGGCCTCTGCTGCCTTCAGCTTGGGGTGGGGTAGGGGGGGCTTTTCTGCACCCTCCTTTAGCCTCACCCATGACCCACTCACACATTGTAACCCCTTCCCAGGTAATGGAAACCCAGGGCCCAGATGCTCCCAGATACGGTTGTAAGAGAGGGGGCTTCAGGGGGCAGCACTCCCTGCCTGGGGGTACCCTCCAGCTGGGTCTCTCTGGCTGCCCCTGCCCACCTCAGGCTCAGGTGAAGCCTGCCAGCTTGAGGCCCAGCAGGACTGCAGCCAGTCTGAAAAGAAAGGTCTCCAAGGAGAACCCCCGCGCAAGAGCTGAGTCACGGGGAGGTCTGCTTGAGGGCTGGCCAGAGGAGAGACCAGGAATGGGTGCCTGAGGTGAGACAGGGGTCTGTTGTCCCTGCCTGCATCTAGGATCTGCAGACCCTGAGAGCATGCTGCGCTTTTCAGGACGCTTTGGTGGTGCTTGCTGCCTGTCTCCCCGAAGCCAGTTACAGAAATAAACTCCCTCTTTCTCCAGCCTCTGCCTCTCCTTCCACTGGCCTCAGGAGGCAGCAGCCAGCCCTAGCCTGCCGCTAGCAGGGGCAGAGCTCAGAGACCAGCCCTGCCTCAGGGTTGTCCTCTAGCTCTCCAGTCCTGAGCCCCTCCAGCTTTCCAGGCTGCCCCTCGGGCCCTTCATAGGAGCCCCCGCCTCCAGCAAGGGGACCTTCACCTTGGCCTCCACCAGGCCCTTTGACTGGCTCCCACCACGCCCAAGGAGGAAGAGCAGGTGCAGCCCAGCTCCCAAAGGAATCTTCTGCCTGAGTCCAGCCTCCAGCCTCCAGCTGCCCTTGCTCCCAAGGTGGATTTGCATATCTGAAGGTAGAAGCAAGCCTGCTGGGGAGGGTAGGCACCTTCAGGTCTGCTGAGCCCCCTTTTATCTGTTTAAGGGAGAGCTAGGGAGAGGCTGAAGGATAATTAGTCCCTTGTGGGCAGGGCCTGAGTGCTGGGCCCTCTCCTTGAAGATTTAAAGGCACAGCTCCACACTTGGTCTCCTGGGGCTTAGGCCTCTTCCTCTGCAGCCCCGCCCATCACCTCAGGCGGGGGGTGGGGTGGGGTGGGGTGTGCCTGCACTGGCTGGCCGATGAATGGGCATTTTATCTGATTAAACTGAAAGTGAACTGGCTGGTCTCTATTATCTGTGGCCTTGATTGGATATTCAGCACCAAATGCAGAGTGTGTGTGTGTGTGTGTGTGTGTGTGTGTGTGTGTGTGACCAAATGCAGAGTGAGTGAGTGTGTGTGTGTGTGTGTGTGTGTGTGCGTGAGAGAGAGAGAGAGAGAGAGAGAGAATGGGCTCCTCTAGTCCGTGTGTCAGGAGGAAACTGGATTGCACGGAGGAGCACTTAATCTGAGCTCAGGCATACACCCTTCCGGGGTCACCGAGCTGGGGGCAGAACTGGGAGACGGACAGTCTGTCCTTTAGCCCTGGACAAGAGCAGCTTCTGCCCTGGGCCCTGGGTGTTGGAGGGTCCGGCTCTGGCCCTCCGTGAGGCACAGCCTTCCCATGGGGGAGCTGGTGGAGCCCAAGGGACATGCCTACCCAGAGCTCACGCCTGCTTAGACACACCGGGTATCTAAGAATCCCTCCTGCTTCCAGGTCTGGCCTCCTGGAGGGGGCGGGCATGCTTATGTCCGTGGCAGGGCCCCACCACCTCGTGGGTGGGAGAATGGGATCTGAGAGCCCGCCTGTGTTCCTGCGGTGTGTGTATTTGGTGTATCTGGTGTATGCATTGAGGGCGAGGGCAAGACACCCTCAGGCTGGCTGGCTTCAGCTGCCCTGCGACCCCTCGGGGTCTCACACACGTGCTGTGCTGGCCTGGCCCACGCGTGTCCTCACAAATGTTCTGGTGGACTTGGGAGCTACGGGACCACCTAGTGTTTACCAGGAAGCCAAGGCGGCCACCCTCTCACATGGGCTGGGCCCAGGGGCCATCAGCCCTGGTCACGCAGCTTGGCCACGGCAGCCGTGGGACCTGGCACAGGGCTGGAGCCCCAGGCCCATGTTGCCAGACCACGGCCCTAGACCCTCGCTCCATTTAGCTGGTGCCCCTGGGAGGGTCAGTGAGCGATCAGCAGCGCGATGAGACGATGTCCTTCCTAGGGTATGGCCACCAGGCGACCTGGCCACAGTGCAAGTGTGCCCTCCACCTGAGGGGACCCGGGACCTCTGAAGCCTGCGCCCCAAGCCCTCGCCTGAGCCCAGAACAGCCATCCATACCCTGCAGTGACCACTCACAGCGCCAGGCCCTTGCTCATGGCTCACTCGCCCACCTCAACTCCTTCACGGTGTACCAAGGACAGGAGGCGGGCAGTTTATAGAGGGACTGGCCCGTTTTCCAGGTAGACAGATGCCCCCACGGTCCGCCTCACTCTGAAGTCCACCCCGCACTCCAAATCAATGCCTCGAGCTGTCAGCAGTGCATGGCTTGTAGTCTTGGCCTTATCTACCCAGAGGGCCTCTCTCTTGCCCCACCCACCCTCCATTTAGACAAGGACTGGGGTGAGGGTGATCCTGGGGTCCACAGTGAGACCAGGCAGTACTGGCGGCCCACCTCCCCCATCCTGTTTAAAGGGGAAATCAAGGGGCCAGCAGATGGTGTAGAGTGATGTTGCTAGACTCCCACATGGCTGACTGTGGTTCGAGTCTTGGACCTGGCTTGAAAATCACACCGGGCACATGTGTGTGTGTGCTCAAGATCCCGGGAGGGGAGGAGAATGGAGTAGAGGGGATTGTGGTGCGGCCATCTCCCCTGGGGGTGGGGGGACTTCTCACTTTCCCTCTCTCTGTCTCTGTCTCTCTGTGTCTCTGGTGAACACACATGCCCTAAGGGGAAAACCTCTTTAATAAAACAAATAAATAAAGAGGAAATCGACATCAGGCTCCCCCACTTCTCAGAGGGAAACGGAGGCCCGGAGAGCAGGAGGCGAGGTGCCCCAAGGGCACTGCGCAGATGCAGGGAGGCCTGTGGGAGATGGGAGTGGATCTCAGGACTGTGGCTGACTGGCCGTGGGGCGCCGCCAGGACG
>NW_006159866.1:2388023-2390140 GCF_000334495.1 Tupaia belangeri chinensis | reverse complement strand
GTGCAAATCTCCATCTGGATAACAGCGGCCCCCGCCTCTCGGCTTCTTGAGCGTGGCTCCTACTTGTGGTTCAAGTCCCTTCCCTGGGGGTGAATTCCTACCCAGGTCGCCTGCCTCTCCTGGCCTCTATAAGCTGCTCCCTGCTCCCGGCCCATTCCTGACGTCTGTGAGGCCCAGGGTACAGATATGGGGGGTTCGCAGCATGTGCCCCAGAACTGCCATGCCTTGGGCCTAGGGATGCACCCCCTGAAGGCAGTCGACCAGTAGGAGTGGACTCCAGGAACAGGCCACTAAGTCCTCAGAAGTGGACCTGGGTCTCTCTGGGCCTGGAATTCTGGGGCCGGGCACCCATGTGCTCAGGAGGTGTGGAACCTGGATCCAGGCACTTGGCTGGCCGGGCTGGAGGGAGGCCAGGGGAGCCTCCAAGTCTCCCTGAAGACCACAGCATCCTGCCTGTCCTCCTAACGCCTGGCCACGGGCCCACGGCAGGCTGGGACAGGGCTACCGGTGGAGGGAGGAGCTGGCCCAGTCGGTCCGGGGGGGGAGCTGGCGGCAGGGGGGGGGACGCTGGCGGCAGGGTGCCTTGCTGGGAGCTTGCACACACCGAGACAATAAATCGACAAACACTTAATCTCTCTGCAAATTGAAACGGCCGTAAATATCTGCTGCCTCCCGCCGCTGAGTTATGAGTCGCGTTTATTAATCTCTTTAGTCCCGGGTGATGGATGGAGGCGGAGAATGGTCCGCAGGAGACAGGGTGGGGAAGGAGGAGGAGAAACGGGTCAGGGGTCTGGAAACAGCCCTTCTGGACAAGGGGTCGGGGAGAGACCTGGGAGGTCTGCGCCTCCTCCCTTTGTGCTCAGCCTCGGGGGGGTTTGGGAGCCTCTGCCAAAGGGACAACCCTTGCCCGTCCCCAATGCAGTCCCTCTCGGTAGTCCTCCCCACAGCCTTAAGAGGGGCCAGGGGGATGGTCCCCACTCAGCACTGAGGAGACTGGACCAGGAGGTGAGGCGGTTTATCCAAGGCCACTCGCCGGAGTGCGGAGACCGGACTCCACCTGCTAACTGCGTAGGGTCGTCTGCAGGGGGAGAAACAGGACGCTGCATGGGACGGGCCTCCCTTCCTTCCTCAGAGGCTTGGGAAGCACATCGGGAGTGTGCGTGTGCGTGTGCGTGTGTACATATGTGCGTGGACGTACTAGAGGAGAGGGGCAGGCAGGGAGGGGCTGGGAGGGGTGCGCTGGGAGGGCGCTCAGCGTCACCTGTTACCTCTTTCAGGTATTTATTTATTTTTGGGCCCACCTCCTCCACTGTGCCAGTGTTTAGGGGAGAGCCAGGCAGGGCTTGTCCCTGCCCCCACCGCCCCCCCCCAACACTTTCAGCTGTGGGGAGCTGGGCTGGGGCGGGGCAGAAGGGCGGCTGGCCTAGTGTCTGTGAGTGTGATGAGCACGTGTCTTGGGGGGCTGGGACCAGGTGGAAGGAACGGGGGGTGCTTGCAGAGGTGCCTGGGCCAGGGGTGGATGTCATCGGGTAGCTCTGCTTTCTCTGTCGTTACTCACTCTCTGTCTCTCCTGCCTGTGTTTCTCTGCCTCTCGAGGTTCCTGAGGCCCTGGTCCCCAGGTGGGCCCAGTGCCTGCTCCATGGGCCACTGTGAGTGAGGCTCACGCTCCTGCTCTCAGGGCCTACCCAGGTGCCCTGGGCTTTGTGGTTTCACTGCCAGGGCTGAAGGCCTGGCTCCTCCTTGTCACGGGGGCTGTTTTGGGGACTAGGTCAGCACTGCAGGAGGAGCCCGCGCAGGGCATAGTACCTGCCACCAGGTGGTGCTGCAGGGGCTGAAGCGTGCCAGAGCAGCAGCGCAGACCTCAGCCCGGGCCTGGGCCGGGGCCTGAGAACAGGGCCTCAGGCTGCAGCTACAGTGCAGGAGCCGCAGGGGACCTGGGGACATCTGCTCCCTCGTCCTCTGCAGACAGAGGTGGAGCTGGGGCCCAGAAGGGGGACGGGAGTTCAAGGTCATTCAAGGAGGAGGGAGAAGAGCCTGGAGTTGGGCTGGGCGGGGTACACACACACACACACACACACACACACACACATGCGCGCGCGTGCGCGCGCGCGGAGAGA
>NW_006159866.1:2384023-2387608 GCF_000334495.1 Tupaia belangeri chinensis | reverse complement strand
GAGCGCGGGGGGGGGGGGGGGGGTACACACACACACACACACACACACACACACACATGCGCGCGCGTGCGCGCGCGCGTAGGGAGTAGAGGGTGGGGCAGTGTGGAGCTGGGAGGGTCCGTGCCATGTGGGTGACCCCTGCCAGCTTTGTCTGGGACATCTCTGTTTAAGCACCAAGAGGCCCATATCCAGAGAACCCCTCGGTCCTGGGCAAGTAGGAAATCGGTGGTCACCCCAAGGCACAGGGAAGTGGCCTCAGAGAAGCCCAGGGTCAAGGAGAGAAGGGCCCCAGTCCTGCAGACTCCGGAAAGGAGGAGAAACAAAAGCATTACAGAGGCGGGGACTGGGGAACTGCGGAGAGAGGTGGAGGGAGGGGGAAGCTTTCAAAGACAGACTAAAGAATGAGTTATTCCAGTGTGGTGAGCTTGGAAAACGCCACTGAATCTTTAAACACGCCTGGTCAATTATTCATCGCCTGGAATGAGGGCCCTCTGGTCTGCCACAAATCTCCTCTGAGCAAGGTGGAGGGAAACAGGAGCCAGCGAGAGAGACACAGAGAATGCCAGAGACTCAGAAAGAAACAAACAGAAAGACCAAAGGGAGAGACAGAAACCAAGAGGATGGGGGTGGGAGGTATGTGCAGGGAGAGAGAGTTTCTGTGCTGGAAGCAATACTGTACACACACTTCTTGAATAGCGACGGCCTCTGCTTATCCAAAGCCTCGCCCACCACCTCCAGGAAGCCTTCCTTGCTTTTCTCTCTCTTATTTACAGACAGTCTAGCTGGTGTGCCTGGCAATGCTGTTACACGTGGCTTGTGAGACGATACTGTCCCCTCCAGGTAGTGACTGTGAGCCATTCTGTGCCACCCTTCCTCTCCCAATGCTGCTCACTCCTGCCTGCTGCGGAGGCTCCAGGCGCAGGGCTCTGGCCTCTCCTCACCCCACCTGTCCCCTAGAGCTGGGCACAGGCTGGGCTGGTGTGGGCTGGGGCACTGGCACTGGGCCGTGGGGAGCTGGCCCATGGAACTGGCAGGTCTGGATAGGCCCAAGCCCTGCCCCGCTCTTGCCTGTTGGCCCCGATGTCTGGAGGCACTGTCAGCTCCATGTGAGGGCGAAGGGGATGTGGTGTTTGGAGAGTGACCATATCCAGGATGACCTTTGACATTGCACTCTTCACTGTCACCAAGAAGCCTGCCTCTTCCAGAAAGACTCCCTGGGAGATGAAATGTTCTCTACCCCAGCCTGGGGCCCTATGCTTGACCCAAGGCCACCCCAGAAGCTCTGACCTCAGTGGCCCACCCAAGACCGAGCTTTGTACCACATGGACAACATGGTGGGGTCGAGACCCAGTGTCCTGAAACGGCTGGGCTGTCGCAGGATGAAGGCAGATCACAGGGCGCGGTGGGGGGGGCGGTGCCCCATGGGCTGGCTGGCAGGCCCTCATCTTCTCCACCCTCCTCCACTCCCCAGGTGCCTTTCTCCAGAAAATGCTCAATTTCCTATTAAGCTGAAGTGGGCTCTGGAGGGACTCAGAGACAAAATTATTTCTTGGGCTCTAGGGGAACATGCAATGAGACCATGAACACTAACATGTTCCAGAAATCTGGCAGTGTGGGAGGCGCCAGCCCGAGGGCAGGGGAGGCAGCTAATCGATTAACCACCTGGCCACCACAGAGCCACTGCCACGGCACTGGGGCCACGGCTTCCCTGCTGGGCCCTGCTGCAGCCATCGGTCCTGACCACGCGTCCAGGAGGCACACACGTGTGACGGCGCCATGGCTACCCAGATGTGTCCCAGTGCTACTCAAGTGCCCCCTGCTCTGTGACTCCACACACGCGTGTTCCATGCTCACCACGTGATCATGCCCTCTGCAATGCAGGCCCTGTGAACTCCCGGGCTGGCTCTAGTGCAACACACCACACGCCCTGCTCCACGGCCGCTCTCTCGCTCCTCGCAGGCCCCGTGGCCGCGCGGTTCCCGCATTGCAGTGTAGTTCTATTAGGTCACTGTGGAACAGTCCCACTGAGACCTGGCTGCCTGTAGTGGCCACCAGCCCTGTCTCATTGTCACAGGCTCTGTGGGTCCCATGAACACATGTGTTTGGGTTCTGCTCTGCTCCATCTGGGCTCTGGCCAGTGGATAGCAACTGGAACTTGGGGCTGGTCTCCAGGACCCGACCAGGCATGTGTCACATGTGGAGATGTCCAGCGTGTAGGTCTGAACGGATGGGGGGGTGAGGAGGGACGAGTCACAGTCAGAAGTGAGGAGGGGACAGGACAGCCCTATAACAGACTGGGATGGGCAGGGGAGAGGGCAGGCTGACCGCCCTGAAGGCGGGGAGTGCCAAGGGACCCGCCATGTTAGGCTGGCCTCCAGAGTCATGCGGTCTTCCCTTGGACAGACACGGGGCAACGTGGGACAGCGAGGTCAGGGAGCAGTAGGCAGGTTCATGCCAGTCCAGGGCCGCCTCGCTAGTTCCTTGGGGTGGTGGTGGTGGTTTGGGTCTAGACACTCTCTGAGGTGTTTTCTCTTTATCGCATTCTAATGGCCAGAGGGCGTGGCTCACCAGAGAGGGCAGGGGGAGAGGGGGCGGGAAGAAGGCACCGGCATGGGCCGCATCTCACTGCAATCCCCTCCTCCATTTCTCCATCCCGTTGAGGTCTGGGCACACATGCTCCTTTGCCCCAGTGTCTTTAGAGCTGCCAAAGTGGGATTTGAACAATGGCTGGCCATGTGGGATCAGCTCCCTTAACCACTAAGCTATGGGCTTGCCCCGGAAGGCCCCTTCTCATGCTCTGCGGTCCAGCTGGGGTTCCATTGTGCTGCCTGGCAAGCGTTTCCTGACGTTGGCTAGGCCTGGTCACACGGCACGGAGAGGCAGCCGTCTCTGTAGCTCAGGGGTTGGAAGAGGCAGGGGAGAGGGATGGGGGCTTCCCTTGGGGTACACGGCTCCCGAGGGGTGCGGGGTGTGGTCGGGTGCGTGTGCATGGCCTGGCTCCCCGTTAGTCCCTGCCCACAGCACCTGACAGTCTGGGGTCCGAGGCAGTCCTGAACTCCCTTGCTGTCACCCGGGCATCGCAGAACCCTGCCCGAAGGCCCTGGCCCACGGGTTCCTCTCCTCCCGTCTCTCACATGCCACTCTCCAGACAGCTCCCCCTCATGGCCAACCGTGGCTTCCCCAGCTGCCTTCTGTCTCCTTAGTCCTTACGAGGAAAAAGAAAACAGAAAAGCATGACTAACTGGCCCCCACGGGAGACTTAGTATCAGACCCAGCCGCCTTTATAGCCCGTCCCCCTCGGCCAAGGGCCGTCCTCCTCGGGTTCTCATCACGGCCTCTCCTAGGCACAAGGAGGCAGCGGCCCAGCCTTCCAGGCCTCCCTGGACCTCGCCTCCCGAAGTGGATCCACAGTACTGGGTTATCTCGGTCTCAGGAAATATAGACCCTCAGGCCCACTGACCTCAACAGAGATCTTGCACTCTGCCCCGCAGACCCCAAAGCGGGGGACTCCCGGGTGGGGTGGCTGCTGCTCTGGCCTCGGTCCCTGATGACTGGTCGACTGGTAGCGGGGCCCAACACCCTGGC
>NW_006159866.1:2379482-2383849 GCF_000334495.1 Tupaia belangeri chinensis | reverse complement strand
CGCGTGGTAGCGGGCCCTAACCACGTGGCAGCCGAGGCTGGGCTGGCCGGTCCCTGGAAGGTCAGACCGGAGGGGCTCTGACCAGGGATGGTGGCTCCCCTCTCATCTGACTGCCTTGGGCCCTTCCCCTCGGTGGCGCCTTCCTGGGCCTTTCTACGTCCCTCTTCCTCTTTGTTGCTCTCTCTACTTGAAAGCATGAGAGGGGGTCGCTGGCCAGGCCAGGGAACAGCGGAGATCAGCAAACTCACACTGCCCCAACTCTCCCAGACGAGAACCGAGTCTGCCCTTCCACGCATTTATGGCTGAGCCGAAGGCCGCCCCTCAGAGCTTTCCCACGGGACTGAGGGGGCTGCAGGGAGGGAGAAGGCGATGCCTGCTCCTCGGGGGTCCCCAGCAGGCTGCAGCCCTTCCTCATCATCCGAGGGCACATGTTCCAGGAAGGCGCAGAAGTGCCAGGGGAAGATGGGGAGACTGTCGGTGCAGGGGGGCCTCAGGGAGGAGGCCTCAGGCTTCCCTAGGGGCCAGCAGACTCGTCTGGGGCCTTTTTTCAGGATCTTCCAGAGTGGAGGTCTCCAGGGGACCCACTGTGGACGTGGGGAGGAAAGCACAAATGAGGTCCCCCTGCCCGCTGGGACGAACCTCAGCTGGGACTCAGACTGGCTGGTCTTTCTGGAGGCCTCCTCTCAGCATCAGGGCCTGTCCCAGCTCTGACCCTTGCCAAGTTGAGACGGCCCTCGGCCACCTTCTCCAGCCACCTGATACCAGCAACCACGCAACTCCTGAGACCAAGGCCACAGACCCTGACCAAAAAGGCAGTCCCCTTCCCTTCGAGCCCCTGTTTCTCTTTTCAAAATTGAGACCTAATCTCCAGGGGCCTCCCTGTGCTCAGTGAACATGCTTGGGTAGTTTTGGGTCGTGAGGAAACAGAACCCCGGCTTGCAAGTGTTGGGGATGAAGTCATCTGGGCCTCTCATCCCAAAGGTGGAGAACCCTTGTAAGAGGAAGATGCCACACCTTCAGCCAGTTTGTGCACGTGCAGGGGTCTGCTAGCTGCCCAGGGGACACCATGCTCACAGTAGCTGTTGAACGCCTTTCCTTATCCCCTCCCTAACGGAGAGGGCCACTCACCATGGCCTGGGCCGTCTCCAGCAGCTGGGGCTCCTCCTCGGCACCCTGGGAGGTGGACGTGCTAGAATCCAGCACAGAGCTCACTGTGGCCTTGGACCAGGACTCGCGGATGGTCCCCAGTTTCTCCTCCAGGATCTTGGGGTCCAGACTGGGCAGAGCTTTGCTGTTGCTTGGTGTCAGGAAGTTTTCTGGCCTCTGAAGGAGAGGGGTGGAGAGGCATTGGACAAGCTCTTCCCCATGCTCCTTGGCCATGAGCACACCTTCTACACCCCACCATGTGTCCCTCCACAAGGCTCTACCTGCCTGGCCCCCAGGAGCCTCCACCACCTGCTGCTGCTCACTGCACCGACCATGCTATTCTTGCCACTCCTTGCTAAGCTCCTTCCTGCCTCGGGGCCTTTGCAATGGCTGTTCTCTACCCAGAGGGCCTGGTGGAAATGTATGGGGCAGTCCCTGCCATAGTCAGGCCTCAACCGCAGTGTGATCTCAGCCAGGCTCTTCCCTTTGAGATAGAGGCTCACTCTGTCTAAAGTGGCCCCACGTGTCAAACGCTCTCATTGCACTGTTTCGTGTGCCCGTGTCCACAGAACTCTACCAGGAAGTTAAGTTTCAGAAAGTGGGTTTACTGGCCTCCCGCTCGCCCTCCTCCTCCAATGCCCACGCTAGGGTGTATGCTTCAAGCAAGCAGGGCCTCTTTTACCCCCAGGGTCGTGTCCTTGTGCTCAGCCACCAGCCGTGGCCTCTAGGCCCCCCACCCCGTGCAGTCATGACACTCTGCCGATGCCCTCTGCTGCACATTCACCTCCCATCTCACCTCCACCCTCTCGAGACCTGGTCACACCGGAGCCCTGCCCTCCTGCGCTCTGATGGCCCTCACCTCCCATCTCACCTCCACCCTCCCGAGACCTGGCCACGCCGGAGCCCTGCCCTCCTGCGCTCTGATGGCCTCTTCTCCCCTCCATGTTCCTCTTTCCTATCTCCTCCCTTGGCATGCTTGTCGCTCTCCGCTCTGCTTGTCTAACATCGACTGCTCCCCAACGCTGGCCAGCCCGTCCTGCTCGCACTCTCCTGGGTCCCTCCAGCCCAGCATCTGACTACCTGCGCTTTCCCACAGTGGATTCCAGATTTGCCTGTTTTTGTTTTTTTCTAACAAAACCAAGTTCCTAGGGCTTAGAGACATGTCTCTGCTCCTTTAAGGAGGAGTTGCTTCAGAGCTCTTTTTGAAATCTGTGGCTGGGCCAGCCCCACAGCCTCGTGGTTAGGGAAGCTGGATCCCACATGGCTGACCAGGACCATGGGCACGTGTGTGTGCCCCAAATCCTAAAGGAGGGTGAAATGGAGAAGGGCCTGCTTTGTAACCACGTCCCATTGTGGGGATTTTCTCCCTCTCCCTCCTTTCGTCCGATTCTCTCTGGCAAGTGCATGTGCCTTCTGGCAATAAATAAATAAATAAATAAATAAATAAATAAATTCATGGCTAGCCCTAAAATGTGCCCACTGTTTAAAGACTCACATAGTCTTAGGGTTTGTGGGCACCTGGGGTTAACCAGTCCCACCCCTCTCTGTCACACAGCCAGGATCCCACCGCCGAGGGGTTCATGCTGGAAACGATTGAGTACTGTGCCCAGTGCCCGCCAGGGGAGATGCTCACAGGACTCCAGGGCTGGGTTCCTGCTCCGCAGGAAGACCGTGCCTACGAGTGAAGCGGATCAGGACAGGAGCTTTGCTTTACCACCGGGACCCTCCTAGTAAGGACTCCTTATGCCCTTTTCAGGTACGACGGGGCCCACAGCCCTGCATTCACGTGGAGCTTCTCGGGCTTGCGTGGGACTGAGGGACAGTCGTACAAGTACCCAGAGGCAGCCAGACCAGGCTGGGGCTCCCTTCCACTCCCTGTCGAGGGGTAATGAACCTAAGTTCCAAATAGAAAGCAGCAGTACTAGATTCTCGGGACGGGCGGAGGGAGGCGCTGGGTGAACCCGGGCAGACTTCGGCAGGCCCCCGTTGCACCCCTCACCCAGACTCCCGTGGGTGTCAGAACCCGCTGGCTCTCACACCTGCTCCTCCCGGTAGCCCTGGCAGGGGCCACGCTGAGGGCCCCTGTGGCCGTAAAGCCTTCCCGCCCACGAAATGTTCTGGGCCTCAGTGCAGCGCCTGTGAGCCAGACAGACTGAGGTGCCGGGCTGCCTGTGCATTTTAACAGGAGAAGGCACCGCGTCCATGCCCGGCTCGAGGACGTTCTGTGTGCTGGCTGCCTGGGTGCGGGAGAGAACCAGCCAGGGCAGAGAGCAGCTCCCCATCGGCAAGGTGGCCCCTGGGGTGAGGTGAGATGCTGATTCAGGACCTGTAATGACATTTCTTCTCATTTCCGGGCAGAAAGCCAATCTCAATGCCCTGGGTTTCATAGACTGCCCTCTAATCCAGTTAGGGGAGGAAGTCGAAGTAATGGAATCAAGGCGGAGGTCTCCAGAGGTGCCCCCATCAGTCCTGAAAGCAGGGATCGTGGCCGAGGGAGCCCCTCCCCAGCTGCCCGCCTCCCTGACAGCTACCCTCTGTGGCCCCATCACCAGCTGGGCCTTCTCGGTGTCCCAGAGCCCACAGTTACTGAGCCCCTGGTCAGAGCCGGGTACACACTAGGTAGCTTATGTGGATTCAGAATGAACAAGGTGTAATTAATTTCATCCCAAGGCTAAAATGAAAATGAGACCAGTGGGTCAGCCAGGCAGTGCTTCGTCTGTCACTCTGCCGGGCAGGGGCGTGTTCCAGGAAGGTGGGGAGGAAACGCAGTGACCATGACCGTCGGTCTGCTCTGCCCTTCCTGTGGCCCCTGCCCAGCTCAGGAGTCCTGTTCTGCACTGCCGCCACCCACGCCTGGCCCTGGTCTACACGAGCTCCCACTGCTGTTCCTGCCAGTACTTCCTGGCCCACATTCCTATCCAGGGTCGTCCTGCCCCGGGGCTGGTGACTCACAGAGAAAACTTCAGGCCAGAGGCAGTGGCTTTGTCACACCCTGAGTGGCAGCGGGCTCACAAACCTGCCTGTGTCACGTGGCAGGCCCTGGCCTGTCTGCTGGGGCAGCTCAGAGCTGACAAGTGGCCCATCGCTCTGTGGCTCCGTGGCTGCAGCACGTCTGCTTCATTAAGGCTGTCATGGGGGACCGACTTCGAAAGCTCAAAGCGATGCCTGGCCATGCACTAGCTCAGACACAGCGCCCAGCCCACCGCTCCCGGTTATGCGGG
>NW_006159866.1:2376227-2379410 GCF_000334495.1 Tupaia belangeri chinensis | reverse complement strand
GGCTGCCGGCAGAGCAGGATCTGTTGAGACAGACTGGGCCAATAGCATCGGAGGCTGGAGGCGTCTCAGGTCCCCAGCCGCCTCCCTCTCCACAACATCCTCTGTCTGCCTCTCACTCCCACCACCCCTAGATCCCTGGTCATGCAAAATGCAACAGTTCCAGCGGGCCCTGGCAATTACCGGCTGGCCAGGCTGCAGCTGCTGTCCTTGGTGCTGAAAGCCCCCCCTTCAGGCCTGAGCCACTGCTTGCCCGCCCTGAGCCTCCTCGCTGGAGCACACATACTCTTAATTCAATTAGCTGGCCCTGAACCCTCCCCGGGGAGCCTGGAGCGGAAGCTGACAAATTCTGTTTAACAAAGCCTTTTGTCCCCCGCCCCGCCGGCTTAGGACTCTGCCCGCCTGTATCCCGTTCATTAGGTATCTAACAAAGTGCGGCCTGAGAAATCTGCTTCCAATCGCTAGTAATTCAGGAGGCCTGATGCAATTTTCTCCCTGATAAGGGTGTCTCGCCCACTGGCAAGCGCCGTAATGAGCCCAGCGCGGCTCCCTGATCAGCGACTGCTTTGTCATTTCCTGTGGCCGCGGGCTGTAGGTTCTTATCTCTTCAGCTGTAGGCCAGGCTCCAACAAGGGGCCTCTCTGAGAGGGTCTGAGCCTGCCCTGCACGCCACCAGCCTCAATCATGCGGCCTGGCCTTGCAGCTGCAGCTGCGCTAGCTCCCAAGCTCTGACTCTGCCCCAGCCACCAAGGGCCGAGTCGGGAAGCCAGGTTTCATTCCCAGAACTAGGGTCAGAGGGCTAATCCCAAAGCAAGCTGTGGGATCAGGGAAGGAAGCCACTGATATGAATTTTTAAAAGTTTTTTTGTTTGTTTTGTTGAGGGAGAGAGACAGAGAGAGGGAAAGGGAAAACTCACCCTCCCCCAGGGAGATGGCTACCCACAATCCCTTCTTCTCCAGTTTCCTCTCCAGATTTTGGGCATGGGCACACACATGCCTGTGATTTTTCAAGCTGCCAGGTCTGGGGCTCAAACCATGCAGTCACCCATGTGTGATCCTGTGCCTTAACCTCCACGTCACCTGCTTAAAATCTGGCCAGAGGTTTTAGTATCAAATAGAGCCTGCCTGTGGGACAGGGGGTTTTGGGCGCACTCTTCTGAGCCCAGAACCTGCTCATAAGGCACTCAGTCTGTCTTCTGGGTACCTGCCATTCCCACCGAGAGACAACTTGGTGAGCTACAGGCTAGATCAAGGGTCTGCCCTAGCTTCCCTGAGTTCAGCCTGTTTGTCAGCAAACTGGGTGAACGATACTGAGAGTTCCCTCACAGCACAGAGTTGGCCCATCCCTGTGTGACAAAGGCCACACCCTGGGTCCTGAGCAGGCCCTCCACCATCTGGGCCCCCCTAGCTGGCCTCACCGTGCTCTGCAGCCCCCACCCCCATGGGCTCAGACACTGTCTACCCCATGCCTTGCACACATGGCCCCTGGTTGCACACCCCAGCCTTGTATCTAAGCAACTCTTAGAGAGATTTTTGCTATAGGGTATGTGCACTTGCCAGAGAGACAGACAGAACGTGAGAAATCACCCCCCAGGGGGGATGGTCATGCCACAATTCCTTCTCCTCCTTTCTCCTCGTGGGATTTTGCGCACACATTCACATGTGCCCGGCTTGAGTTTCAGGTTGTCAGGTCCAGGACTTGAACCATGGTCGACTACGTAGGAGTCCAGTAACCATTATACCATCTGCTGGCCCCTCTAAGCAATTCTTTAAGGCAGTGCTCAACCACACCCCTCTGTGACCTCCCCTGACCTGTGTTGGCTTGGCACACCTACCTCAACCAGGACCCTTAGCAAGGGAG
Source organism: Tupaia belangeri chinensis (assembly GCF_000334495.1). Lineage (NCBI taxonomy): Eukaryota > Metazoa > Chordata > Mammalia > Scandentia > Tupaiidae > Tupaia > Tupaia belangeri. The sequence goes on along the minus strand of NW_006159866.1, from coordinate 2,377,553 downwards.
TAGCGATGCTTGGTGGGGCACTTAACGTGTGGCACATGTTCGGGATCCAATAAAGGGCTGACGAATTTATGCACAAATGACCTTGGCTGGGCCAGGGCTGCATCCGGTCTGGCTGAAGGGAAGGCTAGGCTAGGGTGGCCTGGCTTGAAGATAGGGAGCACTGCTGAGAAGGGTTCAGGGTGGTGGGAAGCAGGCAGGACTTCCAGGGTGGCAGGTGAGCCTGGGAGCTTCGCTTCTCACCTGCCCAGCCCCAAGTCCCTCGGATTGGGTGGGAAGAGCTCCAAACTGGACCCAGAACCAAAACAGGTGAGGGAAAGGGCACCTGTGGGCTGGGAGGGACAGGCTTCCCCCTCTGACCCTGGCCATCTGACCTGGCACAGCGAGTGGGGGGCAGTCAGGTATGTGAGACAGCGGGAGGGGACAGGGTCTATCTCTGAGCTCCTGCTCACCCTGTGGTGGTGTGTCTGAGCTGGAGGCCTGGGGGCGGGGACAGACCTTCTGTGCAGAACCCATAGAGGAGGCTACCGTGCTGTCCCAGACACTGTCCCCCCTGTGCTTGGGGAGGAAATAGAGGCCGCTGAGTGTTGGGGTTTCTTTAAGGCCCAATCCTGGACCGTTATGCGTGGCTTTAAAAAAAAAGTCTGTAAAAATCCAAAAGCCAGCATGATTGTCCGGTCCCCACTGCCCTCTCTGCATTTGCTAAACGGCCAGCTGTCCCCTAGGGTCAAGAGAGCTTTGTACCTAGTTTGAAAAAACTAACAAACAAACAAAACCACACTGTCTTTTCACAGTCCCTCTGTGTGAGGAGGAGGGTCAATGGGACAGTGGCAACTGTCCCTTTCCCCAGTGATGACGGCAGGTGCCACATCCTCCTCTCAATGTCCTGCCTCTGCACATCAGAATCCAGAGAGGCCAGCGGGTCTCCATCTCCCGCCAGAGCATCTGTCAGGCAGTGGGCTGGGCAGATGCTGCTCCCATCTGAGAGGCCCTCCGCAGTCTTGGGCCCACCTAGGCAGGACCAGGAACCCTCAAGTCCAGCCCCAGGCTGAGCAGCAGCTGACGACCGTGCCGCCTGGCCCACCTCAGGGGTCATTTCCAGGCAGACTGGCAGGAGTGGGCACGCCGAGTGCCCTCGGATGCCAGGCTCGGCCACAGCCAGCCTTGGAACCCGGGCAGCATGGCCCCACTTCAAAGGGGCCGTCTGTGAGCTGGAGGGCACCCAGGAAGCTGCGGGATCCTGAAGCGGGTTCATTAACAGAGCTGGGCTGCTTAGCCTGGAGAAGTGCAAGCTCCCAGGGGGCCGCATCACACTCTTCAAAGGGAAGA
>NW_006159866.1:2370974-2376201 GCF_000334495.1 Tupaia belangeri chinensis | reverse complement strand
TTGCCCGTGCGGGGGTAGGTGCGGGAGCCACAGGCTTGATTCTCACCGCCTGGCGGACCTCAAAGGCGGTCCCCCTTGCTCCGCACCACGGAGAAGACCTGTGCTGTGCAGGGTGCATGCTGCTCTTATGCACCTGTGTGCACCTGCATGAGCACTCCCCTGCACCACACGTGCGAATCCAGCTTAAGGCAGAGAACGCAAAGCAGCAAATGTCCATAATGAAGTCCCGCCAGAGGGTAACAATGAACTCGTCACTGACAAACTGCCTTCAGCACAACATCCAAAACAGTTGCCCATGCCGGCCGCTCGCTGAGAGCGCACGCGGGCTTTGCTACCTGCCTGAAAACGTGCCTCGCTGGGGTGTGCTGCAGAGCCTGGAGCCTGGGTGGAGCCTACCAGCAGGTGGGTTGGGGCACGCCGGCTGCTCCCGGAGGCGCTGAGCCTCCTGCCATGGCAGAGCAGGGGGGGCGGCCAGGATAGCCCTGTGCCAGTGGGCTATGGAGAGCCCTCCACAGTGTCTGCCTCCTTGGAGGTCCCACCACAGTCTTATTCTGAGGGTGGGCAGCATGGGGGTGGTGGGTGTGGGAAAACTGTGCTCTCCAAAATATCTGATGGGTCAGGACGGCCTGCACTGGGACCTCCTGGATGTGGAGGCTCACAGGAACACGTCCGATCGTGTGCAAAGAGGTGCCCCTAAGGTGGAGTCACGGGCCATGTGGACTGGGGCGAGAAGTCCGCTACAACGAGTCCTCTGCAGCCTGAATGCCCATAGGACTCAGAACCGCAGGTGTCAGGTGCTGCTCCCGGGCTCAGGCAGTGAGAAGGCAGAGCCTGGTCCTAGCTTTCCCACTTGCCCAGGGGCTGCCATTGCAGATGGACCCAGGTCCCTCCCACTGGCAGGCCGACTGACAAGCTGCGGGGCCCTGGCTCCCTTGTTCAACGGCAGGGCTCAGCCTTATTCAGATGCCGTGTGATTCTCAGCGGCCTCTGCTTGACACCTGTCCTGCCACCCTCTTTCAGCTCATCAGGCCAGTGACCACGAGTCGGTACCTGCTTATGGGTTTACTGGTCACAGTTCCGCTCTCTAAGAATGCAAGCTTTGTGGAAAGAGGCCTCATTTTTGGTTTTTCTCACTGTAATCTCCTTAAAGCCCAGAGCAGTACCTGCTGCCTAGTGGGCTCCGAAACACCTGCTGTTGCCGGGAGGACTCTGTGGTAGTGGAGGGAAGTGTTGGTGAGGCGTGGAGATGGGGTGGCCACCTTGAGCCTAGCTGGGCCATCTGACCAGCTGTCAGTGCTCCACTACCCCCAGCTTGTAGGGAGAAGGATCCCAGAGGGTTCAGGGGCTGCTCAGAGCCGCGGCCGAAGACTGATGAGGGTAAACTCTGGGCACAGGGTGGCTGCCCGCTTTCGCCCTGGTTCACTGCACAGGCCACCGACAGTCTAGGTCTCACCTGCACAGTTCCCGGCACACAGTGTCTCCTGTTCAGCTGTGTGTGGAAGAAAGGATGACTGCTGGGGCCACGGGAGCCTTACGGTGGCCCCCACAGCCCTGCGTCACCCTCGGGCCCCTACCTGAGCCTTGGCGGTCCTAGACTCAGAGCGCGCCAGGTCCTGGCCAGCTCGCAGACAGTTGAGCCAAGGAGCAGTTAAGTCCCACATTTTGCTTGTGTGTGGCGATGTGGGCATGCAAACGCCTGTGTGTCGGCTTGCAGGTATGTGGGCACGGACACATGCATTGAATGTATGCACCCTCGCAAAGGTGTGTGCATGTCTGCGTGCGACCGTGTGTGGGTATTCAGAGGGATTGCACAAGCGCGTGTGTAGAATCCACCTACGGATTCTTGGCCACACAACCTGAATTTCTGCTAGTACTATTTCCTGGTCCACGCCCAATCTGGATCCCCTTTCTTTTCCTTTCTTCTTGCAAATCCATTACTAAAAGGTTTTTTACCCGCCTCCAGGGGGAGGGGGCTGGGGGGAAGGGGAAGCTGAAATCACGAGGCCCAGATCAAAACACTCAGCAGCTAAATGAATTCGGCAGCATTTTCCCGCATGACTTGGAGGGATAATTTAGCGAGGCCGCCAGCTGGAAGGAAAGGGATTAATTCTGCACTTAGCACAGCTCCGGTGAATAATTCATCACCAGAGACCTTTGTGTCCAGCCCCCGGGCAATTGGGGAAGTGTCCTGCCTGTTGCCTGCCCGGCCCCCCAGGCCCTCAACCAGGGGCACCTGACGCTCCTTTTAGCCCCAGACCGTGTGTGCCCTGGTGGAGGGGCAGGAGGCAGAGGGAGGCGAGGAGGGGCTGGCAGACACTGGACCCTGGGAAGAGGCCCTGGAAGATGGGCTCCCTCTGGGAAACTTGGCACATCTTAAGACCCTGGGGCCCCTTTCTTGGGGCCTTTGGCTTTTCAGTGACTTCCGCTTTCAAGCTTTCTTGTCCCTGCACCTGGTGATGGAGGGGAGGCTGTTGGGGCATCTAGCAAACTCTCTCCCACCCAGAGGCCACAGCAGGGGTGCTAATGAGGGCCCTGGCACTCAGCAGAGGCCTTATGGGGAGACACGGCAAGGCACCCCATGTGGTCCCTGCAGTAGGCTGCCCTGTGTCTTCATGGGTAAGACCACAGCCCAAGGATTCTCAGACCCTGTGGGTATTTTTCTTGCTGTGGGAAGCTGGAGGGAGTGGGCTGGCCCGGACATCAGGCCCTGCAAGCACTCCCTGAGTCATGGTCAGAGGACGGCAGGACAGTTCCAGCAGATGCCTGCCAGGGGCACTGGAGCTTCATGGCCGGAGTCCCAGCTGGACCAGGGCCCAGGGGTGGCTGGCTGGGTACTCGAGGCCCAGCCATGAGCCAGGGCTCCATGCTGGTATCTTTCCCTCCAGGCCAACTCCGCGGGGGGAGGCAGAATCTGAAAACGAGCCCCCACGATTGCAGCTCTAATCCTTGGAGCCGGAATACGGTGAGACACGGAGCCTGGGATTGCGGTACGTCCCAGCACGGCTCACCTTAAGACGGGCGCATCAGGGCCTGCCCTCCCTCACCAGCCCTAGTGAAGGGCTGACGACAGGAGAAGCCAAGCTCTGGGCATGTCTGCTACCTTCGAGGAGGTGGAGGAGGCCTTTGTGAGAGGGTATGTGGGTGGCCTCAGGAGCTCAGAGCCAGCCAGGAACCTGGGGCCTCAGTCTACACTTCAGGGAACTGGATCGTGCCAGCCACCGCAGAGTCTGGAAGCAGGTTCTTCCCTGGTCTCCAGAAAGAAGCATGACCCTTCCCGCGGCATCCTGATTTTAGCCCGCTGGCTGTGTGGGCCTACCTTCCTACAACCCGTGCCCCAGTCAGCGGGGACTGTTCGCAGCTGCGAGGGTCATGCTGCAGCAGAAAGCTGGTGTCCTCACCGCCCCCTGAAGAATGATCTCCGTCAGCCAGGCTCGGCTTGGGCGGGTCAGAGGCTGACTCCGCGGTCTAAGTGGCCCTCTGCTCAACTGCCTTCTTCCTACTCTCCGCTTTCTCTCTGCTGTTGCAGAGGGCCAGAATCACCCTCAGACATTTCTGTCCTTCCCAACGGCCCCGGCCCTGGCTTTGAAGTAGGCAGGAGATTGTGGGGAGGTGGGGCCTCACATGTCTGCCAGCTCTGCCCTCCAGCTCTGCCCTTCCCTCGCCCCACGCGTACCTCAGAGGAAAGGAGTTGGAAGGACAGATCCACCGTGGGGGCCTCACCGCTTACAGTTTTCAGGCTGGTGTTCTGGGGAGGAGAAGGGGCCTTCAGACATCCTGGGCAGGGCCACCTTGGCCTCCGCTCCCCACGCTGCCCCGATGCCCTGGGAAGGTGTCTGTCTGGGCTGTGCCCAGGAGGGGGAGAGATGGGGACTGGCTGGCCTTCTGTCCCTGCCCCCCGTGCTGCTTCCACACCACGCTTCTTAGCTTCACGGGACCCGACTGGCATGTCCAGGCTCATGCCCTAGCAGAGAGGAAGCTTCATCCATTGAGGTCTGCTAGGTTAGGATGGCAGGAAGATTTTTTTTCAGAGATTTTTGCTGTAGGGTGCGTGTGCTTGTGGGAGAGACAGAAAGTGAGACATCACCCCTCAGGGGTGACGGCCCTGCCGCAATCCCTTCTCCATTCTCCTTTGGGATTTTGGGCATGCACACACACGTGCCCAGCATGAGTTTTAAGCTGCTGTGTTTGGAACTCAAACATGGGAGTCCAGTGGCGCAACCATCTGCTGGTCCCTGGCCGGAAGATTTCCAGGGAAAAGGTTGCATAAAATAGATGACGATGAAAATAAGGATATTCATTCTTACTAAGAACTTGTTTTAAGTAATTTCCTGGCAAGTTCTCCCAGCAGCCCTGTGAGAAAAGCATGAGGCACCATTCTATAGACAGGGAAACGGAGACTTTGAGACTTGAACTTGCCGTGATCTCGTGAGCTTGCGAGTGGCAGAACCAGAGTGTCTGGCTCTAGAGCTGAGCTCCTAACTCTTGCCTTACAGAGACGGCTAGCCGGATGTGTTCCCACTTTAGAGAGGAGGACTCGTGTTCAGAGAGGTTAAGGAACTTGCCCCGGGTTCCACAGGGAGGATGGGGCGACAGGATTTGAACCAAGTCTGGCTTGCTAAAAGCCTGCCCTTTAGCCATGTCCCGCGGGACCTCCCTGAGCTTCACCCTGGTGGCATGGGACCAGTTCTCTGTCCTGGTTCATCACCACACCAGAGGTGGCCTGGGTTCGGCGCTCAGGGAGCTGCTCACACCTGCTGTGGCCGGCTCCCCTGAGGCTGGGGAAGCCGGAGCCGCCTGTGGGGGTGCAGCAGGGTCTGGGCAGGGGACTCACGGCGATCGGCAGTCGCTCCACACGTAGCCCATTCAGGTCTCTCCCTGTCAGCATCTTCCGGTACAAACGGCTCTTCAGTGGCAACACGGAGATGCCCAGGGATGGGCCCAGGGCCCAGGGGTCACCGCCTTTCACTGTAGGGGGAGGGCCAGCTGGGGCTCTGCCCAAAGGGCCCTGTTCACTTTGTCCCTCAGCCAGCATCCCGCTCCTCTGGCATGTGCTTCCGTGCCCCTCCCGCCAGAACACATGCCCTCGCCTGGGTCCCCCTTGTCTCTGCCCCTGTGGGGAGAGGTTCCAGAGTGTGGAAACAAGGTGTGGGGTGTGGGCCCACTGGGATGTGGACCTGAATCCTGTCTCCTCATCCTCCCCCGTGAGCTCTGGGGCTCCACTCTTTTC
>NW_006159866.1:2369344-2370933 GCF_000334495.1 Tupaia belangeri chinensis | reverse complement strand
GGGAACAGGCTCATGGGTCCCGGCCTGCACCCCGCGGAGGCTGCATGGACAAGGGGCCTGGAAGGCTCTCCTACTTGTCTGCTTGCACTGGGGGCCGCCCCGGCCCCTGGAGCCTGTGTCCCCTCCCTGCTGGAGGCCAGCAGCTCAACACCCTTCTGCACATGTCTGGGCGGGCAGGGCTGCCTGGCCAGGTGTGGGCACCTACGTGAGGGCGAGGGGTAGTACTCCAGCACCAGGGCCGCATCCTCGGAGAAGCTGGTGGCTCCGTCTCGGCCTTGGAAGAGGAAGGCCTGGTTCCACAGGGGCTGCTCTGGGGGCCCCCCAGGCTTGGACAGCTGGAAGGAGAGGGTGGGAGCAGGTGGTGGGCCTTGCTGACCCCCAGTCCAGGACGCTCGGGTATGTGGCTGTGTGTGTCTCAGTCACAAAGGTTGTCCCATGGTAAGAGCAACACATGCTTACTGAATCGATTTTGGAAAACGCAGGAAAGTAAAAGAGGGGGACCTGATATTTCTACACTAAAGACTATCATAAAACCATGGGTTCCTTTTCAGTCATTTCTATTTTAATTTCATTGCCAGAGGACGTGTGCATTTGAGAGAGAGAGAATGAGAGAAAGAGAGAGAGAGCCCCCAGTAGCCCCCAGTAGAACATGGTCACACCACTGTCCTGTCTCCATTTCCCCCTTCCATCAGGATTTTGGGCACGCACGTACCCCCAGCATGCTTAGCCACTGAGCTGGGATTTGAACTGCAGTCAGCCCAATGGATCCGCTCTCAGTGCAGGCTGTGCTAAGGGGCCGTCCCTCCAGGTTTTTTCTACACGTATTTTGGATATGACTGTTATCTTACCATCCTGCCTTTTTTTTTTTTTTTTTAGTGTTTTTGTGTTTTCTTTCCATCCTGCCTTTTTTTTTTTTTTTTTTAAGATTTTTGGTATCGGGCATGTATACTTGCCAGAGACAGAGAGATAGAGAAACAAAAAGCAAGAAATCACCCCCTAGAGGGGATGGCCACACCACAATCCGTTCTCCTCCATTCTCCTCTCATGATCTTGGGCACACACAGACACGCACCCGGCATGAGTTTAAGCCACCTGGTCTGGGACTTGAACCCTGGTCGACTACATGGGAGTCCAGCAACGTAGGCATGACACCAACTGCTGGTCCCAACGTGGCCCGATTTAAACCATGGCACAAGTCTGCGTTCGTTCTAGTTACGTAGGGAGGCTCTATGGGACGTTCCTATGGGTGGCCTAAAGAGCCCCCTCGAGGCAGAAGGACCAGAGGAAGCCCTGGTGGGAGATCTGCAGTGACGGGAAGGAGAAAGGTCTCCTGGGCAGGGAACGGCCAGCCAGACCGAGCAACGCCAAGCATGGCACGGGCAGAGATGCCTGGGATGACAGGTTCCGGGGGAGGCCGCGTCTGGGAAGGCTGGAAGGTGGGGACGAGGGTAATGGGAGGTCAACTGAACCTCCCAGCCAGCAGCCCGAGCGGTCCCAGCACAGGGTCATCGGCACAAACTAAGTGGCCGCCTGGCCTCTGCCCCCAGCCAGGGGCTGTCAGCCCCCGCAGCGGGCGGTCCCCCCCACCC
>NW_006159866.1:2338801-2369315 GCF_000334495.1 Tupaia belangeri chinensis | reverse complement strand
AGCGCCAGCTCCCGGAGTTATTGATGAAGAATGGAGAGCGTGGGTGCACCTCCCCCAGTGGTGGCGAGCCCTGACGCCTGTCACACTGACGTGCCTGCTCTGCTTTCCCCAGGCCCAGCCCGAGGTTAGCCGAGCCTGCCCTCTCTCCTTCCCTGGGGACACAGGTAGCCACGGGGCCTTGGACACTGCAACAGTGACCAAGGTCCCTGAGACACTCCAGGTGGGAGCTCAGGGACAGCCACTCGGCCAGGCCAGGGAAGTTGCTTCTGGGCTCTATGGGGCTTAGGAGTGATCTTTCAGGGTTGATCCCAAGCATGCCTCTCCCAGAGCCACTCCTGCTTGAGGGTGCAGGGGTGAGCCCGCAGTGGGCCTGGGGCTCGACTTCTGGGTGCCAGCCGCTGTCCCGCCCTGGGCTCTACGAGGGCTACTGAATGGACGCTGGCTGCCCTCTCCGCCACCTCCTAATGCACCTAAACGGAGCCCAGGAACAGAGGTGGCCGGCTGCCACTGCCCTACAAGAAAAGCCCTTTCCGTAGAAGCCTTCCTGGGGCCAGCCCCCCAGGAGAGACCCTTTCAGACCTGGCAAAGGTGCTGGGGGGCCGAGGGGTGTACGGGGTTGGTGGGTGAGGGGCGGACGCTGTCTGCAGATGCTAATGGGAAGACTGAAGCAGACTGTGGGATTAGGACTGTGATTAACTCAGCTGTGATCTTCAGCAAAGCCATTAACCCTGGCTACCAGGCAGCCCTGCCTCCGCTGGAGGTGGCCTTCACGGCATGGCCCCCAGACCCTCCTCCCACTTCCCTGGGGCCCAGCCACCAGCCACACCCACACTCACTCCTACCGCTGCCTGCCCTGCCTAGGCACCCCGGAGGTCAGCCTGGGCCGACTAGCTATTGGTGTCTGATGTCGGGGTGGGGTCTCCAGGGAGCCAGGACCCCTTGCCTCTGGGCCTGGGTCTGCCTCAACCTCACTGCTAGTCCCTGCTCTCTGCAATGCAGAGCCTCACCCCTGCATCCGGGTGAATAGGAGCAGTGAGCTGGGGCTGGAGGGGATGGGCTTTGTGCATCTGGCAGAGGGGCGTCTCCCTCCTGCTGAGAGAGGGGCAAGGGGTCCAGGTGAAAGGACCAGGAGGAATACGCAGCCCAGTTCTGGCCCACGAGATGAGAGGGGAGGGCTGCCGAGGGCTCTGCTGGGTGGGGCTGGTTCCCAGTTTCTCATAAAAACCACACGTGAGCAGGAGGCTTCCCTCTGCTGCTGGTCTTAGGCACTCCCGGAGGCGGTGCTGGGAAGCTTTGGCCCCTGAGCTGCTAGCCAGCTAAAGGTGGCCGTTCAGCAAGTTTGGAGGGTCCCGAGGCTTCTGAGGCTTCGAGGACGCTGCTGAGCTCGTGTGTCAGCGCACGGTGGCAGCATCCCTTGTCGGGAGGTACTCTGGGGTGTGGCGGTAAGTACCCGTGGTGGTAAGTGGTCCTCATGGAGGTCCTGCCACCCGAAGCCGGTGTGGCGAGGACAGCACTGAGGCTGGCCTCAGAGGGCACGGGGGCTGGCACGGGGGCAGGTGCAGCCCTGACGGGGAGGAGCCCTCTCACTTGGGCCCTGGGTGCACAGGCTTTGCCCGGGGTGTCCTCTTAATGCTCCCAGCAGCCCTCGTGGGGAGGGATCCAGCCCTCACCAGTGGGAACCCAGCCCATGCAGGGAGGAATCCAGTCCGCAGTCCACGCAGGGAGGGATCCAGCCCATGCAGGTGAGAACCTGAGCCTGACAGGTGGGAACCCAACCCTCTCGTGTAGGAATCCATAGCACCAGGGAAACAGGACACTTTGCTGAAGGTCTCACAGGTAGTAGGTCACCAAGCAGGGTTAAAGCCATGTCTGCCTGACCCTCAGGCCCCTGCCCACAGTGCTCTGGTGTGGCGGAGCTGGCGGGGGTGGCAGGGGGATCACGGCGCCCCAGGACGTCACAGAAGGCAGGCCCCAGAAATGACCTAGTCCACTCCCCACCTCCTCAGCCACAGGGATGAGAACACTGAAGCTCAGGGGGCTGTGCCAGGGCCTGTGTGGAGCCCAGCTGCAGATTGGTGTCCATTCAGACAGGGCTCTGCCCAGGGCACCCCATCCCTCCATTCCAACTGCAGCCCACCCCACTCTCACTGCTGGTACCTGGGCACCCCATGCCACCCGAGTCAGCGGCCATGGTGCTGGGTGACCTTCACTGTCCCACACATGGAAAGGCATTGGGGACAGGACTCTGGAGTGAGGGCACCTCCCCCACCCTCCTAGTTAGGCAGCGCAGACAGCCAGAGAGGCCGGGGCGGGAGGGGCCCACTCATTAGAGCAGGCAGCGCTCCCGCCCCTCGGGATGGCCTGCAGATTGGTTCATAATTTTCTGGGCAAATGCGGGGCCATGTGTGAGATGACTCTGGGGAAATCAGGCCGAGGATTGGTTTGAGTTTGAAGCTTCTGTCCCCAGGGTGTCCTTTTGTCCCACCCCTTCTTGCCCCATACTTTTGCCTATGTCTGGGCCTTCTTGGAATGCCTGTGCCTTTAAATGAAGGCTGGGACTCCAACGGGATGCTTCTTCTGTTTTTGAACACCAGCCATGAGATTGGGGGGTAGACAGTAGGAGGGACTTCCAAGGAGCCTCAAATTGCTGGGACCATCACGCAGGGCCAGCTGGCCCCGAGGTGCAGGCCATGGGAATGTACCAGCCTGCCCAGCCCGAGTCCAGCTGTGGCCTGTACCCGGCTCCCCACAGACTCGCACACCCTGCCTCCGGTCCACCCGCATGTCCCAAGTCCTGTGCGTCCTCAGCTCACACCTATGCTCTGGCTCTCCGTTGTCCAGACCACCCTGCCAAAACTGGGAACTGCCCTTCCTAGTCACCAGGTGTCGTGGCTTGGCCTCTGATTTTTTGTTTGTTTGTTTGCTATCAAGTATGTGCGCACAGGAGAGAAACAGAGAGATAGGTATAAAGTAAGAAATCACCCCCCAGGGAGGAGGGCCACGCCACGGCCCCTTCTCTTCCATTCCTCTCAGGATTTGGGGCACGCACGCACACATGCCTGGCATGATTTTCAAGCCTCTGGGTCTGCAATTCGAACTGTTGGCCTCATGGATCCAGTCACCTTAACCTCCTCCCCACTTGCTGGCCTGCTTTTGCCTCTGATTTTTAAAAACATTTCTTGAGGCTGGCAGGTGGCGAGGTAGTTAAGTGCACTGGACTCCCACGTGGCTGACTGCTGTTCGGGTCCTGGGCCTGGTGGCTTGCTTTCTTACTTTCTCTCTCTCTCTCTCTCTCTCTCTCTGTTTCTCTCTGGTCGAATTTAACCGTGAATAAATTTTAAAAATGTATCATTTCTTGTGGTAAAATGTACATAGCATAAATAAAATGTACTGTTAGCCATTGGAAAGAATACAGGTCAGGGGCCAGCAGATGGCGCAGCAGTTGCATTACTGGACTCCCACATGACCAACCGCAGTTCAAGTCCTGGACCCAGTGGCTTGAAACTCACATTGGGCACATGTGCAAGCATGCTCAAGATCCTGAGAGGAGAATGGAGAAGAGATTGCAGTGTGGCCATGCACCCTGGGGGGGATTTCTCATTCCCTCTCACTGTCTCTTTCTCTCTGGCAAGTGCATGTGCCCTAAGGCAAAAAACAAACAAACAAAACTGTACAAGTCAGCGGTAAATACATTCACAGAGTAGTATAACCGTCACCACTACCTATGTGTTTCCATAACTTTGGGGGGGCAGAGGGTGTACATACCTGTCAGAGAGACAGAGGGACAGAGAGACAGAGGGACGGAGAGAGGGGGAAGTGAAAAAGCACCCCCTTGGGGTCTCGCTGCAATCCCTTCTCCATTTCTCCCTCCACACACATGCACTCCACATGTTTCTTAAGCTGCCAGGAAAGGTGTACCCATGAATCCCTAACTCCCCAGCCCCAGTAGCCTCTGTCTTGCTGTCTCTACGACTTTGCCTGCTCCAGGTACCTTTGGTAAGGGGGCCCTCACAGCCCCTGGCCCTGTGCCTGCCGGCTGCAGGGCCGACTGCCCCTTCCGGTTGTTACTAGGTCACGTGTGACCCCATGCTGCTTCCCGGGGAGAACTCCTGCCTTTGCCAGGCCAGCGGTGCCCTGAAGGCGGCTTCTCTGCAGCACGGCCAAGCGCAGCCCTGGGTCTGCAGCGGGATTCGGTGAACTTAGCCGTCAAGGGAGCCACGACTGAGTGGACGCGCCATGGGAGGGGGGTCGCTGGAGTAGGAAGCAGCGGGAGGGGTCGTACCTGAGGGCACCCGTTCTGGCTAACCCGGGGCACATCAAAGTTCATCACGGATGGGCTGGGGAAGGAGAGTGGGGTGACGGGCAGCCCCACGGAGCCTGGGTCCCCGCTTGCCTGGCTGGCCCTAGGGAGGCAAGCAGACAGGTCAGCATCCCAGATCCCTGGCCGGCAGCTGCGGGCTCTCCTTGCCTCTGGCTTGATGTGAGAGGTGGGGTGTGGTGGCTGCCCACGTTAGCCTGGACCTCGTAACATGGCGGCCCTGGTCCCCCACCACGCCCGGCCTCGGAAAGCTCAACGTGGTCAGGGTTAGGGTTGCGGTTCCGGGTTCCCTTCTCCAGGGCTCATGGCAGCCTTGGGCACATCTGGATGCCACACGTCCAAGGTCTACCTTTGGGAGAGCTTGTTGGAACCGCTCATCCCCACACGGGATCCTGGCTTGGGCTGGAGGGCGTGGCGAGCCTGCAGGGGCAGGGTGTGCTGTGTGCACGCGTGTGTGCACGCGTGTGTGCACGAGGTGTGCACATCGGGCTGGGTGTGCCTCAGCCATGTTTATTCCTCCTCTGAGCAAGGGGTCCCATAGTCATCAGAGCTCCCAGATGGTGTAGACAGGTCAGTTCTCTTGGGCCATTGGAGCCAGAGAGAGTGACAGAGGTGGCCCTGAGCCTGGGGTGGGGCTGTCTCAGAGCACACATGTTCACTGGGGATCTCACCCACTGCATGGCCTCCAGTGGCCACTGGCCGCTTCTCCTTGCCCTCTCCCCTCACCTGTCCCTGCCATGCCCGCCCGGGCCTCACTCACTTAAACTCCTTGTAGTTGGGGACCACCCTGGCGATCACCACCATGGGGCTGGCGTTGTTGGCCAGGGGCTCGTTGACTCCCCGGAGGAAGACCTGGAGAAAAGCAGAGGAGGTGGGTGACCGTGTGGCCTGGGCCCCGCGGAGGTACCGCCTGTCTGCCCCGGCACTGTGCCTGCCCTTCCCTGCTCCCCACCCGGCTCTCTTCCCTAGGAGGCCTGCTCTACCAGCTGCACACTGGCCTCTGGTTTTCTGCTGGGGACTCAGCAGTGGACTCATAGCAGCCCGTGGGAGAAGGTGTGAGATGAGTGCAGGCCTGGGTGAGAGGCCACGGGTGGTTCAGCTGGCTCCTGCCCTGGCTCCCCAGGTTCAGAGTCAGGGTCAGGGCTGGAAGTTGGTGTTCTGGCTTATCTTGGTTTCTGTCAATCAAAGGGGGCAAGAGCCCCGGTCCTGGCTACTCCCAGGGTCACGAGGGGTCTCTGATTAGATCATTGTGAGAGAGAACTTTGCAAATGGAGCACCCCAAACCCAAGACTGGCTTCTCCGTCACACTGGGTGTCCCGAGACCGGAGGTCACACCAGGCCTCCCAGGACCCCCCACCAGTGTCAGAATCTCTGGGCTCTTCTTCATCAAACCACCCCCAGCCCTGGCCTTCAGTCCTCTGTGGCCTCACGCTTCCAACATGCTTGGCTATTTCTGCCTCCGGATCTTTGCCTAGGTCAGTTCCTCCACCAGGCTCCCCTAGCCCCCACCAGCTCTGTGTGCTGGCTCCTCCTTGTCCTTGAGCCTCAGCGTCACCACCCCCGAGCACCCTTCTGCGAGCCCACCCCATCCTCCTGCTCAGCCGCCAGACTGCCTCTTTCCTAGCACCCTCAGAGCCACGCCTGCTGTCATGCCCGCCTTGTCTGTGTCTGCCTGTGTGGCGGGAGCCGGGTACACACAGGCAGGGTGTCGCTCTCGCTCCCGCCACCCTCCCAGCTTTGAGCAGAGGTGCTTGGTACAGGGCAGGAGCTAAATATGTTTGTGGGCTGCTTGAGTGCCCCGTGGATGAGGGAGGAAGGAGAGGATGAGGGGTTGCCCTTGAGATTAGAGTGTGAGAGCGAGAGACAGAGACAGAGAGAGCACAGAGGCTGGAGGGACCAGAGGAGGCAGCAAGTGGCCCAGGGAGGCCCTTGGGCTATCGCTCGGGGCAAGGCACCAGTCATCGCCCCAGGAGGGGAAGAACAGAACAGGAAACAGCAGGGCCAAGGTGGCCAGTAGAAAGCTCCCGCCCTTGGGGAGAGAGGCTTTGGGAGGTGCCCATGTTTGGCAGTTGTGTGCCCTAAGCTCCGTCCTTGGCTTCTGAGGACAGCGGGAAGGAGAGCTGGCAGCTCTGTCCTGTCACTCCTGCCACATCAGGGCTGGTCTTCACACGCCACTTTGGCTGTTTTGGAAAGGCCGGTTGCTGTCCCCCACTTGGGTTGTGGCCAGTCACTTCTGGCCCGGATCCTCACGAGTGACCAGTGGCACGACATGGGGTCTGCTGGGAGCTTGGCTCCGTCCCCCACGCCCACCACCCCAGAGGACCCAGCCAGTACCTCCAGGGCTGTGTGGCTGCAGCCCACGTAGCGGGGGATGGCACTGCCCTTCCGCACGACGGTTGCGAACAGCTTGGTCATGGTGGTGGCTTTGTCGTTCTGCCCAGACGGGGTGGGCTGGAGACACAGGAAGGAGAGCTCAGTCTGAGGGCAGACCTGGCCGTAAATCCAGCTCTCTGCAGACGAGTGTGTGGCATAGCTCCACCGGGGCTCCCAGCCGATAATTAAAGCTCACGGTCCCCGTGAGCCCTTCCAAGGAGATCAATACCATAAATCTTCCCTTTTCCACTTGAATATTTCCTCGCCTCACAAGGACCCCAGCTGCCTGCTCTCTCTGTGCGGACGTGATAACGAGGCCTGGGCGTACGTGGACTGCGGGGGGAGATGGGAAGTCCCCAGGATTGTGACTGAGTGCTGATCCTCCCAGGGTGCCCCTCACCTCTGTGCTTCCACTTCCCCAGGGAAGCCTGGGGGCTCATTCTCAAGCCCTGGGGTTGGGGTTCCCCTTGGGGGTCTTGGGAAGGCATGCAGCCCTGGGACCATGACGAAAAGTTGCTTAGAGAAGATCAGTGCAGGGCCTAGGGCAGGGGAGTGGGGAACTCCCCCTAACTGAGCACCTACTATGTGCCGGGCACCTTGCTAGTCATTGTACTGGATCTTTAGATACCACGCTAGGGGACCAGGACCTTGGCTTTGCAGGTGAGGCAAGGAAGTCTAGGGGCTAGGTGACTTCCTGTGGATATTGGCCAGTAAGAGCAGCTGTCCTTCCCTCTCAGCCACTCCAGGGTCTGGAGTGCATCCTGGGGGAGGTGGCGGTGAGGCTTCAGTCACCTCTGGCCCACAGCCCAGCACATAGCAGGTGCCTGGTGAGTGCTCGAGCAATGAGAGTGAATTCTCCCCTCCACCAACCAGCACTCAGGGAAGGTAGGGGGGAGGCCAATGCCTTGGACTGAGGGGCCTGAGGCTCCTGCTTCAGGATCATGCCTAGTACTGCATTCCAGGGAATAAGTTCGTGTCCGACTCTCCTGGGCCTTCCTCCTGCCGAGGCTGGAGGGGCTGTGCAGAAGGAACTGCCTAGGAAAACACTGCCTGGGCTTGCTCCTCGGGGCCAGGACGAGAGGCTTCCTCTTTGAGTGCCAGCCCCACGTGTGCAAGCCGCAATTCCCCATGGGGATCGCAGGCGCCGGTAACGTGCATCTGTTCTGGGACTGGAACCCGGCAAGGACCCACCAAGTACTATGCCTCTTTGATTTCCAGATGTACTCCCTCTTTCAGTATCTACGAAATCAGAATGCATCTTTCACTGCCTTCATTTAGCGTGGGAATTGTTCTGTGCTTGCTGGGATGTTTCATGGAGCCGAGTTTGGAAACTGAATTCTCATAGGAAACTGAATTCTTTCCCATCTACCCATCGGGAGCTACCTGTCCAGGTCCTGGACTTGACAGGCTGTGGAGTGGGCATGGGATGCCTGGGGCTGCTCTGGGGGAATAGCCAAGGTCTTCGAGGTGGCTCTCACCTCCTGCCCCGGCTCAGCCCAGAGCCCGGGCAGGACTCACCTTTGCCAGCTCGAAGTGGTAGGGGTGGAAGACCCGCAGGTACTTGATGGGTATTTCATAGGATAGCAGCTCCCTTTTCTGCCTGTTGTCCACCACCTTGAGTATCATATCTAGAGAGGACACCATGGGCACAGGGTCGAGACAGGGCTTAGCTGACACCCTCCCTCCCAGGGAAGTGACACTGGGCGCGGGGAGCAGAGCCACCCTGAGGGGTCACTGTGTGGGACACATGTGCACACAGCCCCACAAGCACTGTCCGAGCTCTACACAGGTCAGGAGCTGTGAGGACCCAAAATGCAGTTCTCTTGCATGTTTAAGAACCCCTAGCCTTGGGGCAGACACACGCAGAGCTGAGCCCAGCCCCCATGACAGCAGACACGCATGAGCAGAGATACTCTGGTGATCAGGGGTAGCACGCCTCCCCAGGAAGAAGGGCCCCCTTCCATGGCACAGACCCTCTCACCAGCTCCTCGGGAGGGTAGGGAGGGATTACCTCTCACATGTTGTAGGGAGGGAAACATGCTCGGTAGAAAAAGTGATCTGCTCTAAAAACCCTCCACGCAGATCGTCAAAGTCCATTCCAAGCACGTGAAGCCTTGCCTAAACAACGCACCGCTCAGCAAATGCCCTCCAAAGAGATCTCCCTTTCTCATAACATGGCACCAACTTCGGGATGAACTTTGAGGACACCAGTGATCTGGAAGTCATCATGGTGGTGCTCTTGGTGGGCACCTGCTCTGTCACAGTCCTAGGGGTGAGCACGCCTTGGCCAGTATATCAACAACCCCCACAACCTCTCAAGAAGGTGTCACTATCTCTGCACCCATGGGGCTCAGAGAGGTTACATAACTCGCGCAGCGTGTTGTTGACTGTGTTTGGTGACCCTGAGGTATCTTCCCATTCTGGAAACCTAAGATTTGAGGAGGAGAAAGAGATGGAGAAGAAGGAAAGGAAGAGAAGGGTGGAGGAGTGAGGGAGATGGAAGGAGAGTTGTAGAGAGGTTGGGGTGGAGGGGTGCACCTGAGGGAGACCCTTGGGGATCTCCTCACCCTCTCTTTCCTTTCCCTAATGAGGACATTTCAGCACCAGGGACAGCTGCCGGCCCATGCAGGCCCAGAGGACAGGCTCAGCGGGTCCCGTGGACCTGGGTGGGTCACCTGGGTTGGGTGCAGAGAGGGAAGCTGAGGGCTTTGCTATTTTTCTTTCCTTCCTCTTCCTTGCAGCTACCCTGCACACACAGAGAGGGGAAAATGCTTGCCAAGGTTTCTCAAGCTGGCTCACAGGATCCATGTTCAAAGGAGAGAGGGCCAAGGGCCCCAGGAGGTCTCGAAGCTGACTGAGAAAGGGATTTGAAGTCAGCAGATCCCGGTTCTTGTACCAAGGCTAACTTGCTCTGTGGCCTTGAGCAACTCACACCTCTGAGTGCAGTCCTGCTCTGCAAAATGTTTCCACTTTAGAAAAGAAAAGTCCTGCCCCTCTCCTGGGTGCTGAAGGGAGGGGAGCATTTCTGCAGCTATAAAATTCTGTGCAAGTGCTCTTGGAGGCTGTCACTATGTTCCTCCTCGTCAACCATCTGCAGCTCTTCGCACACTCACCCAGCCCTGTGCAGTCCCGAGAAAGCCTGGCTAGGGGATCCCAGTGTCCCCAGACAAAGCCACACTGGCTGTGGCCCATGAGTCCCCAGATGGGTTGGTGAGAGGCGAGTGCCCGTATTTTCCCTTCTCCTTTCTGGGGCTTGGCGTGGGTGGCCAGCTGTAATTGGGGCTGGCCAGCCTTGCTCCCTGCTCCTGTCTCCATGCTGCAAACACGGTCCATCAGCTTCCTCTCTGGGCATTGTGCCCTTCCGGCCTCCCACTGCTCCCTTTGTGTGGCCGACAAGCCATTTGTGCTGCCCCCAACCTGCCTGTGCTGGCCCTGACTCAGGGTCTGAAACCCCCCTTTGCTTTTCATTAACACACCCTTGAGCTACTGCCTGCCCTCCCCCCTCCTCTTGGCCTGGCCCCATCTCTCCCACCCCCACCGCAGACATCACCACAGCAACCGGCTCCAACCAGGTTCCAACAAGCATCCAGCTCCTTCCATCTGCAGAGGCGCCTGCCATTATTCCCCGCCTGCCCACGTGGCCTCCCACCGTCCTGTCCTGTCCCTCCCACAGTCAGTCCTGCTGCACAGATGGGCCTCAGGTCCACCGGCCTCAATACACCCTTCCCTTTCTCGCCCCAGCTGGCAGGATCCCAGCCCGGGTCTGCTCACCACAACCCCTGACTTCTACATGTGGCCACAGGGACGAAGGCACACACACACACACACACACACACACACACACACTGCATGAACTCGTGCACCGCCAGGCGCACACACAACTGTTGCAATTGGACACGTCTACGCACTGCAGACATGGACGACGCTGCTGCTCATGCACACGTTCAGACGTGCACGTAGTCCAGCACACAGGCGTTCACAAAGACACGCACACACGGGTCACACATGCATCTCTTGACACCCTGGTCAACCTTCCTCCTCTCGAATTTTCCTAAACTCTCCCCACAGCTCTGCACATTTCTTACAGACAGAAAACCTCCCCTGGCCTGATCTAGAATCAGCCTTTCCCCCTTTTGTTGAGGCTCCTTCCCCCCATTTTCTTTGTCTCCCTGCAAAGACTTTTTATTTTAATATTTCCTTTTTGCCTTATTTCATTTTAAAAACTTCACTTTTTTCTGACAGAGAGTGAGCGAGTGCACTGTGATAGGGTCTCCACGCCATGACACACCTCGCCCCTGCTCCCCCGGGGCCAGCCCCGGTTCTGGGCCCATGTGTACTCAGAGAGGTCTTAGGGTACGAGCCCAGAGCCATCCCATGTGGGTCAGCCTTGAAAAGCGTCATGTTTTACCTCTGGGCCATGGCCCTGCCTACCCCCGTGGTCTCTAGCAGCTGGTGGAGAGAGGAAATCAGGCCCACGGTGTGGAGCAGACTGTGGGGTGTGTGTGCACACGTGCAGTGGTGGCGTGTGCCTGGTGGTACATGAGAATGTACAGAGTGTGCACAAGTACACACGGGTCCCAGGTGGCTCAGTCTGCAACCTGAGGGTGATGCAGCAGGGACACCAAAAATAAAATAAAACGAAAACCACGTGGAGGCGGCTCTGTCACTGGCGGGCCTGTGAGCACGTGGAACGGTGGGTCCCAGGTCCTCCCTTACTGAATACTCCATCCCGAGCCAGGTACATGAGTTCCGGGACCCTCGTGTCTAAGCACGGGGACCAGTGTCGCTCCTCCCAGGAGGTGGCAGCTCCGAGTGATGTGCTGCCTGGGGACACGCCAGGACGCCCGTGCCATTTCAGTGGGAGGCGATGTACTAACAACCATGAAAATAATAACAGCAGTCATAAAAAAGATAAGCTCGCATTGCCGGGAAAACGCGTTTATGTGGAACGACTCATTTCTCCAGCAGGCCGGGGAGATGAGGCGTGACAGTCTTACAATTTTTAAAAGTGCTTTTAACTGAACCCGAGAGGCATTCAGGTAGCTCCCAGCTGAGTGCAGAGGGAGCCTGTATCTGCCTAAGTCCTGGCCTTCTGTGTTCGCACCCGCCACGCTGCCAGCCCAGCCCCCAGCCTCACCTTCTTGCCCCACGTCCTCCGCCTGGATCTCCACTTTCACCGTGTCCCCCCAGACAGGATCTGTGGTAGGCTCCGAGGTCACAGCCGTGACTGCCCTGGAGTTCTGGTTCTTCGCTTCCTGAGATGTGCTTTTCCTGGGGAGGGACAGGACAAGACGGGAGGGTGAGACAGAGGGGCTGTCCAGCCTGCTGCCTGTCCCCCTCCAGGGAGCACTGTCCATAAATTTGAGCGAGGAGTGAAAGCAGTATAAGTGTTCTCTCCCCTGCTGCCCACACAGAACTCGTGTTGTCCAGGCCCTGGATGCCAGGCCTCTCCCTTGCCGCCCTGTCTGCCCAGCGACCACACCACCCACACTGACCACATGGACCACGCGGCCTGTCTCTGTTGAGCAAGGCCTTCACTTAGACCCAGGCTAGCGGCTCAGGGTAGGTTGGGTGGGAACTTCTCCTTGCATGTCTGCCCTCCTGCCCCTCTCACCAGGGAGGGCCCCTGGCAGGGACCTGTGGGCACCCCCTTCTCTAGGTCCGGCCCGTGGGAAGATGCTGCGGGTGGGGTGGCTACACAGGGTCCCGCCAGGTTGCCCTTGCCTCTCACCAAGTGTCCCAGGCCCAGTTCGCTGCCCCAGGTCTGAACCCATTTGGTGGAGCCCAGACACGCTACAGCTGTCTGTGGTGCCCACAGTGCCCGGGACCATGGGCTGGGTACCCATAGCCAGGCACAGGGTTGGTTCCTGAAGCCTCCATTCTGCCTCTCCTCCATGCAAGGCCCTGGGGTTGGCAGCAGGACTTCCAAGCAGAGCTGGGGCTTGGGGGGAAGGGCCATGGGGCAAGGCCCAAGGAGCCTCCCTCAGCACAGAAAGAGTTAAATGAGTGCTCCCCTCCTCCCCACCCAGTTAGCAGGGCTAGGTGAGCAGAGCAGCTGAGGGAGGCTGGGAGGTGGGCCCAGGGGAGGGAGGCTTTCAGCAGGTGGAGGGAGGGAGGCTGCGGGGTAATAGCTTTTCCTGGCACAGCTGCTCCTCTGGGCCCGGATGCTGTTCTAGAAACTGGAGAGCAGGGGGGCTCTGAAGCCTCACTCTGCAGGAGGGGACCCGCCTGCTCCCTGCTCCTAGTCCCCAGTCTGCACCCCAGCGGGCCACAGGCTGAGTTGCAGGGCCCCAGGCCCTGAGTGAGCGCCTGGTGCAGTTCAGTCTCCTCCCCATCTGTCCTGAGGAAGAGACTCCTTCCTCCCACCCCCTAGGCCTGCTTGGCTCTGCAGCTCAGCTCCAGGCAGTTGGGCCAGGGGGAACCTACGGGTGGTGCCTGCCACCTGGGGCGTCAAGGCAACTACGCCAGCCTGGACTGGGGCTGGGTTCAGAGTGCAACAGCTCTGGCCCCAAGCTGCAGGAAAATGTGACCCCACTCCCTCAGGGCTCTGGAAGGTGGGCTGCATTTGACAAACTCCAGACCCAAGCCAGTGGGCCCTGGGGCTCCTGTCTCAGCAGGAGTTGGGGCCAGCCCCAGAGCAGCTGTGAGTGGGAGGGAAGGGAAAGGAGCTTGCTTTCCTTCTGCAAGGTCACGACTAAAGGAAAAGGCTCCTCACAGTTCGGGGGCACAGCTGTGAGTAGAGGTAGCTGCGGAAAAGCACAGGCCCTGATGGAGAGTAAGCTGCAACTAGAGCCACCCACCACACTGTCCCAGGGACATGCGTGCTCACGCACGCACGCACGCACGCACACGCACACGCACATGCCACTCCACTCCAGACAGGCTCATGGGCTGCGCCAGGTCTGTTCTGACTCCCTGCCCTGCCCGTCTGCCAGCCTTCCAGCTGCCTGAGGTCTGTTCATGCCTGAGCCCACCTCCCCGACCTGCCTGCCTCCCCCTGCCCCCTCTCTACCCGATTCCCCTAAAAGCATCAATGGCAGGGCTGGGAAGCCCAAGACACAAGCAGCCTGGCCTTCCCGAGTGCCAACCCCAGGGCAGTCACTGGGAGAGCAAAGAGGGGAGAAGGGGGCAAGGGAGTCTGCCCACGTGACTGACACCAGAGGGATGACCCCAGAGGCCCTGCGAAGGACAGCCAGTCAGGCACTGAGAAGGGCGGGCAGAAGACAGGCCTTAGGAGGACAGCGGGAGGAGTCTCGTGACCCTCTGACCTGGCCCACCATGCCCGGTGGGCTGGCTCCCCTGGAACTTGGGGGTACCTAGAGGAACAGGCTTGTATGAAGAGCCTGCAGGGCCTGGCTGGGGTGCAGGTGGCAGGCGCTTCTCGGCAGTGCTGGACTGAGGGATGCCCTGGGTGGACCTGAAAATGTCGGGGCACGCCCGTGATGCCAATAGCCGTGCGTGGGGATCGTGGCAAGATGGGACCCATCAGGGGTGCCTGTCTTCCTCTTGCACTCTCATCGAAAAAATAAAATAAGCAAACTTTCTTATTGCCAGAGGACATATGTGCTCCCAGAGAGGGGGAGAGAGAGAAATCACGCCCCTGGGGGCATGGACATGCCACAATCTTTTTCCTCCGTTTCTCCTTCCTGGCAGGATTTCGGGCATGATGCACACGTGCCCTGAGTGTTTTTCTTTTCATTTCTTTTATTGAGAGATTTTTGCTATAGGTCGCGAGCTTGCTGGAGACACAGAGAGAGAGAGAGACAGAAAGCAAGAAATGACTCCTGGGGGGATGACCACACTGCAATCCCTTCTCCTCCGTTTTCCTCTGAGGATTTTGAGTTTCAAACCACTGGGTCTGGGCCTCAAACTGCAGTCAGCCATCTGGGAGTCTGGTGCTCCAACCACCACTGTCACCCACTGTCCCTACTCCACATGTTTTTCAAGCCTCTGGGGCTGGGATTCAAACCATGGTCATCCACGTGGGACCCGGATCCCCATGCACAGTGTTTAGCCACCATGATATGGACTGGTCCAAAAGAAATAGATTTTTTAAAAGAGTTCTTCAGAGCAGCTGATGCTGGGGCCTTCGTCTGTCTAGAGCAGGCTGGGCTATTCCCCAACCCCCACCTGCCTCCTGCATGCCAGCCTCTGAGCCAGGGAGGCCAGCCCTTACCACCCCCAGAAGTTCAGGAGGCCCAGGCCTACCCCACCCCTGGCAGGCACCGAGAAGCCCAGCAACCTCTTCTTGAGCCTTGCCTGGCCTCATGCAGTAGAGAAGAGGGCTGTAGCGTCCCCTGTGGGGATGGCCGTCTGAATGGGTGGCCGAAGGCTGGATCCTTGTGTTCTGACCCTACCTAGGCTACAGATGAAGGACAGCTTCCTGGAGGAGGCATGGCTTGGATAGACAGACAGAGGACCTTCACAATGGGATGTTGGAACCTGAGGCTTGGAGGGGCCTGGGCTGGCTCATGGCAGGTCACAGGAGGCGCTGTCTGGCTGATGTGGTTGGCAGCATGGGAGGGGGTGGTCAAAAGAAGGAGGCTTCCCTGACCCAGTTCCCTCTCCAGCCCCCCCTCCATGCTCATGCATCTGTCTCCTGAGCCTGGACAGACAGGAGGAGAAAGCTCTGCTCTCACCTCTGTGGCCTGGGCTGAGCTCCTCGGGGGTTGCTGGGCAAGGCAATGTGTCCAGAAACCTCAGCAGAGCCGAGAATTGCCGCAGGGAGGGCCAGCCCTGCAGTTCCTCTCCCCTCCCCTATCTCCCCGACCACAGCCCACCAACCACGCTGCTCCACGCGGCCCAGCTCTGGCCCCAGTGCTGAAGGCAGGCCACTGGTCCGCCTGCGTTTAGAGCCTTGGAAGCGCTGGTTAAGGCTCTCGGCAGAGCACGGGCTCCCGTCCTGGCTTTGGCTTATTAACTGGACTCTAACGAACCGTCGCTAATTGCTGACAATTGCCGACAGTGCTACAGCGCTGCAGGGGGCTCGCTGCACAGAGGATGGGCTGCAGCTCTGCAACGAGGAGGGCACACCCGGCCTGCTCTCTTCCCTGCACGTGCCCATAGGGTGTGGGACTGCCCTGGGAACACCAAGGGCGGTTCCCAGGAGCACCGAGTGGGGCACCTGCAAGAGGGGCACCTACCCCTGCAGCTGGAGCTGCTCCCCGCCCAGCCCAAACCTGCCTTTCCTGGGGCCCCTCATTGTCGACATGCATCCCCCACCCCACCATGCCACTCCAGGGATGGGCAGGGCAGGGGTGTCTTTTCCACGTGACCCCGGAGAAAACCACAGCTCAGTTTCCTGACTGGGGCAAAGTAAGACTCAAGCCCTGGTGTGGACACAGTCACACCTTCCACCTCCACCTTTCCTGGGAGGGGACATTTTTTTTTTCCTTTTGGTATGAGGCTGCAGATAGTGCAGCCACGAAGAGCCCCACCTGTTCCACGTGTCAGCCCTGTGCACTGTCCTGGGAAGCCATCTTCATAGGCAGGAAAAGAGGGTCTACCTGTCAGTCAACAGCACAGCCCATGGGTGGAATCACAACCCCCATGGCAAGGGGCAGGCCTGGGTGGGAAGCCCTGGGCAGGTCTGGCCATGGCTTGGATTTCTTCAGACCTCAGGAAGGGACCAGAGGCTGCTCCTCTGACTGCCCACATGATCTCTGGTCTGCTGGTGGCTTCTCTATCGCATCCCATGCCTACAGACTTCAGATCTATGTAACTGGCTTGGGCTCCAAAGGCATCCCTGGGTAGCTCCGGCAGATGGCAGCTGCTAATGGCAGGATGGGAATGACAGAAACAGGGACAGTGCAAGGACAGACAGCTGCACTGGGAGCCAGAGCCCCAGCCCCAGCCCCTGCCCGGAGGCCTCTCTTGCACTTCAGTTAGAGCTAGGACTCATGACTTGGGCCTGAAGCTCAGGGGGGCCAGGCTGGGGCAGAAGGAAGCCAGACGAGCCTGGAAGGCAGCAAGGTCCCAGCTGCTCAGCCGTGCTCAGGCACAGGCGAGGCTGAGGCTGAGGAGGCCATTGGAGCACGGCTAGAGGACACGGGGAGACTGGGCTGCCTCACTGCCCAGACTCTAGAGCACTCGCGCTTCTCTTGGCTATCCCTGGGAGCCCCGGAGGAGACCTGAGTTCCTGGGTCTGCAGGCCTGAGAAGACGGCAGGGGCTCGAAGCAGGGGTGATGGGAATGTTTGCAGTCCCTGCAGTTTGGGCCTGGCTGAGGGTCTCAGGCCAGCCCCCCTTTAGCCATTGATGCCAGCTGTTTCCAGCTCTGGGGGTTCACGACATTCTCACAGCAAAAATTATAAGGGACAGTGTTCCTTGCGGGACTGTTGTCCTATGAGGAGGCAGAAGATCTGGCTGCAGGCTAGGCTGGGGCCGGGGCAGCAGGTCAGTGAACATCCAAGCTTCCCTGGGGGCTGTGCCAGCCCTGTGTCTTTTCCCAGAGGTATCCTACTGGAAGAGAAGGGAGTGGAGCGGAGCGGGGCTGGCATCCGGACAGGAAAGTCTCTTCATGCACTCCAACTCCCTGGCCACCCATGTAACCCAGATCAGTCCCTTCCCTGCCCGGGGTCTTGGGGCCTTGGGCTCTCAGCTGTCACATGGGGACAAAGCACAGGCCTCCCAGGTGGCTCCCTCTCAAAGTCCGTGGAGTATCAAGCTTCCAGGGAGCTCAGAGTGGGGCATGGTCAACCACTTTACTCCTGGGATTGACCCATGACAGTCACTGTCACTGTGTCATTGTTATTTTTGCTGAGCCCAAGCTCGGGATGCCAAGACCAACCAGCCAGTCACTTGTGAGTCCTGCTAGTGTCTACCTGTCTTGCCCAGACCCTAGGCTTCAGGGCCTCTGTATGGAGGCCCACAGGCAGACAGAGAGGAGGGGGCGCCCAGACCCAGGAGGTCTCTAGACTAGTTGGTGCTGGAGGTCTGGGTGACTCCCTTCTAAGAGAGAGCCAGGAAGGGTGCAAAGAGCTTTAGGGTTCAGAATCCTGCGTCCTCACTAGTTTGGTGATCTTGGGCAAATAAGGAAAATGCTCTGAGCCTCAGGAGCCTGACCCATAAGCTGGGGTCGCATTGCACCTCACTCGGGACCAGTGACGAGTTACATGAAACCCACACTCAGCATATTGCCAGGAGCTGGTCGGCCCTTGGTAAGTACAATCTTGTTTAACCTCCCTCTCATCACGAGCTTAATAATTGTCCTACTTTGTGATTTTTAATTGCCAGAAGACATTTCATTTGTTAGAGATAGGCAGAGAGAGGAGAAAGAGTAAGTAAGCACCCCAATGTGATGCACGGTTATGCCGCAGCCCCTTGTCCTCCATTTCTCCATCCTGCAGGGGTTTGGGGCACGCACGTACACACACACGCCTGGTGTCTTTCAAACCGTTGGTGCTGGGATTCGAACTGCAGTCAGCTATGTGGGATCCAGCTCCCTTAACCATGAGGCTACCTAGTTGCCCTAATTGTCCTGCAATTAAGACGTTCTCCAATTAGTCACAGAGGTCAAAGCTGTCTGTGAACAAGGTCAAGTTCAGTGTGGGGTCAGGGTCAGGGCCCTCAGGTTTATCCAGAACACGAAGCTCTCTAAGCACAATGCTGACCTGACAGCGATCCACACCCTGCCCTCCCGCCCAAGTCCAGCCTGCCTCACATGTGCGCAGAAGCAGCCGTTACTACCAGGACTGGCTCTGTCCCCACTTGTTAGTTCTGGGCAGCAGGCGGCCAAAGAAGCCACTGCCAACTCTGCAGCCCTGCCATGCGGCCACTGGCCGAGGGTCAGAACCCCACAGCCATCTCCTGGCAGGCCTCTGTGCCTCATCCTGCCCACTGGGGTACCCCGCCCTGTCAGTCACTGCCTTCCTCTCCCTGCTGGGCTCTGACTGGCAGGCCTCTTGGTGCCAGGCTGGAGACAGGTGCTGGGCACCGCTCAGGCCCCAGAGTCTTAAGCCAGGCCTCGACTGATCAGGGAGAGCCTGGGCCTGGGCTCTGGCCCTACAGACTTGGCTGTGAACTCTCTTGGTGGCACAGCTGGGGCTCCTGTTGCCTCTAAAGAACCAAGATCTTTCTGGGGCCAGAGCCTGAGCCGGGGTGCCGGTCCTGCCATAGCTCTGAGTCAAAGTGTATGCCCTGGTGTGGAAGACTGAGGCTCGGGGGTGGCAGGGACTAGCCCGAGGTCACCCAGCAGTCAGAGCCAGTGATCAGGCTCCGGGTCTTCCAGCTCTCAGTCTGGCTTCCTCCTGCTGCTCTGTGGCCACTTCTATGGTGTCATGGGCCCACAGGGAGTCCTAGGGCTGTGCACGGCTCTCCCTGTCAGCCCTCCCGCTGCCAGCTCTACCCTCTCTACAACCTGACGAGGCAGGCTCCCCACGAGCGTTCAGGCCTCAGTCCCCATCACGGCGAGCCAGGACTGGGCCAGATTCAGCCATCTGCCTGCTCACTGCTAACTGCTTGCTGACGTCTCCTGCGTTCCAGACTGTACGTATTGTTAGGGTCGTAGTGACGAACAAAGCAGGTGCCATGGATGGGGACCAGCAGGTCACATGGTGGCTGCGGCGCTGGACACTCCCAGGTGGCCAACCAATGTAAAGAACCTTTTTCCTTCGTTCTCCTAAGAGTTTTATGGTTACATGTCTTACAGTTAAGTCTCATGAATAAATAAGAGTTTTATGGTTACTTGTCTTACAGTTAAGTCTCATGAATAAATAAGTATTTTGTAAAGCGCTGAAATACTTATCATGAGCAAAATGAAAACTTTAGCAGACTTTCCTCTGCCTCGTATGCTGTGCTACTGTGTATCTACAGTGGGAACATCCAATCTGTGCCGGGTCTAGGGCTCCTGAGTATCTGGGTCCTCCCGAGGGGCTCCTGCCTGGGGTTGGGGGCTTCAGGTCCCGCAGTGGGGCCTTCATTCTCAGAAGCCCCCTTTCCCCTACCATGTGCATCATCACATTAGCACTTCTGTGAGCTGGTGGCAGCTCTGGGTGTGGGACTGCAGGCCTGCGCGGCATGGAGAAAGGTAGCCTGCGGTCACCTCTCCCTGTTCCCTGCGTCCTCTGCCCTCACCCTCATGCCGCCCCGTAGTCCTGCAGAAACCACTGGGAAAACAGGAGCAGAGACTAGGGCATGCCCGGCTCTCCACTCCCCCACCCAGGCTCCCCCCACTCCCTTGCAGTGGGTTCCCATGGCAACGGGGTGACTGCGTGGGTCTCAGTGCCTGCCAAGCACAAGGAGGCCACCCAGCTCCCCACCCCGAGCCCAGGCTGGATTGGTGACAGGCAAGCCCTCAGTCTCCGGAGATGATCGGTGATAATTGGTTTATGGAAATAACTGAGGGGAGAAGGCAGATCCTGCTAGAAACCAGCCTCCCTGCCAAGCAGCTCTCTGCTCTCGCCACCTGTCCTCTGTCAGCGGAAATGGAGTTGGGGAAAGAGAGGACTCAGGAGCGAGCATTCACCTGTTGTCCCCCAGCATGGCTTCTCTTCCCTCCCTGTCCGGTGGGGGTGCTGGGTCTTGTTGCCATAGTAACCAGCGTTTGCCTCTGTCACTCCCCAGGCCCTGAATCTGCACCTCACGGAGGGGCATTGTCGGGGAAATGGAAAAGCAGACCTGGGATCTGTCCTGAGGAGCCCCCGTTTACAGACAGAAGAGGGGCACGAAAGCTGTATTTATAAGAAATGTTTCAGGTTGGTATTGCCTGTCCCTACTTCAGGGCCAGAGGAAGAAGAGGCCAATTCTGGTGACTGCCCGGAGGAGGAGGTTTCATAAACAAGGTTTTGAAGGTGGGATTTTAGCAGGTTTTGCTGAGAGGGCTGGGGCAGGCGTACAGGCAGGAACTAAATGATGCATTTGTGGAGGAGGGGGTGACGGGAGCTTTGTGGGAGGCTATGGCTGCTGGGAAGGAACTGAGGGAGGAGGGGGTGACGGGAGCTTTGTGGGAGGCTATGGCGGCTGGGAAGGAACTGAGGGGCCACAAACTTGGTGGGGGGCAGGCCTGGACCACTGTGGCATTTTCAACGAAGACAGAGCCGAAGTCCAGCGTCCCCAGAGCAGGGGGACTACATGGAGACTGTCCCAGTGCCCTCCTGGGAGGAGCGAGGACATGAGGTGAGCAGCAGACAGCACAGCGGGCCTCAGGTACGAGGCTAGAGAAGTGCGTGAGAGCAGCGGCCGGGGTGGGGGACGCGCAGGGCATCAAAGGACCAGAATAGGGATGCCTCTGAGGGAAAGGACTGGAGAGGGACCGGGCGGGGTGGGGGCGGGGGGTGTTGTGAGGACACTTCCAGGGCGGGCAAGTGGAGGGTGCACCCAGAGGCCAGGAGAGGCAGACCTGTCCTGCCATCCTGAAGTCACCCCCCGAGGCCCTGCCCTTCTCAGGCTGAGCTGTGGCCCCTCCCCAGGTGGTGGGATCATGGGGGTGTGGCCCTTCCTTCCCAGCCCTGGTGAGAAGGGATGAGGTCAGGTCCCCCATCTGCAGAGCCCACAGTCCCCCACAACTCCCACGGGGCTCCTCCCCTCTGGGACTCCCCATCCTTCACCTGGGGTGCTTGTGTCCCACAAATCTCATAGTCCCTACCCCCACCCCCCTGTGCCCCGCCACTCACACCACCACATAGGGCCACGGCTGGGCACCATCGCTGGAGGTGGGCAGGTTGGTGGCCCCGTGGAGAGTGACCACAATGGTCTCCTTGTTAGGGGCAGACAGGTGGCTGGTTTCAGGCTCCGTGCCCTGGGAGCTGTCCAGGGAGTCCTTGGGGCCTTCAGCGACCTGCAGGGAGAGCCAGGGCTAAGTGGCCTCTTACAGTGTGGCACCCCTGCACTGCCACCCCAAAATCTCCAGCCCGCCTCACAGTTCCCTCCAAGTGAGTCTCCCACTGTCTGGAACTATAGGCAGTTGACCCCATTTCCCCCCGATCCCTGTCCCCCAGCTCCCCTAGTCTCAGGCCCGTCGCTTCCTGCACAGTGACACAGGCTCCCCGACTCTGAGTCCAGTCTCACCTCTGGCCCGTAATCCCCAAAGCTGGTCCCGGCAATGGGCCACCTGCTCTCTCCTGTATCCATGCCCCGTCTGCCTGTCCCTCAGCCCCTCCTCACATGACACAGCACACTTCGTGAGCCGGTGCACACCACTGAGTCACTCCACACATGGTGCAGGTGGTGAGTGTGACGGTCCCAGACGCCTGGTCTGCCTTCTCCCAAGGAGCCCTGAGGAGCAGGATGGTGGGCTGGGCCTGCCTCAGCAGCTCCACAGCTGAAGGAGTTGCTGGGAGGAGACAGACGCCATGGCTGGCCGGGGCAGCCGGGGAAGGCAGCTGGGAAGAGGAGGCCTTAGGGGTAGAAGAAGCCAGCCGCACCCAGTGTCGGTTTCCCTGACGAGGAGCATGGAGGATAAGGGATGGGTTGGGACAGCCTGTCCGGCCCCACCCTGCTCCGCCTTGAGCCCGGGGGTCCTGGGCACAGCCCCCCTCCAGGCTCATGGGGCAGAGGGAAGAGGAGGGCGGGTGCTGAGGCTCTGCCCAGCTTGGGGACTCTTAGGGACATTACTTGGCAATGGTGGTGTGGAGCAACCTAGAAGGAGCCCTGGGCTGTCCCCAGTCCTGGTCACTCCCCGGAGGCCTGCTGGCACCTCACGGCTGGCAGGCTGAAGGCCACATGCTTGCCTGTTCTTCTGACCTCTCTTCCCGCCATTGATTCTTGTGGCACGCAAGCCCCAGACATGGGAGCCCTCCCTGAAGCCCCTGAAAGCCCGGCCCATGTCCAGAAGCTGACCCTCACACCATCTCCCCTTCCAGCACGTGAGGCGGAGACACCTCCTGCCACACCAGCCACCTCTGCTTCCCTGCTGCATCCGATTTCCCTCCCCGCCATCTCACCCAGCAGCCCCTCCTTTACACATGTAAGCGCCACTCCTCGGGCAGCCGTGGCCTGGCGGGGAAGGCACTGGATCCCACATGGCCAGCTGTGGGGTTCAAATCCTGGACCCAGTGGCCTAAAAATCACATGTGTGCATGCCCAAACTCCTGAGAGGAGACTGGAGGAGAAGGGATTGCACGTGGCCATCTCCCTGGGGGCTGATTTCTCACTTTCCCTCTCTTTCTGTCTCTCTGCTACAAATTAAAAAGAAAAATACTGCTCCTCTGCTCAGACCCTTGCAGTAGCTGACTGTTTTTCTCAGCCTTACCCTGGGGCCCCTGAAGCCCTGAATGATCTGGCCCAGGACACTGACCCTGCCTTGTCCGTGGGTTCCCTCTCTCACCCCTTCCAGCTGGAAGGGCCTTCTAGGGTTCTCATCCTCCAGGCCCCTCCTGCCCACTCCCTGGCTGTCCCTCACTTGCACTGCTCTCCCCCAGATGCCTGGATCTCCTGGCACCCATCTGGCTGCTTGCCGCCTCCCTTCGGCTTGCTGGGGCAGGATGGGGTCCTCCCTAACAAGGTGACTAATTAGGAGGTGAGAACACCCCCCTCCCCAGCCTCACAGAGGGGAGGACTGTGAGGGCACTGCCCTGTCCTCAGGACCCAGCAGGCCCAGCTGCCATCTACAGAAGTGTTGATGAGTGGCCCATCCTGTCCCCATCCCCTGCCAGGCGAGTGAGGGAAGAGCAGTCACAAAGAGCCCCTCCCGTGCAGCCTGGCTGCTTCCTTCCCAGTGGGGACCCTCCTGCACACCAATCTGCTACTAGGTTTGGTGGCATAGAGGAGCCAGGCAACCGGGGGTCGGGGGTCGAGGAACTCAGGTTTCAGCCATTCTGCAGTCAACTCTCTGTGACACTTCTCTGAGCCTCAGTCCTGTCCCCTCCCCCCCCCCCCCCAAGGAAACCTCTGGCAAATATTTTTTTTTTTTTTGCACATGCCCGGGCCCCAAGCGCACCCCCCGCCCCCCCCCCCATCAAAGGAACCATCTGGAATAGTTTGTGACTCAATCTTCCCAATGGTGAGTGCTGACTGACACTTCCCACCGGAATCTGGTCCCTTCTCAGCTGAGAGGGCACAGGCTGGTCCTGAGATCCCCAGGGTCACGGAGGCCCGACCCAGCTGCAGGGCCATTGTCTAAGGGTGCCCTGGAGCCCAAGCAGGCAACCGCAGCCAGGCCGGGAGGCGCCCCTGCTGTTCTGCCTTCCCCATGCCTCCCTGGCACCTGCTGGGAAATACAGCTTGAAGGAGGGCTGAACTGTTCTGCATCGCCCTGGGCCTGAGGCCAGCTGCCAGGCTGCTGCCTCCTGGTGAGGCTCGTAGGCATGTGCCCTCGAGGCAGGCTGGGCCTGGGGCCAGGGAGACCTGGGGCTGAGGGGAAGGCTGGGAGGGGGGCTGGTGAGCCCCAACGCTAACCTTCTGCCTCTGCCTTCCTGCTTCCTGGGGATCTGTAGGCATCTGTCCCTTGTCCCTCACTGATGTTCCTGCGGCAGAGTCAACATGCTCCCCGGCCCCACCCCAGCCTGCACCAGAGAATTTAGGAGGGATTAGAGAGTGCGTGTGCCAGATCACGCGTGGGCGATGGTGAAACCCCTACATCTCGGGCCCCTGACGGCTGGAGGGCAGGAGCTAGCCCCGACCAGGCCAGCCTGCACCTGTACTGGATATGTCCCTCTGGGAGGAGGCTTCCAGAGGAGGCAGGCATCAAAATCAAAGACCATAAAGTGGAATCCCAGGGGCCTGGGCACCCCTGCCATTTGGTCTATTCAGCTTAGAAGTAACTGCCAACAGGGTGCTACCAGCTAGCTGTCCCGCTGGGCCTCGGCTCTCAGTCTTTCCTCGTCTGGTCCCTGGGGTGAGTGACAGTCGGCTAGGGCTCAGCCTTGCCAGTAGCCGAAGGTAAGCTGTTTGCATTTTGTTGCTCTGAGATTCCAGTCCTCTCCTGGCAGGGCCCTGCTGTTCTGCCGTAGCTTTTTATTGAGTGCTTACTACATGCCAGACAGCGTTCTGAAGGCTGGGGGTGTAGCAGTGATCAAAATAGACAGAAACCTTGTCTCTCCAGGAGCTCAAGGGCAGGGACCTGTCCTAGGGCAGGAGATCTGGGTCTCAGAAGGTCAAGGCCAGGGCTGGGAGAAGTGAGGGCAGTGGGGACTGGCTCTGCAGGGCTGGGCTCCCTTGGGAGCTCTTAGAGAAGGTGATGGCCACCTCTGGGCTCTCTGAACCTGAGTGACACAGCAACATGGGGGCAGAAGCCAGGTAAGGGCAGTCGGAACCAGTGCCACCTATGAGACACCGCACCTGCTCCCATGTGGTCCGATGGCCCAGAACATCTGGCCAGGGAGAGCCACAGGGACCCCCTCACCGCCCACCTCACAGCTGTGCAAGCTGAGGCCCAGAGAGGGGAAGCTTCTGTCATGATTTAGGAGAGAACAAAACAAGAGACTTTGAAGGGGGTCGAACTCCTGGGAGCCTGGCCTGAGCCCCCAGGCCTCACGCCCCCGGGCTCACCTTTCTCCTTTTCTGTCCCATCTTCTCTGGGGCAGGAGTGTTGGGCCTTGTTTCTCAGTCCTGGGGACCAGTCCTGCTGTGGGTGAGTGATCAGGCCACGGTCCCACCCAGACAGCCGGCGTGGGCACCGTGGAGCCTTCAGGGTGTGGATGGTATAGGGTCAGTGTGCTCGCTGCAGGGGATCTGGGCCATGGCCAGCGGGCAAGCAGTTGACCAGCAGCAGCCCCAGGAAGGTGAGGAGAGGCTGGCCCTCTCTCTGCCCTGACCTGGAACACCAGTGAGCTTTCCCACCCTGCTGGATCCCCTGGGCAACACTGTGTGAGGTCACAGGGCGGGGCCACGGCGGGCAACCTGTCCACAGGCAGTGACGGGGCGTCTGACCCCCGGGAGCTTGCCACTCTTGGCACCCACCAGATCACCAGCAGCCATGCCAAAGCCTGCCCCTCGCCCAGCCATGCCGCTCATGCTGCCTCGAAGGCGGAGACCCACAAGCTGCTCTCAAGGCAGCACGGCGTGTCTGTTCCAGCAGCTGCTTCTGCGGAAGAACCTGCAGCCGTCCCCGTCTGAGTGCCCAGAGCATCCTTTGCTCAGTCACAGAAAATAGGCAGCTCAACGGATGGGTTCTGCTCGGAGGGCAGGTAGGAAGCCAGACAGCGGTCAGTGGGGAGGGCGGTCAGTGGGGCTGTCCCTGGTAACGTCCTGCCGCTCAGGGCGGGCGGTCATGGCATTCTCACACTGTGTTATGGAAAATGTGCTGTAACTAAACAAGGCACAAATGGGCCAAGGACAGTCCTAGGGTAGGGACCGAATACTGGGCTGAGCGATCCCGAACCCACGGCAGAAGACCACAAACATAGCGCCTTCCTATCATGCTCTCCCCACCCGCCAGGCCCTGCTCTCTGCGCTGTTCGTGTGGCAAGATGGGGGAATGAAGAGTGATGTGTCCTCCTTGGGGAAGTGAGGCCTCGACTAGGCCTTGAAGGGTGGCCTGGAGTCCTGGGCTACAAAAGGAGGGCTCTGGGCTTCCGGGCGGGTGCAGGTGTTCAGCCGGCCCCCACACTCCGTTCCATGGCCGGCTGGCTGCCTTGGTCCCTGTCCTGGGTTCTTCCGTTGTCTTGGTTTGGGGCCCAAGAGCAGGACCACCCTGGCAGCCAGGAAGCAGTAGCCTACCCCTCCTCGGAGGCCTCCTGGCTTCTCCCTCCGCCCACATGGAGGCAGAGAGGATGTGGCTCTCCCCAAGCTAGAGACAGAAAACCTGAGGCCTTGCCTTTGATCAGGTGGCAGGGGCTAGCCCAGTTCACCAGACAGTGCAGACACTGGGTGGAGGCCAAACACCCCTTCCTGGTTTTCTCCCCACCAGGCCTACCAAGGGGGTACTCCTGGGGCTCCAAGGCTGGCCCCCCAGACTGCAAATGCTGGCAGAGCCCAGGAAGTAGTAGGCTTGGGGAGAGGAGCCAGCGCTGACTTGGGATCCCCAGGGGCCTTCTGGGCTGCCCCTGCTCAGGGCCCTGCGCCGAGCCCAAGAGCAAGCCCGGAGCTGGGCACTTGTTCCCAGGGCTATGCTTGCCCTGCTCCCGACGTCAGTACCTCTCCGCCCTGCACCCCAGCCCCTGCCCAGCCATCCTCCAGCTCTCACCAGCTGGCTACCCAGCCTCTGAGCTTTCCACTGTCACAGCCTGGTCCTGTGGTCTCCCCTGCCTGGGGAGAGAGGAAGCCATGGGGCTGGTTCCAGGCCGGCTGGCTCGAGTGCTGGGCCTGTGCACTTGGCAGCTGCAGGACTCTCTGACTGTCCTGCCTGGACCAAGGACCCCAGGACTCTGGCTCCTGAGCCCCCAGGTGCTTCTTCTGCACCAGTGAGAGAGAAGGCCTAGCTGAGGCCTGAGTCCCAGCCACTCGGCCTCCGCATCCTGGAAAGAGCAGGCGGCCCACGTGTCTGGGGAACCCTCTGCTCCTGGCAGGCCCGGGCTGAGCTCTGATGACTCAGGGTGACCCACTGTGGGGCACGGTAAAGGTTAATCTCACTGCTAATAGGTAACCCTGCCCCCGTCCCTGCCCCAGGAGAGGGGGTCAGGCATCGTCAGGCCAGGCCGGGATTAAACTCAGCCATGGGGGAGGTGGGCTGGCCAGGGCAGTGCCGGGGGCACTGGGGGAGCCCACAGCCCTGGGGGTGCTGGGGGAGTCCTGTGGCTGGGCCTGAGTCAGCGCTCAGGGAAGGTGGGTCTGGCTTCCTGCCCTACGTCGGGCTGGGCTCTCTGGGCAGCAGTCTGCGTAGGCACAGGTGGCTCGGAGCCACCACTTCCCTCGTCTTCGTCCCAGGCGTGGGCTCTGGGGCGGCAGCTCTTGGGCCTAAGCAGCCATGCAGCGAGTTGCAGGAAGCGTGTCTGTCTCCCAGAGCCCCCGGCCTGGCTGCCTCCCCTCTCAGTCCTGTGCCACCCTCCACCACTCTCCACATTCCTTTTGGGCAGCTGAGTGGGAAGAGGTGGGAAGTGTTGGCAGTGGGATTTTGTAGCAAATGGCAGCTCATAGCTGTGTGATCTCGGGGAAAACATTAACCTTCTCTTAGCTTCATTTTTTCGGGGCTGCTCCGTGGGCTGAGCCTGTGCAGGGAAGGCACTGAGCACAGCGGTGAGCCTGCCGTGA
This sequence comes from Tupaia belangeri chinensis, assembly GCF_000334495.1. Classification (NCBI taxonomy): domain Eukaryota; kingdom Metazoa; phylum Chordata; class Mammalia; order Scandentia; family Tupaiidae; genus Tupaia; species Tupaia belangeri. The sequence continues at coordinate 2,341,559 of NW_006159866.1, read as the reverse complement.
ATGCCCTTCCTGCCTGCCGGCCACCTCGGACTTGGCAAGCTCTCCCCTGCAGAAACCGGCCGGAGAGGGGACACGTCCACGGGTGAGCCTGTGTCTCCACGTGCTCAGTGCGTGAGCCCTCATGCCACCTCCGAGAGCGTAAGCCCCTCTCCCACCCCTCTGAGGTCATTCCACGGCCACATCTTCCCCAGGCGGTCCCCTTGCTGGAAATGTCCTCCTGTCCCCAGGGGCTTGCTTGAGATCCTCCGTCCAGGAAGACTTCCTTGACTGCAGCTCCCCTGCTTGCGCCCGTGCTGCTGTGACAGCCCTGACTCCTCACTCAGTGGGCTCACGAGGCAGGGCCATGGGAGAGAGCTGAGCCTCCGTGGGATTTGACCCCCCACAGCTGCCCACGGAGGCAGTTCCCTTAGTGGGTCTCCATGCTCCACCTGCCACTTGCCCTCTGTGGGCACTGCAGCATGCATGTGGGCAGCCCACGGGGCCCCCGGCACCTCAACATCCTCAACACCAAGCAGCTCTGCAAGCAGCTCCTTGCAGAGAGATTCGGTGAGAGCCTGCCGAGAGAGAGAGCTGGGTGCCTGCTGCCTGGGGGCAGCCGCCATGAGCTTTCGCTTGGTTTGCGCCAACATGGGGCCCCGGTGGTCCCGTCTGGCAGTGGGAGGATTCAGGTGGTGGAGAAAGAAGGTGGCATTCTTCATGGATAACTTGCTCCCGTTGGCTCAGCAACGTGGTTATCAAGCACCTCCTGAAGGACACCTGTCCGCCCTGGTAACCCGAGCTCTCGTTTGGGGTGGCCCAGGCCCCACAGTCGATCTGGAACCTCTTTGCTAAAGATGCAACGTGGCTTTGGACATTTTTCTTTTGAAAAATCAATAACCTGTTAACAGAGCACTGAACAAAAGGGTAACGATGAAGCCACCCTCCATTCCCTGCACCAGCAGGGGCAGAGACGGTACCTGCCCAGGGTGGGTGGGGTCCACTCGGAGGGCAGAAAGGTCTGGGGGAACACAGCAGGCTCAATGCCTCCCCAGCAAAGCAATGTCCTGTCAGCCTGTGACTGCCCAAGTACCTTCTCTGCTCTGATAAACCCTTCTGTGGGCCACTGCTCCCAGGAGAGCCCCTGGCTCCTGGGAGACACCTGCAGGCCTGGTCGGCCCACTCAGGCCCTTCTTCTCATCCCTCTGATCCCTGCCTCACCCCCACGCTTGAGCCTCACCATGCACCTGCAGTGCGCCTGAACAGGCAGGGACTCGAGCCTCTGGGCCTTCACACGTGTCCCAAATGCCAAGACTGTTCAGCTCCCAGCCTGAACAATTCATGGTACTTCTTCAAGACAGAGATGGCACAGCCACCGGCAACTGCATCACCAGGGCCTCAGAGCCACAGCCCGCGGCCTCCCCCGGAGGGCTCATGATCCACTCTCGACCTTTCTGGACCTGCCTCCCCTGAGGACGGGGACCACGATGGCAGCTGTGGGCATCCAGGGCCAGCTTGTTACCTGGCTCAGTGTTGGTCCAGGTGGGTGCCCGCAGAACAGGTGAGGGATGACACGCCACTGCAGCCTGGGGCAGTCCCTCCTCCAGAGCAGTCCTCGGCCTTCTCCCCACGAGGGCATGACTAGTTGGTGTGTTCAAGCTTCATCAGAGCAGCTAACAGCCAGGGAGCCCTGAAGTGAGCTGGTCACTGTGCTATGTCTGTCCCTCCGTCAGCACAGCCATCGCGACCCCAGAGGCAGGTACTGAGTCCCCTTATGACAAGGCCAAGGCCGAGCCAGGAGCAGAGGAGCCGGGTTGGGACCCAGCGCTCTGCTGCAGCCTGTGCTCTCCACCGCAGCCTCCTCTGTTCAGGCGTCTGTGGCCAGTCAGCGGGTGGGGACAGGACAGGGCCTCTGCAGAGGAGCTGCCAGGACGAGCCAGCAGGGCAGGGCAGGGTGAGGGGTTCTGCCTAGGGAAGCTGCTTATCCATGCGGGGACACTCCCCCACACAATGCCCCCACTCAGCGTGGGCCACCCTCACCCACACGCCTGCCTTGTCTCTACCAAGAGCAGAGCCCCTGGCCCTAATCTCATTGCAGGCCATGAAATCGCATTTGCAGAGTATTAATGCCGCGTGGCGCGGGCCGCCCTGCGTCTCCCGGAGCAGAGAAGCCGGGGTAGCAATCTCACAGGGTGGCTCCAGGAACACCCGCCGACAAAAAGCAATTACGTTTTACGAGTAAGATTAAAATAATGTCTGTGCCCCCCAGGCCCACTGAAGGTCTCAACTCTGCTCAGCCCCACAGTGACTCAAGGACAAGCCTGCTGGGGTCCCCACGGCCCGGCCCCTCACCCCCGGGGCCCCCAGAGCTGCCGTGCTCACTCAAGCCTGTGACCGCTGCCTGCTGTCTGCAGCCAAGCCCGCCTGCTCCTGTCTGCCCAGCAGGCTGCACCACCCGACAGCCACAGTGACGCTGGGCATGTGTGAGCTCTCTGCAGAGTCCACAGTCCTGGGGCTACCGCTCCAAGGAGAGGCGAGTGGAGGTAAAGTCCCATGACTGCAGGGTGGCAGAGTGGGGACTTAAATGAAAACTCGGCACCGCTGTCCCCCTGCCCTGCTGTCCTGACCCATGCCTTCCGCTGTGTCTCCAACCTCCCCATGGGGACCACTTGCCCTCCTGCATCCAGGGTCTCACTGCATACGCTTGTGCTCCAGAAAGCTCTGAGGGGTCAGCAAGCACTTCCTGCCTGAAAGAACAGAGGCGGTGGGGCGGGGCATGTGC
>NW_006159866.1:2329150-2338698 GCF_000334495.1 Tupaia belangeri chinensis | reverse complement strand
TTCCTGCTGCCAAGGCTGAATCAGGGTGCCTTCGTTGTTCAGTCTTTAGAATCTCTCTCCTCCAAGAAGGCCTCCTGGACTGCAGCGAGACTAGTATGCTGTTTAATTGTCACAACCACATTGTAAAGTAGGCCTCCTTAGCCCCCTCTTAGAGATGAGACAACAGAGGCCAGAGATGTGCAAGGACTTGCTCAGGAGCACGGGCCTGAGCCTGAAGTGTGACCATCGCACATTGTTGGCTGAGGGGGCAGATAATTTGGAGCTGGGGTTGTATCAGGGTTTGTCCCCCGAAGTTGCATGTGTTGGGAGGTGCTGAGGCTGCTGGGCAGAGACTGGGTCCTGGCGACCACATGTGGCAACAACGTGCCCTTGGATAGATGAACAGTGTCCGAGACCCAGCAGTTCCTGCTCTTGCAGGAGGGGCCAGGCCCAGGGTGACTCAGGTGCACCACATTCACCGAGCACTCCCTTTCCACGACTACCACATTGAAGTGTACACAGAAACAGTCACACCTCAGCGACGGGGAACAGCTGATCCCCACCCTGCTGGCCGGGCGGCCTGGGCTCTCAATAGGCCACGGACCAGCCTGCGGCTGGGGATGGGGAGCTCTGCTCTCACTCCCATTGTGTGCTCACGGGTGGAGGCATGCTCCAGCCTGGCCTGCTGCTGACTCAGAGCACCCTCCAGGAGAGAGCTCTGCAGAGGTGGCCTTGCCCACCGTTCCCTGGGCGTCCTGCGAGCATCCTCTGGGAGAGAGCACAGCAGAGTGGCCTCGCCCACTGCTCCCTGGGCGTCCCGTGTGCACCCACCAGGAGAGAGCTCAGCAGAGGTGGCCTCGCCCGCTATTCCCTGGGTGTCCTGTGAGCACCCTCTGCATGTCCTGCTTTCTCTGGCTATCTTGGCCCTCACATTCCTTGGCTGTGTCCTCCCGCTTTGACCCTCCTCAGTCTCTGCTGAAACCTCACCCTGTCCTTGAGGGAGAGCTCCTGCTGTCGGCCACTTCTCACCCTCTCCCCTGAGCCTTGTGACCTTCCTGCCTGGAGAAGGAGGCACTACCCTCCCCATATACAGATGAGAAAGCTGAGGCCCATGAAGTCACTTGCAGCTGCTCTTGTGTGACTAGCACAGAGGCTCAGGACAAGGTCTCCTGACTCCTGGCCAGAGCAGATGCACACCTAATGGTCCCATCACCCCACCCTCACGGTTGTCCCCCAGCTTCTAGTTCCTTTCCTTGCCCAGCTTGGTGGCTTCTGAGGATGGACACACAGCGGCCTAGCTCACCACCCGTTAGGTGCACACATACATGAGTGAAGGCTGGTCCCCACGGTGAAGGCAGGGGGACCGCTGTACCCCAGAGCAGGCTGTCGCTACGTGTTGGGGGAAGGATGTCTTACATGCACCCTCCCTCCACCCCGGGAAGGAGGCTGATCTCTGCTCACCTCAGCTGCTCTGACCCTGGACCTCTGCAGAACCATCCCAGGACGCAGGCGGTTGGGCCGACTGGGTGCCGTCTGCCTTCCTTCCTTGCTGCCCTCCCCATCTGCTGTCAGACCTTTATTAAAGATCGGGGCCCTAATCTCACCTCATATATCACACATGTCATGGCCCCAAAGCTTCTTCATCTGGGAGAGTCTGCACTTGAGGAGGGGGGTGTTACACGGTGCCGAACCGAGAGCTCTGAAGGTGGCATGAGACCTATGGGGGAGGGCATGTGCTGCGTTTGGGCGGGTGCCGTCTGCCTTCCTTCCTTGCTGCCCTCCCCATCTGCTGTCAGACCTTTATTAAAGATCGGGGCCCTAATCTCACCTCATATATCACACATGTCATGGCCCCAAAGCTTCTTCTTCATCTGGGAGAGTCTGCACTTGAGGAGGGGGGTGTTACACGGTGCCGAACCGAGAGCTCTGAAGGTGGCATGAGACCTATGGGGGAGGGCATGTGCTTCTGGGTGTGCTCAGCCATGGGCGGCGTGAAGCTCTCTTTGTGATCGGGGGTCTCTGCACATTGAGGATGCGGTACGTCTGTGCCTGCCGTCCTCCTGTGGGACCTCTGGGAGATTGTTGCGGGGCCCTGTGGATATCAGATCTGCAGAGCTGGAGGCCCTCTCGCCCAGCGGCATAGGATCTGTACGTCCATCCTTGGTCACATCCCCGCCTGCTGTGACATGAATGCGGTGGGCATAGCTGCACTGCACTGTCTGGGGAACGGCCGGGAACGTGAGCACATGCTCAGTGCACGCACGGCCAGGTTGTCGGCTCCAGTATTTCCTATCTGCAGCTGGTCAACTCAGAAGATGCAGCAGACATGCACCTGGAAGGCAGACTGCACTCACACGTGTGTGCATGCATGTCCTGAGTGTCTGAGATCCCACGAGGGTGGTGTGTTTAGGAGTCGGGGCACTTCTACCTCTCAGGGGTGCAAGGATCAGAAAATGCTGCCATCACTGGGCCCTTCGGCACCTCTGTCCCCTTTTCTCACTGCGAAGGTTGTTTTTGGAGCTGAGAAACTGCCACAAGCCCTCCTCGATATCCTCACGTACTGAGCTGGGACCTCAGGGGCAGGCACCCCCTTTCTTTCCACCTCCTCTCACATCACTCAGATCTCTCTCTCTCTCTCTCTCTCTCTCTCGACACATGCGCGCACACACACACGGGCCTCCAGGAGGTGGGGACAGGAGGCAGCGGGGCCATCTGGTGTGTTATGTTGAAACAATCTGCTAATGGAGCCTCTTTCCAGACGAACACCAGGCTGGGCCCCTTCTCCACCTGCAGCTGGGATCTGGGCCCAGGGCCCGGGACTGTGAGACTCGCAAGTTCCCAATACCCTCCCTCCCCTGGGGGCCCTGAGCCCTATCTTCTCGGTGCAGAAACTGAGGTCCAGACCCATCGGCCCAACAAGGACACCCTGACCCCATTCTGGAATGGCAGGCGCGTCCCACAGGGTGGTTGCCAGCAGTCTGCTGGCTTACAGATGTGGAAGCAGAGGCCGAGGGAGGTGACCTGACGCACAGGGTCAAATGCCACCAAGTCAATGCCACAGCCCGGTCTGCCCACCCCACGTACCTGCCTCTCACCCCGAACTGGCCGAGTCCCAGATTGCTTGCACCCCCCATCCCACCGAGTTCTAGAACCCCAAAGGCATGTACAGGCAACGCGGCAGGCAGAGTGTGGTGGGGGTAAAAATGGGGTCTCCCCAAATATGTGCAGTTTTGAATCTCCTCTACACAAGGACCTGGGGTCTCCTTCAGAGGGCCACGGAGGAGGAAGTCAGTGGGTGGCCACAGGGCAATTGTGGGGCCTCAGTCTGAGCTTCCCTTTCTGATGGGTCAGGGAGAGGTGGGGCTGGATGTGCCTCACCCACCCTCCCTAGAGCCAGCTGCCCACGCCCACCAGTCCCACCAGCTCAGCCTCCCTCCCTGCACGGTGACAGCACTCAGAGAACGCCTTGACAGTGCCTTTGTTCCCTGAAATAAAAGAAAATCGAGCTACAAAGGGAAACCTCAGGTAGCTTTTAGCAGGGCTCAGCCGCCTGGGGCAGAGTGTGTTTAAGCTGCAGGCAGTTGTCACAGGAGCAGAAGGGGAGCCCTGCGGTCCCCCCATCCCTCCCACCCTCTCCTCAGGGGGGAGCCCCCACGACAGCATTTACTCAGGGAAATGGCTCTTCCAAACAGCAGCAATGAAAAAAAATCCATGAAAATTGATGAATTGTAAAGCAGCTGTATGCCTATGTGTGTGTATGTGCATGTGCGTGTGTGCATGAGTGTTTACTGTGTTTGCGTGTGTGCACATGTATGCACTGTGTGCACGCATGTTCATATGTGTGCATGTATGTATGTCATTTGTGCTGTGTGTGCATGTGTGCATACTGTCTTCGCTGTGTGTATGTGTGTGTGTGCTGTGTGCATATGTATGTGTACTGTCATGACTGTGTGTGCTGTGTGTGTATGTGTCAGTGGTGGCCACTATGGTTGCAGAACTGTGCTGCCCAGTGGAGGCTGACCTGCAAGCAGAGCATGGGGGACCCAGGAGGGGGCTGGGAGTGATCCCTGGCACGTGCCTGTGGAGGGGCGCTGGGGCTGGGGGAGGGGAGACAGCCCAGTCTCTAACTCGAGTTAAGAGAGAGATTAATATATTCAATCCGCTCAGGGTAATTGAGGGAACAATTGGAGTGTTTTTCTAAAGCCCATAAAACTGCCTCATTTGCAAGGAGGGGCTGACCTGCCTTTAGTCCTTGTATTTGGTGAGAATAGGCAGGCAGGGGGCTGGCAGCATGGGTCCTGGTGCCCAGGGCTGGGTGGCTGGCAGTGCTGGGAACCTGTCCTCACCTTCCCAGGCTCCCAGCACATTGCTGTAGCAGCTCAGCATTGCCTCTGGGGTCTCAGTCTTCCAGGCTGTAAAATGGGCCTGTGGAGCTGGCTCCAAGGCCAGGCCGACTGTCCCCATAACTGGGCAGTAAAGAGGAAGCTAATGAAATCCACACGGCTAGCTCTCCCTGAACCAGCCTCTGGGGCACTAGAAATAGTGCAGCCATAGCTGCAGTAAAAGGCATGAGGAATTTGAAAGCCCAGCAGGGGCGGTGAGGGCTGGTGAGGACTGGTGTGCTTGGGGCTGAGGCAGCAGCAGGCCTGGGGCTGGCGAGGGCTGAGGGCTGGGAGTTCCAGACAGCAGGGGACCAAGGCAGACAGACAGGATGGGGAGGGAACAAAGGCGAGAAAGAGGAGCCTGGGACCGAGGGACAGGGCGCCCAGTGCCTCCCCTTCCCCTCCTGCTCTTCCTGCCCGCCCCCAGCCTGCCGGCGCCAAATCCAGTCACAATCCCCAGGCTTAGGGCTGGGTGCTCGGCATTTGTGATTGCTTTATTAGCTTTTTATTCTCTTCTTTCCCCTCCAGGGCATAGAAAAAAAGGTATTTTAAATGGAAGGAATTAAAAAAAATGTGTCGTTTAAAAAGCTCCTGGGAAACGGAGTAATTTCGTGAAACACTGCAATTGTTTGGGAGAGGTAAGTGCTGGGAGGGGCCCACCGCCCGCCCCCTCCTGCCCAAGATCTGGGCTCAGCTTGGAGCAGAGGAGGGGGAAGCTCCCAGGCCTACGGTGAAGGAACCTCCCCCAAGATGGGCCAGGGGTTTTAAATTTTGTATTTCCATAAATTTCTTCCCCGGGAATTTCCAGCCTGAAGTTTCCCTTGGTGGGCGGCATTCTTCCAGCAAACCTCAGGGGTCTCCTGGAGAAGGGCCAGGAGGGCGGCACGGTGGCCTCCCCAGGCTCCTCAAGGCACCCTTTGCCCTTGGAAGAGCTCGTGTGAACCACTGGGCGGGCTTGGGCTTCTGTGCTCTCAGGCACCTCTGCCCGGCCCTGGCCAGGCCACCTTGGTCTGCCCCCTGGGGAAGAAGCAGTGCTGGGGCATGTAGCCACACGGTCTCCAGCATACGGAAAGGGAACAGGAGGCAGCGTGGGTGTGGGGTGAGTCAGGAGAGGCTCTACCAGAAAGGAGGCGTCTGGGCCTCAGGAAGGGCCCTGCTGTGCTGCCTGGGGCCTGGTGCTAGTCCTCCTCCCACCCAGTCAGCTCCCTCTGCATCCCCTGCTCAGGTGCTCCCAGTGCCCCAGCCGTGGATCAAGGCCCAGAGCCCAGGGAGTGACTCTACCCTGGGGTCTCTGACAGCAGATCTGGACATGGCTGTGAGGGACAGTCACCTCCACTCCCCGTACACACACACAGGAGGAGACCTGCGACTAGAGAAGGGAGCATTCTCTGTCCATATCCATACTAGCTCAGGGCTGGCTTGCACAGCTGTCATGGAGCTGGGTCCCACACAGCCAACTGCGCGGTGTGAGTTCTAGACCCAGGGCCTTGTAACACGTGCCAGGCGCCTGTGCTTGTGCGCCCAAAGTCCTGAGAGGAGAATGAAGAAGGGACGGTGGCGTGGCGCCTCCTGGGGGGTGCTTTCTCACTTTTCCTCTCTTTTTGTCTGTCTCCCTGGTTAGAGCACACACCCTACAGCAAAGAGAAAGGAAAAGTTCAGCAAACATGGAAGTTCCATTCCTGGCACCTCCAGGACTCGAGCGCTGTGCCCAGCGCAGGTGTAGCCGTGCAGACGCAGCGGCTCAGGTTCAGTCGGTTGTTGGCATTCGCACTGAGCCTGTCTCCTGCTCCCTACTCACCCTCATGTCCATCTTTGCACTAATCCCTCTGCCCTCCGCCCTCTCTCCACTGCTCCCCATCACTGTCAGTCCTGATTTTAAAAAGAAAGAAAAAGATGCTGATACATGCTGCACACATTGGAAAGCAGCGAGAGCCTGCCGTGCAATTCTACATCGAATAGGTTCAGTTGGCGAAATGCCCAGTGCACACGGGACTGAGAACATCCAGGCAGAGACAAAATCAATGGTGGGAAGGCTGCCTGGAGGAAGTGTTTGCCTGGATATTTGCATCTGAAGTCCAAAAACCCATTCCAGGCCTTGAACCAGGTATTGCTGTGATTGGGTTGCACCCTGAGAATGGAATTCTCTCCTCTCCATTCTTCCTGCCTGCTGTCTTTCCTTCCCACCCCACCCTACCCCTACTCAAGCTCCTGTCCGGCCGGCTTTACCCTCCTCTGCAGATGAGAACCAGAGGGCTGGGGTAAGTGCCTCCTGGACGTCCTTCCCCTCTCCGTAAAGTGGGTCACACCCACCTCCCCACGGTGGAAGGCAGCCTTGCCTGTCTCAGAGCCTGCTCTCATGGCTGCCCTTTGGCTGTGCCACCCTCTGGCTATGTCCGCGGCTGCACAGAAAGGTGCTCAGGTGCCTTCTCCGACTAGCTGGCCGAGTCTGCCCGAACGGGAAGACCAGGCCTCCATTCTCTGAAGCACCCCCGTCATTGTCTGTCCCCAAGGGCCTCCTGGCCCTGTCTCAGCGTTGCAATGGCTAACCCCCACCCTCCCAGGATGGGAGTGATTTTCCTCTCCCTTGAAGGCCATTTTCTTGTCTTGCTAGAAGCAGACATCTGACACTTTAAGAGGGAGCATGGTGGGGAGATGATGGCTTTAAATAACAGAAATTAGAGCTACTGCAGGATCGGCCATCTCGTGATCCCCTCCCCGCAGAGCCCCCGCCCCCCACATTTACCACCTCGGCCTGAAGGGAGCCATCCGGGCCCTGGCAAGGGGGGCTGGGCCATACCGGGACCTGGACTGGGGGTGGCTGCTCCCTGAGCTTGGAGCCCCACACCCCTGTCCTGTGACTAACTGCAGGACAGAGGGGCTAGGGCCCAGGCTAGTCAGGGAGCTCAGTCTGAGAGGACAGAAAGTCACCGAGGAGGCCAGGCGACTCCCTCTCAGCCTGCAAGCTCAGCACCCAATCAGAGCTGGGAGCACAGGAGGTGGCCAGGGTGACCAACTGGCCAGTGGAGGAACGGAGCCCAGTGGGCCACCCTGTTAACTGGCTGAGCGGCCAGGGCAGGGGAGTGGGTCCCTGGGTCCCTGGGACCCATCCTCAGACGGCATGGTGCCCGGAACCGATGAGGCAGCCTTGGGAGAGCCTGCTGGCTGCTCAGTGAGGGGCCGGGAGAACCCCGCTCACCTGAGAGTCTGCTCTGTGCTCAGGAAGCCCAGGATCTGAGGGGGACCCAGGGACACCCACCTGCAGCTGGGGCAGCCAGAGCTCCGTGAGTGGTGACAGTTCTGCCCAGTTGGCCTCCGGAGGGCAGGTGGAGGCAGGAGGCGGCGGGGCCCGGTGCACGTGGAAGGCCACGCTGTAGGCCAGGCCTCCACAGTGGCGGGCTGTGGGCTCGGGGCCAGCCCGCAGCAGAGCCAGGGTGCCGCAGTAGCGGTACAGGTCCTCGTGTTCCTGCGCCGCGGGGTTCATGCGGGGTTGGTCTGGCCGCGGGTAGATGGGGAAGATGGCTTTGCCCACGCTCTGGGCCGCCCGGCCAGAGGCTCCGTCCAACCTCAGCGCCTCCACCCGCAGCTGAGCATCATGCTGTCCGTCATTCTTGCAGAACCCTGAGTGGGAACGTGAGGCTTAGAGGTCTCTGGGGTCTCCCTGCTTCCACCAGGGGACAGGGACAGGCAGGGCCCTGGGGAGGCCTGGGCTGCCAGCCTCTGAGCACAAGCCTAGCAGGCCCCCAGCCATGGCTCCCTCCTGTACTGATGCCCAGTCTAAGTCCATGGGGGAGAGGGGAGGGCTCTTGGCCGGTGGGGTGGTCCTGTGTCCTGCCTCCACTCTGCACCAGAGAGCAGTCAGCCTGCTCTGATTTCTGGCACTGGCAGCCTGGGACTCCCCCTCCAGGAAGCCTGCCTGGGTGGTTGCAGTCTGTGCATGGCTCTTCTGCTCCTTCTGGCTCCCCTAACTATTCTCTGCTTGGAGTTCCTGCCTTTCCACCTGGTCTGGAATCTCCTGGGAGGCAGGGCCCAGGCAGCCTGTCTCTGTCCACCCCATGTCTGTGGTTCAGAGGTGTCCGGGCTGGGTTCTCAGGGCGCTGGCTCTGCTGTGCGTGTGTTCACTGCTAGGCCGGCCCCAGGCAGGCATGGGCTCAGTTCTTCGGGCTCATGGAGTTGCCTCTCCTCTGCGTTCGCATTTCCTTCCCACCCACCCTGCACAGCCAGCACGCTGTCCCCACGTCACGCTGGAGGAAGCAGGGCCCCCAGAGGGCCCACATCCACCTAAAGACACAGGCCAAGCTTTGGGGTCATGTCCAGAGCTCTGCTCCTACCCTTCCCAGTTCCCCGGGGCGGCCTGGGTCTCCATGGGGCTGGAACTGAAGTTCCAGGGTCCTCCCTGCTACTCCCCACCTACTCCATACCTTTGGGCAAAGTAAAGATGAACCTGTTCCTGGAGAGGGTGAGGCTCTGGCCAGGAACCTGCTGCTCCATGACCTCAGTGACAGCGGAGCAGGTTGGGAGGGGGTCCTCGTCATTCACCCGCAGCTGCACCCCGGCCCCAGAGCCCGGCTGCAGGGGGTTCTCAGCTGACAACCGCAGGGCGTATCTGCCCTCCTCGTTAAAGCCCACACTCAAGACCTCGAACTCCAGGTCCAGCGTCTTCTCCTCGGCTTTCAGCCTGTGGCTCAACAAGGATGCGGGGACCCAGGGCTCAGGCCCCCCAAAGGCCATGGCCACCACTTGGGGCTGACCCCGGACTGAACACTGCCCCTCATACCCCTAGGCCCAGCCTGGCCCAGTCTGAAGGCCTCCAGGCTGTGTGCTCTGGCGGCACCCCACCCCTCTCTGTTTGTTTGTGGAGAAACCAGGTAACAAGCCAGGAAGCTGGGGCTGACCCAGGAAGAAGGAAGCCACCGATGCCTCCTTCCCTCCTTCCACATCTGTTTCTTCAGCAAATATTCACTGAGTACCTACTGTGCGCCAGCATTTGGGGCATTTGGAATACGGTGATGCAAACGAACATTTCTGTCCTCAAGCTTATCTTCTCATAGGGAGGCAGGTGGAGACAGACAGAAATAAATATTAGATGTGAAAAGCAGGTCAGTTCCAATGTCTGGGAGAGATGTAAGTTCCATGGAAAACCAGAGCAGGTGGGAAGTCACGGCTCGGGAGCTGCGGGCAGTGTCCCAG
>NW_006159866.1:2327401-2328778 GCF_000334495.1 Tupaia belangeri chinensis | reverse complement strand
GCTCTTCCCCAAGGCCCTTAAATTGGGTATGGGGAGAGCGCTGGAGGAGGGGACCGTGTCTGTCCCCTGGGAGCGTGCCCTTAACCAGTGTACCTTCTTAGTCAGGGCTCGGGTGACCCGAGAGCTCGGCCCCCCTCACACCGCAGAGTGGCCGGGATCCATCACCCTGCCGCTGGGGCTTACTGATACCAGAGAGGCGATTTGGACATCCCTCGGTGGGGACCCTTTTTACCATCACCACTGTCACCACCGTTACTCCTGCCACCACCGTCACCACCATCAGCACCATCACCGCCACCATCGGACATGCCCCAACTTCATATCTGACCCCCCACTCCGTCTCCAAGGAGGGCTCACGTGTGTGCGCGCCGTGATACGCGACACGAAACGTACCATCATGATCACTGATCAACGCGCAGGTCGGTCGTGCTGAACACATTCTCACGGTGCCCAGCCCTCGCCGCCACGCATCCCACAACTCTTTCCATGACGAAACTGGAACTCCGTGCACTTCAAGCAAGCACTCCCTCTTCACCGCCCAGCCCTGGCAGCCACCCTCCACTCTGCCTCCTCCGTTCCCACTACTGCCATCCTCCTGTAAGTGGGACCCCTCGGCCTGGCCCTCTGGCGGCTTAGCTCATCAGCGTGATGTCTGGGAAGACACGGTGCGGGCCCCTGCGTCTCCCCGCCTTCCCATGCCCCTTCCTCTGTCCCAGCGGCCGCCCAGCCCCACTGAGCCAACCCTGGTCTTCCTCAGCCTGGCTTGAAGCCTCCACCTGCGACTGGGGTGAGTGTCACCCCCCTCCGCCACCTTGGCACTTTCCTCTCCTGCCACGAATGTTGGCATGCCCTGGCAGGACAGTGTCACAGTGTTGGCCGAAGAGGGCGGGATAGGCGAGGGACAGCTGCTTGGCGGGGGCTGGTGGGCAGCGACGAAAGCATTGTGGACCGAACCGTAGCATTGTGGACCGAACCGTAGGGTGAGGGGATAAATCAGGGTAAAGGAACTGACCGACACCCTACCCAGCTTCTAACTCGTGCAAAAAGAGAACATAGCGACCTCATCTGGATTCCATCTGTGAACCCAGGGACCATGTTTTTCTTAAGTCTGCTATCAGGCGCACGCGCTCACTGGAAAGAGCGAGAGCAAGCGGGAAAGTGAGAGATCAGCCCGGGGGGATGGCCACACTGCAACCCCTTCTCCTCCACTCTCTTGGGATTTTGGGCACACACGTGAGCTGGATATGGTTTGTTGTCGTTGCTGCTTTTTATTTTTCCTTCAAGCCTCCGGGTCCAAGACTCAGACTGCACAGCTGACCACGTGAATGCAGCCACCTTACCCACCATGCCACTTGGCTGGACTGCAGAGACCACGCT
>NW_006159866.1:2303946-2326424 GCF_000334495.1 Tupaia belangeri chinensis | reverse complement strand
CCCACAACTCTTTCCATGACGAAACTGGAACTCCGTGCACTTCAAGCAAGCACTCCCTCTTCACCGCCCAGCCCTGGCAGCCACCCTCCACTCTGCCTCCTCCGTTCCCACTACTGCCATCCTCCTGTAAGTGGGACCCCTCGGCCTGGCCCTCTGGCGGCTTAGCTCATCAGCGTGATGTCTGGGAAGACACGGTGCGGGCCCCTGCGTCTCCCCGCCTTCCCATGCCCCTTCCTCTGTCCCAGCGGCCGCCCAGCCCCACTGAGCCAACCCTGGTCTTCCTCAGCCTGGCTTGAAGCCTCCACCTGCGACTGGGGTGAGTGTCACCCCCCTCCGCCACCTTGGCACTTTCCTCTCCTGCCACGAATGTTGGCATGCCCTGGCAGGACAGTGTCACAGTGTTGGCCGAAGAGGGCGGGATAGGCGAGGGACAGCTGCTTGGCGGGGGCTGGTGGGCAGCGACGAAAGCATTGTGGACCGAACCGTAGCATTGTGGACCGAACCGTAGGGTGAGGGGATAAATCAGGGTAAAGGAACTGACCGACACCCTACCCAGCTTCTAACTCGTGCAAAAAGAGAACATAGCGACCTCATCTGGATTCCATCTGTGAACCCAGGGACCATGTTTTTCTTAAGTCTGCTATCAGGCGCACGCGCTCACTGGAAAGAGCGAGAGCAAGCGGGAAAGTGAGAGATCAGCCCGGGGGGATGGCCACACTGCAACCCCTTCTCCTCCACTCTCTTGGGATTTTGGGCACACACGTGAGCTGGATATGGTTTGTTGTCGTTGCTGCTTTTTATTTTTCCTTCAAGCCTCCGGGTCCAAGACTCAGACTGCACAGCTGACCACGTGAATGCAGCCACCTTACCCACCATGCCACTTGGCTGGCCTGCAGAGACCACGTTGACTCAAATTTGAACTCTAAGATGTACCCTGGGGCCTTGGCGGGCAAGCTGGCCCCTGGGGGGAGAAGAGGCTGAGGGTAAGTGGCGGGGTGCGCGGGCCTCCTGATGTCAGGCTTTCTTGCCTGCTCTCGGTCCTGTGGAGACAGTCTCGAAACCTGGATGAGTTTCAGCAGGTCAGGGCTGGGTGGCACTTATTTTTCGGATGGATGACGGTGCCCCGGGGCGCCTAGCAGGGCTGACCCCCGGCGTCTTCCCAGGGTCCCCTTGGCTCCCAGATGCCTCCCTGTCCAGCCTCCTGCAGTTTTCAAAGGTTTAAATGCCCGCTGAGCCTGTCTCTGGGTGGCTGCTCTGGAAGGGGTCCAGAGGGGCAGGCTGGGTGTGGGGAGGGGAGGGAGTTGTCTCCGAGGACTGACTTCGTGGCCACCTCCCAGTCCCAGCCTGAAAGACCCCAATGGGGCCCTCAAGGCTTCTTTCTTTCCCAGAAGAATGGCCACTCAGAGGGCTGGCTTTGTCTGGAAGGCCCCCATAATTAGCCCACCCGAGGGCCCCCTTCCTGCTTCCCACAATGGCTCCTTTCAGCCTCCCCCGGGGCACCCTCACATGGTTCCTGAAAACCCTTACACCCCCACCCCAGGGACCCACAGCCACCTCCCTCCACTCGGCCTACGCCCAGCCTCTGCTCAGAGCAGAATCCTTTGGTGAGCAGGGACATCTGAGTCCCCAAAGCTGCCGAGGACAAGGCTGTGAGTCTTTGCCTCTAGAGATGAGAGAGCAGAGGCCCGAGAGGACCTGTGGGTGGTGCAGGGATGGCCCCGGCCTGCCGCCCCAGGACAGTGCAGCCTGTCTGGGCACTGCTCTGCCCAGGGCTTCCGCACACCCCCTAGCAGCCTCCCCTGTCCCCGGAGACCGTCCCCTTGTCCCGGGCCTGTGTCCTGCTCCCTTCAAGTTCGCAGAGTCAGAGACTCACAGACTGTGACTGCTAAGCGAGGTGTGGAAGCACTTCTCTCCACCCCACTGCAGACTGGAAGCGAGGCCCATGCCAAGAAAGGGCCATCTGTGGCCACCCGAGGACTAGTGTGAGGACACAGGGCAGGGCTTCTGCTGTGCTCTCATCGGGGAGAATGCAGAGAGGTGGGTCCAAGGCCTGCCATTTGCCTTTAGCAACCCTGGGGGCCTTCCCCAACCCTGGAGAGGGTCCTTCAGCCACAGAATGGAGCAGACTCCAGGCTCTAAGAGAAGATTCTGAGGAAAGAGTGAGCAGCTGTGGGGACAGGGAAGAGAAGTCTCTAGCAGAATGTTTCGTTGTATCGCTGACCCTCGCACATCATGGGGCCTCTCTGGATGTAAAGTTTTCTTCGGATGTGATAGAGTATATGGGTAGAGCAGGGGTCTCTGAGGTCTCCTTCAGCTTGAAGATCTGGCTGTAGCTCAGGCTCTGTCTTTGCAGCTAACTTACTTCTCTGTCCTACTTAACATATGATCTCTACCTCGTAGTCCGAGACGGCCGCATGAGACCCAGCCATCACGACTGTATTTCAGCCAGGTGGGAGGAGGGAAGGGTAGAGAAACACCTCTGTTTATAAGAATAGATCCTGGAAGTTATGTTCAACACTTCTTTTTCCACCCCACTGACTTAGACCCAGGGCTGCATCTAGTTTCAAGGGAGGCTGGGGGATGTGCAGTGCCAGCCGTGGCCAGAACCCCTCTCACACAGCTCAGTGCCACGGTCTCGGCTCCTCGCAGTAGGCTCCAGTGCAGCCCTTGGGCACAGAGCAGTGCACGATGTCACGGCTGACACCCTGTTCAGCAACAGCTTTCTCAGCTGCAGTTGTTTAGTGATACCTCTGGGAGGTTGGACCAGGTCACTCCATCGGGTGCCCCTCATTCTCAATGTAAGTCAGGGCTTCGCCATCTGTCGTTTTATTTATTTTTTAGAGAAATTTTTGCTCTAGGGTGCATGTGCTCTCCAGAGAGACAGAAAGCGAGAAATTACCCCCCCCGGGGGGGCGGAGATATGGCCACACCACAGTCCCTTCTCCTCCAATCTCCTCTCAGGATCTTGGGCACACAAGCACATACACCTGATGTGAGTTTTGAGCCACCGTGTCTGGGACTCGAACCACAGTCGGCTATGTGGAAATCCAGTGACGTAACTGTTACGCCATCTGCTGGTTCCAGGGCTTCACCATCTAGACATACTAAAGCTTCAGGCTGTGTTTCGGACGTGGCCAGTTTTCCGCCATTGCACACACATGTTCGCATCTTCACCGTGTGTGCACACATGGCCCTCCAGGAGGATTCCTGAGCCTGAGCCCAGGCTGAGTCTCTGTGTGGGTTTAACTCCTTGTCGTCGACAGAGGGCACACGGGCTTGCCCAGAGAGCGAGAAGCACCCCTCCGGAGGGATGGCCTGCCTCATCCCTTCTCCTCCATTGTTCCCTCGGATTTGGGGTACACATGCTCATGCGCCTGGCGAGGTCTGAGACTCAAACCACACAGTCGGCCCTGTGGTATCCAGCACCTTAGCCTCTATCCCACCGGCTGTCCCTGTGGGCTTAACACTTTCTACCTAAAAATCCTTCTCTATTGGGGCTGTAGCGTCGGAGCTGGCGGGCCCTGCCTCCCCGCTCTCTGCCTCCTGCTGTTGTTGGGGCAGCCAGGGCATTGTCCTCACCCCATGCCCAGCTCCAGGTCTTAGCTGTCCCCGTGCCCCGGCTTCCCTTATGGACTGCAAGAAGAAGGGGCATCCTCCCTAGTCTCCTCTTGAGAAATCAGGGCCCCTTCCTGTCCCCACCTTCATCTACTCTCTCGTGGGGGTGAGCACGCCCTGAGCACCTTTTCCCTTCCCATTAGTTTGCACCCCTGCAGAGCGCCCCCTCCAGGAGGGGCATGGCGGCTCAGGTGGGCGGTCTTGTGGGGGTGGGGGCATGTCTGGCCAACTGTCCCTGCAGCCCCCAGGCCTGCAGGGACGTGCTGGGGGTGAAGAGCAGGGCTCCCCAGCCTCTCTGAGGTGAGGAAGAGGAAGCCCACCGAGGCCTGAGGCCTTCGGGGCTGCCCCAGGCTGGCTCATCCGTTTGGGCCCGCAGCCCAGCTGAGCAGCAAGGCTGACCCACATAGTGAGCTGAGCCAAGCAGGCGGTGGTTCCCTCCCCTCGGTTGGGTGCAAGTCATCAGACAATGCCTGGTGATGGATGGTGACAAATGAGGGCAGTGGGGGGTTCCTGAGCCACCAGAGCCACAGCTGGGGAACTGAGCCATCAAAGCCCCAAGCAGCCTTCTCCACCGAGGTGACTCTGAGGGCCAGAGAGATCAAGTTTCGGGCAAATGGTTTGGGGGCGGTGAGGCTCCAGGCTGGAGACAAGCTGCCCTGTGTGTTGCGTGGGGCCCCAGCCCTGCTCTGGGCCTGAGCTGCAGGAGGGGGTGGGGTGGGCTTCTCTGATCCTGGAATCGCAGGCGGGAGGTCTGGGGTGGGGGCAGGAGGAGGGGCAGGGCCAGGGCTGGAGAAGAAGGGAGCTGCCTTCCGGGAGGAGGAGATCAAACACCTTTTAAAGCAGGTGCCCGGGCTCTGCGTGGCCAGCAGCTCACACCACACAGCTCGCCAGACACCCAGGTTTCTGAGCCCGGGCCGGGGTCGGGGGAGGCCCTGGCTGCTGGGGAGCACCCTGCCTGCCTGCAGGGACCAGTCTCCCTGGAGTGGTCAGTAAGGGACAAGGAAGATACAGAGGGGAGAGGTCCAGAGCGCTGACAGACAGGTAGGCTGGGCCAGGGGGGCCAGGGCTGGCACCAAGGCTGGGAGGCAGGAAGAACCTGTGTCGGGCTGAGCCGCTCTGAGGGGCAGGGCAGGGCGGGCACCTGAGCATGCCTGTCCCCAGGAGACATCGGGAGCTGGTGGGGGCCGTGAAGGCCCTGCAGGGTCTGACTGCAGACAGGTTGGCAGAGAGCCTTGCCCTGCGGTCAGTGGGGTGTAAGGACAGAGAATTTGGGGGGCTGGCCAGCAGGCAGCCTCCTTGGGGAGTAAGGGGGCTGCAGGGGTCTGCCTGTCAGGCCAGACCACGGTGGCTCCATGCCGGCCCTTACGCGGGAGACCTTGCGGTGGCCCTCTGAAGGCAGCAAACTCCCAGCCCAGCCTCTTCTTGATTGCTGCTCCTGGTGAGGGGCTCACTACCTGCAAAGCTACCTCTGTCCTGAGCTGAAATCTGCCTCCCTCTCTTCCTCCTGGTCTGCTGCAGCCTGGCCCTGAAGAGGGGAGAGACATCCTGCACCCCGGAACAGCCAGCTCCCTCCTCCTCCTCACGGCTCCACACTCCTTCCACAGCAGTCGGGCCTGACCCTGTTGGGAGGACCCCATGGGTGAAGGGCTGGGAGTTCCAGGAAGGGTGTCTTGGAGGATGCTCTGGCTCTCCGCACTGCAGGGGAGCTCGGTGTCCAGAGCCATCCATGCCTCCCGACCAGCAAGGCTGCTTTAGCCCACGGCATGGAGTCCAGCAGGGCCTGGGCCAGACCTAGGCCCCTGCGTGTGAGGGGCAGCGTGAAGTGCGCAAGTGCACGTGTGTGCTATGAGTGTGTGGCATCTCTGGGGCGGAGCTGGGGGCCGCTGGCCTGCTGGCCGACTCTACCTTCGCCACTTATCCCTGGGTCTGGGGGTGGGCGTGAGGGAACGGGGTGCTGAGGCTGGGTGTCGGAGGACTTTGGGGTGTGCCGTGGGGGGCTGGGAGGGTGGAGTGTGGGGGATCACCCTGCTCCCACCGTGCTTGGTTTACCCATGTGCCTCTGGTGCGTTGCTGAGGTTCTGGGACCCCAGGGGTGGCAGATGGGGGTTCTGGGGTTCTCGTAGTGTCCCTGAAATTTAGGTGTTGCTGAGATCCCAGAGGTGCTCCGGGTGCTGGGACACTGCTGTGGCCCCCTTGCCCCGGGCCTGCTGTGTGCTCCCCCAAGCCTAGCACTTTGCCCTCCCAGGGTTCTGATGACCACAGACTGCAGGGGCAGGCGCCTGCTCCTGGATGTGCAGATGCCTCGGGTTTAATCAGCTTGAACAAAAACACGGGGAGGAAGGAAGCCCCGGCCTGAGGCCTTCATGGGCCAGCTCCAGCCTGAGGGGTAGGACGCTCCGTGCCAGGTCCGGATGGCAGGTGGCTTTCCGTGGCTCAGAGTCCAGAAGTTGTTCCGGACTGCCTGCGCAGTGAGCGGGGCTTAGCCACGCCCCGTCTGTGCCCAGCGGGAGTCCCGCTGGCCGGATGGCTCCTGAGTGTTAGTCTCTGTTCCTCTGGTCATGCCACATGGGCTCGTACGGGCCACCAGGCCAGAGGGCAGACGCTCCGTCCCCCTTAGCTCAGGGCTCTGGAAGGTGACCCTGCGCCTCTCCAGTGAGGAGGGGCTGGCATCCTGGGTGCTGGGCCCTCCTTGGGGAGGGCGCTTGGGATCCATGGGAAGGCCGTGAGGGGCAGAGCAGGGTTTGGCCTGGCTTGTCTGTGGCACTGAGGCTGGTGAAAACTCTCATAGGCAGTCTGAACAGCTGTCCTCAGGCCCAGGTATAAACCTGCATCACCTCCTCCATGAGGCCTTCTGTGATCACCCCCTACAGCAGCTGACTCCTGTCCGCCTGCCTCTCTTTTCCCCTGTCTAGTTTCCCTCTCAGCACACACACATTTTGTCACGCCCGCCCTGTCCCCCACTAGTGTCTCCACGCCCCCCACCACATGGCAGTTCCGCGAGCTCAAGACTGTCTTCTCGTGGCGCCATTGAACACTGCCTGGGCACACAGTTGGCCCTGCAGGGAAGTTTGAATGAACAAACCAGCCTGGAGGGGTCAGGGTGGGGGTAGGGCAGGCAGTGTTAGGCTCCCTCCAGGAGGTCATGGGGTCTGACAGGCAGAGCCAACCAGGATGTCTCCCCGCGGAGAGGGCTGGCCTCCAACCTTGGAGAGGGATTTTAACTCTGAGGGGCATTGGTTGGTTCCCAGCTGCCCTGGCCCCTACCTGAATGGGGGAATGGCGTGCTATACCCTGGAGTCAGAGCAGAGGACTCTGGGAGCAGCTAGGGAGACCCAGGCACAATGGGAGGCTAGGCAGGCTGGCCCTAGAGAGCAGGGGCTTTGGCCAAATCCCTTTATTTAAAAAAAAAAAAAAAAAAAAAAAGTTTATTTTTCACACACTGAAGGAGTGAGAGACGGCACCCCCAGATCATGGGCTGGCTGTGCTGTGTATGCAGGATCCCCCGTGCAGCCTGGGGCCCTCCATCTGGGCAGCCTGCCAGGGCTTCGCGCTTTGCTGTGCCATGTCCCGTCCCCCAGACTCCCATCTCTGAATCCCCTCAGGGCCCAGCACCTTGCTGGTGTGGAGGGGAAGGGGCAGAGAAGGTCCGGTCTTCCCAGGGACCCCAGCAGGCCTAACAGGCAGATCCACAGGCCCAGCCCGCCAGTGTGGGCTCCTGCGTTTCATCAAGTTCAGGTTCAGCTCTGAGTCAGCAGCTGCTGGGGAGCAGGGGGGGTCTGCACTCTTCCTGGAAGATGGGCCAGGCAGGAGGAGGGAGGGGAGGCCCTGAGGCCTGCAGAGTGCTCAGGCCTAATCCTGCCCCGGGGCCTGGCGAGACAGGGCTGGGTGGGGAGACTGGAGTTCAGGCCCAGCCTGCTCCAGCGCTGCTCCTTGCTCCCCCTTGCTCCCCTCCCCCTTACCAACTCGCTTCAACGCCCCCTGGCTGGCTGGCTGCCCCTGGTTTCCAGATCTCCATTGGAAGGCTACGGGTCAGAGATCCACCCCCTCCTCTGGGACTGAATTCCATTTCCCAGGGTATCTGCACCCTCCCCCCCAAACTAATCTCTCCCATCTCGGCCCAGAGCCGCACACAGTAGGTGTTCAATGTATTCCTGTTAGAAGGACAAGCGGATGACTGCCTTTCAGGATGAACACTGTGGAGGGGGGATTGCGCCCAAGCCCCCTGTGGGGTACTGGAAGGCCAGGGAACTTTGGGGCCTGGGGTCCCTGGAACTGCAGTGGGGGAAGTGTCTTCAGAACAGCTCACCCGCTCTCTGACTCCTGGGGTCCTGCCTCTCTCTGGGTTGGAGCCAGGGAGGGGAGGGGCCGGTCAGAGGTTCAGCTCTTCCAGGGAGGGAGGATGGGGGGGCTGAGGCCCTGGTGGCCTTCCTCACCCTCACCCTCACGCTCTCCTGCATCCCTGGAGAGGCAGGAGATGGGTGGGGCTCCTTGCCTACCCGCGGGTCTGGTTCGCGTTTAAAGGACTAATTTCCGCCTTGTGGGGGTGAGTTATCTCCTTGTGAAATCGAGTCGGAGGAACACGAAGGTTTTACTAGGGAGACGCACAGTGCCTCCTTCGTGGAAACCCCAGGAGGAGGAGTGGACGGGCTCCTCTCCCGGCCTCCGCCCCAGCCCAGCCCTGCCCAGCCCAGACCCGGCAGGCTGTCTCTCCGTGGGTTGCCACAGTGTTGGGCTCACAGGGGGCACCACGGATGTGGCGGGAAAAGGTGTGGGTGTTGTGGGCAGGCACCAGCAGCAGGTATGTAGTGCAGGCAGGTGCGGGCCCTCCCAGCCATGCCCTCCAGGTCTCTCCGCTCCCAGAGGGCTCCTCTCCCCACGGGGCTCTCCTCTCCCAGGGGGCTCCTTGCCCCATGGGGCTCTGTGGAGGATTCCTTGTGTTCCCATCACGGCAGCCCCGAGGGTCCCAGGAGGGGCCAGCTGAGGCTGGTAGAAGGTCTGGGGGGCATCCGAAGAAGGTGTTGGGCTGGACCCCTGAGAGCAGGAGCTGCAGGAGCCCTTTGGGGAGGGCCAGGCACCCTGCAGAGCCCGCCCAAGCCCACCCACCCTTTCATCTCTTCATCTCTGCAGCTCCTTCTTTCCTCTGTCCTTCTGTGTCTGTGGGCCCACCAGGTGGGTTTGGAGAGGAGGAAGGAAGGGGGTCCTCCATGGACAGCTCAGACTGGGCAAAGCTGCGACAATGGCCATTCAAGCAAAGGACTGTGTAGCTGGTCAGACAGACAGACGGGCGGAAGCTCCCCCAGAGCCCAGAGACCCCAGGGGATGTACCGTCACCAAGGCAACAGCTCTCTGCAGGACTAGGAGAGGCTGGGCGGGCAGGGGCCAGGAGCAGACACCAGAGCCCTCTGTGCCAGCCTCAGTCCCAGGCTGGCTTTTCCCAGAGGGCTAAAAGCAAGAAAGTAACCTTTGGATTAAAGAGAAACATTTCTTTGTTTGGGTTTTCTTTCTTTCTTTCTTTTTTTTTTTTCCCTCTCTTAAGCCTCTTTTCACATCTGTAGCGGCTTTTTCTCCCTGTGTGGGGGTCAGAGGAGGCCCCAGCATGTCATCCCAGGTGGCAGGGAACCAGACAGCCCCAGGGGCTGCTGAGGACTACGCCTATGGCAGCTGGTACATCGACGAGCCCCCAGGGAACGAGCAGCTCCAGCCGGAGGGGTAAGCCTGGAACCAAGCCTGGGACCCGGGCCCTGTGGGCCACCAGGGGCTGTGGTGGAGGGTACCAGCCGGTGGGAAAGGGGAATCTGGGTTTAAACTGGTTCTGACACTCACGTGCTATGACCCGGGCAAGTCAGTCTCTGCGCCCTCTAGGTGAGAACAGCCCTTAAGGTACTTGAGGTGGGGGGCCTGGGCCAGGCTGGCCACTCAGAAAACATCTGTGTGATGTGCTTAGAATACAGGTTCCTGCTCTCCGCCCTGCCCGTTACTGACCCAGTAGGCTGGGGTGGCCCCTGGGTGACTCTCTGGGCCTGGGGCCAAAATGCAAGGCTCTGGGGGAGCCATGGCGGGAGGCGGGCTGCCTTCGAGGGGCTGCTGGTCTCTGTGGTGGCCACTGGGATGTGGTGTTTACCAGGGTCCTGACTCTGGGTAGCCTGAGGTTGGGAGGCGGAGAAGCAGAGGAAGGGGTGAGGGGCGCTGAGGAGCGAGCTGCCCTGTTGTCTTTGGATGGGCTCGGAGTTCCGGAGGGTGAGGAGGAGGCTCTGTTTTCCTTAGCAAGTGTGCTCAGGCCGGCCCAGGGGAGAGTAGGAGGGAGAGAGGCCTCCTCGGGCCACCCTGGGGCAGCCTGCCTTTGTCTTTGCTTACTCTGGGCCTTCCTGTGCCCCCTGCGGCCGAGGACCCCTGGCCTGTGGGACCAGAGCTAGCTCTCCCCGTGCTCCTGGCCTGGCCCGGCCCTCGGCCTCCCTGCGAGGTCGAGCTTAGGAAGATGGGAAGGTGAGACTGGGGGAGTTGCCGAGCCAGATGTGTGCACATCTGGTCTCCATCAGTGACCAAAGCGAGAAAAGGAAAAATACTCGCGTGCCTCCCTTGGGCCTGGGGCTATGGCCTGGCCAGGCGGGGTCACCTGGCATGGACGGAGGTGCCCCCCAGGCCCATTGGAAGGAGTTGTTGTTGAAGTTTCCAGGGGCCCAACTCCCTGCTGTCAGCAAGGGTGTGCCTACCCCCTCCCCTGCATTCCTTGCTGACTTTGACCCTCTGGATCCCCCTGCCGTGCTGTGCAAGTATGGGTTGGGGCTGAGGCACAGATGGGGAGCAGCCCAGGAACAGAGGGCAGAGCTCTGACCTGGCTAAGGCCCCTAATCTGAGGCGGTGTCCTTGGGAGCCTCTGGGCTGGTGTTGGAGAGGGGCCAGGCGCCTGCAGCTGGCTCCGTGGCCAAGATACGTAGACATGGTCTCAGAACAGAGCGGGTGCCAGGCAGGGATGGGCGAGGGGGCCTGCTGCCCGAATGTGGCATCTAGAATTCGCAGCGCCCCTCTCTCGCTGCAGGGGTGTGTGCCCGTAAGAACAAGAGGCTCGTTCCAGTTCCTGCCTGAGCCCGCCACGTCCAGGCACTTGCTGTCCCTGCCTGAGAAGTGGGGGTGGGAGAGTGGGAAGTAGGGAGCGCAGGGGAATCCCGACTGGGGAACTCGGGCTCACCTCTCCCTGTGAGTCAGATGCCCCAGGGGCACGAGGCATGGGAGCTCCCAGGAGCTCTGAATGGCCCCCACTCCAGGCCATCGTATGGGCAGGCCAGAGCCAGGGTGGGCAGCCCTGGTGACAGAAGCCACATGGCCTCAGCCCAGGTCCAGTCACAGAACTCTCAGACCCAGACCACTGCCCAGCCGCCCCCAGTGGCTGCCAGGGCCTCCCAGGCCTGCAGCAATCTATCTGGGCCTCTTGGGGCTGCAGCCAGCCCCCCACCTGCCCCTCTCCGTCTGCACCCACCCCTGCTCCCCTCTTTGCCGAGCAACTCTCCAGTGGAATACCGCCTTCCATGGGCCTTGTCCGGGAGTTCTTCTCCCTCCTCCGCACCCCTTAGCAGCCAGTGCCTTTCTGGGTGTCATTCTTACCTGTGCACCCCGCCTGTCCCATAGCAAGGAGCATGGGGCCACAAGCCTTCAGCTAAGCCTTGGCTCATGGAAGGGGCACATTAAGCTGAGGGGACCCTGCTCCCAGGGGTACAGAAGGGGCCAGAGGCTCTAGACAGGGCCCTAGAGGGATCCCTGGAGTGGGGGTCACAGGTGAATACCTTCAGGAACAGTTTGCCAACCCGCTCTGGCTGGGCCTGGGGCACACGCATGAGCAGGACCCAGGCAGAGAGGAGTTGCAGGCCAAGATGGGGCAGATGGGGTTCTGAGCTCTTGGGGCTGCGCTGAAGCTCAGACCTGGCCTACACTGCAGCACGGCCTCAGGCAGAAGCAGGGGCTGGACTCAGGACGTGGGCCTCTACGTGGCACCCACTCCACTGAAAGCCCAGACCAGCTTCAGTAGTGGGCTGCCTCTGCCCTGGCCAAGAGGTTGCACAGGACAGACTTTCCCTGCCCGTCTGCCCCGAGGACCAGCCCTGGGGATTTCTCTTGCCCACTGTTCACCCGCGGGGATGTCCTGAGAGAAAGCAAGCTGGAGAGACTGGGCTGTCTCTCCCCAGAAGCTGAGGCCTTGATTCCTCTCGTCCACAGAGCAGGAGGGGGCCCGGTGGGTATGGCACAGGGACCGTCTCGGGCCCTTCCCCCCAGGCCTCACAGGCCTTGCTGGCACTAGTGCCCACCCCTCAGCACTCCCAGACCCAAGCTGATCTCACCCCCACCATGGATCTGTGTCTGTGCTCAGCGGCAGTGAGAACAGCTGTCCGCGGGCCATAGCGAGCCTTTGGGGTGAAGGGAAAGGGGCCTCCATGTGGGTGTATGTACCTCCTCCATAGGTGCTGGGCTTGGAGGGCAGTGTGGTCTGGGTTTCGGCTCACCTCATTCCCTTGGGCTGTGCATCCTCGTGCAACCTGCCCACTAGACATGGAGAGGGAAACAGAGGCCGAGGGGGACCAGGGGGGATTATTCCAGTTACTGGCCGATCTCAGACACCAGAGAGTAGAGGTGAACCCTCAGGAGCAAGCACCTGACTGCGTGGCCCGGGTAGCTGGCTCACGGGCAGTCCTGAGAAGAGGGCTGAGGCCTGGGGCAGACAGGGAGTCTTCCTGGAGGAGGAGAGATGACGTAGGCCTTGAAGGACAGGATGTAGCCAGGTGAGCAGGTCCAGGTGTTCAGGCTGAGCTGGCCCACTTGCTACCTGTGTCTCCCCCTGGGAACCTCTGTCCTCTGCCCTGTAACCCCCGAGCTTGCCATGGTGCTGGCACACCAGAGGCGCACCAGGACTCAGAGTGACCCTGAGAACAAACATGGAACTGGGCAGGCTTGGGAGGAGAGAGTGGTGGAGGGAGGAGGTGGGTGGGGCCTCGCATAGGTACCCTCAGACCCCAGACTCAGGCCTGAGCCAGATTTTGCTTCCCCTGCAGGGTGGTGCCCTCCTGCCAACACAGTGTGCCACCTGGCTTGTTGCATACCTGCCTGGCCTCGCTCTCGGTAAGTCCGACCTGAGTTCCTCTGGCTTGCAACCTGCAGCTAGCCTAGGCTGGGGAAGGGGACCCTGAGGGCCCCTGGGAAGGGGCCTGGGAGGTCTGGGCTAGGACACAAGCCAAGTCTGACCTCCAGGATTCTGCCATGGTCCTATGATGCGCCCAGCCACCCAGGCCCTCTGTGGTCTTCTTTCAGGCCCTCGTGCTGCTGCTGCTGGCCCTGCTGGCCCGACGCCGCTGGCTCTGGCCCAACTGTGGGCACGGCCGGCCTGCACTGCCCAGGTTGGTCCCGGCTGGCAGGGCCTCTCTGGGAGGAGGGGTGACCTGTTAGGTGCCAGTTCTGGCCTTGGTGCGTCCATCCCTGCCTCTCAGCCCAGGGGCCCACTCCACCCATATCTCCAGGTTTACTTGAAACCCCCAGGAGGAGAGAGAGATCCACTTGGGTCCGCCTGCTCCTATCAGCATCTGGGAGAAGGCCCCCAGCCCAGATCCAGGGAGCCACGAGTTCAGCAAGATCAGCTCCTGGACCCCCTGCCTCTGTCTGGACTGGTCCCAACTGGCCATGATCACTCAATGCCATCTTTAAAAAAAATTATTATTAGTTTTGTTATAGGGCATGTGCGCTTGCCAGAAAGGGAGAGAATGAGAAAAGGAGAGGAAGGTGAGAAAGCACCCCTCAGGGGGCATCCCTTCTCCTCTTGGGATTTTGGGCTTGCACACACACATACTCAGCATGTTCGAGACACTGGGACTCAAACCATGGAGTCAGCCATGTGGGATCCAGCTGCCTTAACCTCCATGCCAATCGCTGGCCCCAATGCCGTCCTGGCCTTCATTCTCCCTGAGGACACCACCTGGACCCTAAAGGATGCATAAAGGACTGACTCCAGGCCCTCTGAACGTTGTCTGCTGCCCTGTCTTCTTCAGCTCTGCAACCCCAGAACCTGGGAAAGGCGTGACCTTGAGCAAGAGGAGCTGGGCAGAGTGGGGTGGGAGATGAGTGGGCAGAGTGGGCTGGGGTGGTGGCAGGTGGAGCCCCAGTGTAGATGGCCTAGCACCCAGACCGAAGCTGCACGCCCACATGAGTCCTGCCCAGGGAAGGGGCTTGGGGGCACATGAAGCAGGATGGAGCTCAGAGCATGAGGGCAAGCTGGAGGCAGAGGCAGAGGGTCCAGTGCTCGCCCTGAGCCGGGAGGGGGCATTGCCAGGGCAGCCGTGGCCGCTGCCTGCCCTCTGTCCCGGTCCACACCCAGCCCAGGGCGGCGTCTGTTGCACAAGGATGCTGTAACTTGCCGAGTACTCTGAAGGTTTGCCAGGCCAGACAGACAGACCGATTAGTGTGGGGGCGGCTGTTTCCTGGGACTCCAGGGCGGGCGGAGTGGGCAGGGCTTGGGCTTGTTGCCGCTGTGTGTGGGTCGCCGAGTCCCTGTGCCACAGGGCCCAGAGCATGGTGGATACCTATGGAAAGAATGAAGGAAGGAGCCCCAGTTTCCCCTCTGGGAAGTGGGACTGGCTCTGCCTCCCCGGTTAATGGAACACAGCCGGGAGGAAATGAGGGTGCAGGGGCTGAGAGGCTTCCTCCTGTCCCGCCCCTGCCTCTGTACCAGCCCCGTGGACTTCCTGGCTGGGGACAAGCCCCGCGCAGTGCCGGCTGCCATCTTCGTGGTGCTCTTCAGCTCGATGTGCCTGTTGCTCCCTGGCGAGGACCCGCTGCCCTTCCTCACTCTCTCCTCGCCTCCCAGTCCAGGTACCCAGCATGCCCAGCCCTGGGCTGCCTCGGTGGGCTGGGGCCCGGTGGGTCCGGGAGCATTCACTGTGGCTCAGGAAGGGGACGGTAACAAAGACAGCTGTCGATGGGAGGATGCCACCCCATGGCAGCTCTAGACCATGCGAGCCTCAGGATGCCTCGGGAAGCACAGACCTTGGCCCTGCGTTAGGGGCACTGAGGGCCAGAGAAGGGGTACCAGTGTGCAGGGTCTCCTACAGTGCAGGAATGTGTATTATGAAGCAACCGCGTGAGTTTCAGATATGTTTGCCCCAAAGTAAACTCATGGGGTGGCCCCATAGCCTAATAGTTAAGGGAGCCACATCTCCTGTGGCCCGATGTGTTTGAATCCTGGCCTCCGCAGTTTGTAAACTATGTAGGGTGCACGTGCATGTGCCCCAGATGCTGAGTGGTTGGAGAAATGGGGGAGAGGGATTGCGGCATGGCCACGCCCCATGGGGGTGCTTTCTCTGTCTCCCTCGCTCTGTCTCCATCTCTTGCTGGCAAGCGTACAGGCTCCCTGGCATTAAAAACAAAATCCCTAAATAAACTCGCACTTTTAATTGCACACTTCCACGTGACGTGCCAACGTGGAGGCGTCTCTGTGGAGTCCCCAGGCACTGACCCAAGCACTGCGTCTGTACCTTCTTGCTAATACCTACCGGGACCATTTCCATTTCACAGGTGGGGACACCAAGGCCCCGAGAGGTAACGTCCCAAACCCCAAAGCTGAGGCCAGCAGAGGGGCGGAGGTTGGAGACGGAGGCCTGGCAGGCTGGACTCTCAGGTGGCCTCTCCTGCTCTGCCAGGGCCCTGGAAGATGCTGGGCCTGCTCTATTACCCTGCTGTCTACTACCCGCTGGCTGCCTGTGCCACAGCTGAACACGGAGCCGCGCTCCTGCTGGGCAGCGTCCTGTCTTGGGCCCACTTCGGGGTCCAGGTCTGGCAGTGGGCAGAGTGTCCTCAGGTGCCCAAGGTAACCACAGGCTGGCAACAGCCTAAGGTGGAGGGCACGGGGAGCCTGCATGGGCTGGGGGGCTCCCCGTGTGTGTCTGTGTGAGATCTCTGCCACCCTGGATCACAGATGGATCGCTCCAGCAGATACGCCCATCCCAGCGTGGCTTCTTGATGGGCGAGGCAGCTGGGCCCTGCCCTCAGGAGCTCCTAGTCCACGAGGGGCAGGGGCGAGGTGGTCCGAGGAGGAGGAAGAAGCCTGGGTGCCCCATAGGGACGCCTGGTCCTTCTCTAGCCAGGCTGCAGGAGGAACGGATGGTGGCAAGCTAGGGCAGCCTGCTGGCAGGTGGTCTCAGGGCTGGCAGGAACGTTCCTGGCTACTGTCCGGGTTGGGCTGCTGCCCGGTCTGGGACCCACGGCCAGCAGTGCAGCTCTGGAGCCGGTGGCCGGCTGGCATCCAGCCTCACAGCCGTCTTGCACTCAGCCCTCTGTCTACTCATCTCAGGCTCCCTGCCCAGGCTAGTCGAGGTACAGGGAACTGGAGCAAGCAGGACAGGGCAGACCCGGCCCCAGAGCTGGGAGCCCGAAGGCCGGGGGCACTGAGTGCTCTGAGGGAACGAGGCCGTTTCCGAGACACCGTGTCTCCACCTGCAAGTCCAGCGCTCGGGGTGGAGGTGAAGATCAGGAGGTTTCTTGAGGGAGACTCGTTGGGTCTGTTTCACTACCTAGAACCCAGCACACCCTAAGTCCTCGATCAAAACATTGAATTAACAAAGAAATGAACGTGAGGGGCCCAGCTCCAATAAGGCCTCAGTCCTGAGGAGCAGGTGGGGCCCCCCTGATGTCTGGGTCGTGGCCTGTGGGCCTATGTGTACACGACATAGGGCATTGCCTAACTTTTCAGGTGTCCTAAGGCACCGGGAACTTGGGCTCATTCCAGCCCTCATAACCTCCTCTTGGGCTCTTCTTGGGCCCCCGGGCATCCAGGAAGGAGCCTGGGTGGGGGTGGCTGGAGAGAGGGAAGGATGTCTGTGCTGGGTGGCAGTTACGGGGAACAGAACCAGAGGCCTTCCCTCAGCACCCCAGACCATTTGTCCTCAGGGGTTCTGGTTCTCAGTTGGAGAAAGAAGGCAGAGGTCAGTCTGTCTGGGTGTCTGTCTGTCCAGATCTACGAGTACTATTCCCTGCTGGCCTCCCTGCCTCTCCTCCTGGGCCTCGGCTTCCTGAGCCTTTGGTACCCAGTGCAGCTGGTGAGAAGCTTCAGCCACGGCACAGGAGCAGACTCCAAGGTACGGGCAGGGCTGGGGCGGACTCCCTCAGCACGACGCCCAGACCCCCGTATGCACAGCCACACCCCCACACAGCCTGGCACGCAGCAGGTGCTCCGGAAATGTCTACTGAGTCAGGAGCCCCTGCGCAGTCCTTCCTCCAGCCCCCGGCAAAGGCTGGCCTCACCTCAACTGGCAGCCGGAGTGCCCCAGGCACCAGGCTCTGTACTTAGCAGGGATGCCACAAAGGAGAGCTGGGTCAGAGACGGGAATGTCGCAGCTCTGAGCCAGGACGCAGCTGGGGCAGAGACCAGTTGGGGGCCCGGGTCCCCTCAGCTCTGAGGGTGCTGAAAGGGTTCAGGAAGCACCCAGGGAGAACGGCATTGGCAGTCGACTCTGGGCTGGATATGGTTAACTGATGTCGGAGGGTGGGGAGTGGTCCTTCCTGGAAGAGGCAGACTTTAGCAGGGAGAGAGAAGGCATTGTAGGCCCAGGGAGAGCTTGAGGGAAGGGGCAGAGACAGGCCCGTGTCTGTCCTGCTCAGGTCTATGCAGCACGGGGCAGGTTCTGACACATACGAGATACTCAGCGTGATTTCCGAATTTGGGGTAGATCTGTGGGTTCGTCGGGTGAGAGAGAACTGTTCAAAGACTGCGAGTGTAGTGCCAGTTTGAGCCCCTCTGGATCAGCCCTGGGCTGGGCTTCAGGAACTGCCAGAGATGGGAGACGGACCCAGCGACAGCGTGCCGGCACAGTGGGGACGGGCCTCGGGTCCCCTGAGATGGTCTGGGGCCCCTGGGCCTCTGTCTGAGGAGGCCACTGGCTTCTGTTTGGCCCCCGCATGGCAGGCAGGGGAGCTTATCCTCCTTTGAGAAGGCCTGTCGTCCCCTGGGTTCTGCAGCTTTCTCAGATGGGGGAGTAGTCCCCTGAGAACACTTAGGTGCACAAGCACATCTCTGCCCCCCGACCCCCTCTTTACCTCCTCTGCCTTCCTCCACCCAGGCCTCTCCTCTCACTTCTTAAGAAGAAGAAACTGCTCCTTGGACTTTGGTCAAAGAGGTTTAAACCTCAAAGGGACTCAATGTGCTGACCCACTCCTGCCCTAGATCCCACGGTCGCCATGGCGACAGGTGGCCCTGGCCTATGTTCTCCTCTGCTCCAGGGCAGGGGCTCACCCATCTTCCCAGGGGCCTCGGCCACTTTGCAGGCAGCTTAAGCCTGGAATGCGGGTTAGACAAATCCGGTCACCCTTGTGATCTCCCTTGAGTAGAAGCAGGAGGAGCAGCCTGGGGATGTGACCTGGAATGGCCCCAGCCTGGTCCTGTGCAAGGACTTGCCCCCTAGATCAGGGGCAAAGGGGCAGGGCTGGGGTGGGCTCCTGCTCGGCACCAACACCCCAGGCCCCCGTCTGCGGTCCCGTGGACACTGCCCAGTGCGTGGGAGAGGAAAGGGCCCCATGGAGGGCGTGGACCTTGTCCCCACTGTCAGTTGGCCCCTTCTGTGCCCACACCACCACCTCAGGCACGAGGTTTGTGCTCGGGGCCAGCAGGTGCTGGTGAGGGCTCTGAACTCTCACGTGGCCCACTGCAGTTTGAGTCCCGGATCTGGTGTCTTGTTTTCTCACTTCCCCCTCTCCTCTGGTCAAATTAAAATAATAAATGAATAAATAAAATAATTATTTTTAAAAAAGAGGTTTGCGCACAGTGTGTGCTTGGTGTCGACTGGTACCAGAACCAGGCCCCAGGGCAGCTCGCATCAGGCTCACCCGCTGGCTTCTGTCCGTGTCCACAGGGGCTGCGGGGCAGCTACTCTGAGGAGTACCTGAGGAGCCTCCTCTGCAGGAAGATGCCGGAGAGCAGGTGAGTCTCAGGTGTGCCCTTGGTGGAGGGGGGGACAGGGCTGGATTGGCGGCATGGCTGGAGGGAGCTTGCCTGGAGCAGGGCGTCTCCTGAGGCCCCACCTGGCCGGTCTTGCCTACAGCTCCCACAGCTGCAAACATGGCTGCCTGTCCTGGGCTCGGTTCAGCTTCAGATACTACGTGTACACTCCACAGCCAGGTATGGGGCGGGGCTCGGGTGAAAAGCCAGGGCACCCCCCACCCCCTCCCTTGCCCTGGGGGGCAGCCTCCTGTACCCCAGGACCCTGGTCATCAGGAGGGCATCTGCTGACTTGGGCCAAGGGGAGACCATGGCCTGGTCTTGGAGGTCCAGATTGGTGGACTCTGGCCCTTGTGGGCTTTGGGAGGGACGGGGCTGCTGCCTGCGCGGAGCTGTTCACTGTGCCCCTTCTGGGGACTGCAGGGTTCCGCTTCCCCTTGAAGCTGGTGCTTTCGGCCACCCTGACAGCCACGGCCACTTACCAGGTATGTCCTACATGCGACAGTGCCCTTTGCCTCCAGACCCCTGCCCTCACTGCCAGGCCTGGAGTAGCCCAATCCGGCTCAGCCTGGCACATGCCTGCCCACAACCCTGTCAGGGTACTCCAGTGGTCTGCGGGCTGCTGGCCCACCCAGCAGGGATGTGGCCGAACTCTCCTTGGGCTCCCAGAGTGACTCGGCTTGAGCTCGGGGGGTCCCAGGAACACGGACTTGGACTCTTTGCTCTGGCGTGACCTTGGGCACGTCACTGCACCTCTCTGCACCTGCCAGCTCATCTGGAGAATGGGGAGACAGAACTACTGCCCTGGCTGGGTCGTTGGGAAGGTTTAGTGAGGCACATTCCCCGCCACCCCACCCCACATCCTAACAATTAGAGTCTTGGGAGAGAGAGATAATTTTTCTCCACTTTACGGATGAGGGAGATTGAAGGTGAACTGGCCAAGTTCCTGCGGCTGCTCTCTCGGGAGAGGCCATAATTTGAACCTGAATTTTTAATCTGTCTGACTTTAATGCCAGCGCTCATGTGGTTTTTCAACGTGGGAAAGCTGAACATGTTGTACTCTGAGGTTGGATAGTAGGTAGGGAGGTAGGTGTAGACGTGCCGCTGTGTGGGTGAGCTGGTGTAGACTTACTGCTGGGGTGCTTGAAGACCTATCGGGCTAGAGTGGACCTGCTTGCAGCGGGCTCTCCCATGGCATGAGGACCTGCTCCGAGGGCACCTCGTGAACCCTGCCCAGCGTCGGGCATGTGGCTGCCGCCTGTGTATTGCCAGTGTCCCCCGCCCCTGTCCCGATCGCCCCTTCTCTGGGAATGGGTGTGCCTGGTGTGAGCACAGCCAGGCCCGGCACCTCACGTGAGGTCTTCCAGGTGGCCCTGCTGCTGCTGCTGGCCGTGGTCCCCACCATCCGGAAAGTGAGGGCGGGGATCACCATCGATGTCTCCTATCTGCTGGCTGGCTTTGGCCTTGTGCTCTCGGACGACAGGCAGGAGGTGGTGGAGCTGGTGAAGCACCACCTGTGGGCTCTGGAAGGTGAGGCCCTGGCCCCGAGCCCGCGTCCCTGCCTGCTGTGGCACGCTGAGTGCCCTCGTACACCTGCTTTCCCTTCCTGGGCTGGGTCTATCTCCAACCAGGCTGTGGGCTTCTAGTTCTGAAGTTCTGAAACTTGTCCTGCAGCGCCCTGCCCCTTGTCTGGGCAGTGTGGCCTCCCAGGCCCAGTGTGTTTATGTGCACTGCTGGCCACTGCTGGCCACCACCTCCCAGGACAGTGTGAGCCCTGAGCCCTGCCCAGACCTGCACCAGTGGCCTATGCTCAAGTGCAGAGGATGTGGGTCCACCTTCGTGGGCTGTGTGGCTCCCCTCTCCGGCCCCTTCACCTTGACACCAGCCACGCACCCAGATGGCTGTGTCCACAGCAGCCCCGAGATCATGGTGTGCTGCAAGCCAGCCTGAGCACCTGAGGACGTCGGGGCAGTGGGCTGCAACCCTCCTGCCCTGCATCCATGCCCAGCCGGCACCAGTCCCTCAGTGACCTGCAAGGTCAGAGGGAGAACTGTCCCCACTGGCCTGGAAGCAGTGGAATGCCTGCAATCCTAGCAGGAGGGAGCCCCTTTCTAGGGTCATGTAGCCACAGAGCAGCACTGCAGGGCGAGGGCTAGGCCTGCAGATCAAGTGGACCTCTCCTTTCTGTGGCCACTGCATGGTGACACTTTGGGGTGCCTGAAGTAATGCCTTACACTGGATCTGAGGCCTCTGCTTAGAGTGGTGTGTGGGGCAGGGGGACCCCGGGCATCCCTGTGCAGTTCAGGGGCTCCTGGCTGAGATCTGAGGCCTTTGCTCAGAGTGGTGTGTGGGACGGGGACCCTGGCCCTGTGCAGTTCGGGACCCCGGCCGACTCCCACCTGGACTTCCCCTCTAGTGTGCTATATCTCGGCCTTGGCCTTGTCCTGCTCGCTCACCATCCTGGTCCTGACACGCTCGCTGGCCACGCACAGGTTAGTGGCAAACCCAGACCAACCCAGGGTAGAGGCAGGCAGGGCCCAGTGTCCCATGGGCCTGCAGGACCCTGCCCTGGGTGGGCCCATGGAAGCCGGGCAGGCGGGAGGTTGGCGTCTGTGTGGGCTCTCACTGAGCTCCCAAGTCTGGCTCGGAGCTGGACAGACAGGTGGGGCCTGGCCCGCCTGCAGGGCCGTACCATCTGGCTGGGAAGCATCTGTGAGTGACACAGGGCCTGGTGTGCTGGGGTGGCATGCGAAGTGTGCCCTCTAAAAAGGGGCCACCAAGGCCTGGACCAGACAAGGAGGCAGCCTGGGCACACGCCATTCAGGTGGAATGGAAGGAGAGGCAGGTGAGGGCTGGGCGGGCAGGGCAGAGGGGCTGGGGGAGCTAGTGTAGGGGGACGGGGTGAAGAGCTGGCCTGGAGGCCGAGGTTCCGAGAGACCGAGGCCGGGTTGGATGGCAAGCTGCCTGCTTCCCTGTGAGCAAAGAGGAAAGGTGGGTGGGACAGTGGCACAGCCCTCGGCTGTCACAGAGCTGGCCCATGTTCAAGGCGTCCGGCCAGCCTGAGTGCCTGCCCCAGCACCCCCACAGTGCTGGCCCTGCTCAGTCAGCATGCGGGGCGCCACGCCCCTGCCTCCCTTGCCTCCTGCCTGGAGACTGAGCTGTCACCTCTATGCTCACTTTTTTGTCCTTTAAGCGATTTTTGCTGTATGGTGTGTGTGCTCTCTGGAGAGACAGAGAGAGACAGAGAGACAGAAAGTGAAGAATCATCCCCCAGGGGGAATGGCCATGCCACAATCCCTTCTCTTCCATTTTCCTCTTGGGATTTTGGGCACATACATGTGCTCAGCATGAGTTTCAAGCCACTGGGTCTGGTACTCGAACAGCGGTTGACCACGTGAGAGCCCGGTGCCTTCACCTCTATGCCACCTGCTGGCCTATTCTCACTGCTATTTGTCACCTTTCTAATTTGGCTCAGGCTGAGCTTTCTGTTTTATTGCCCTTAGTCTCCTTTTAAGACTGCCCAGATGTCACTTCTTCCAGAAAGCCCTCCCAGATTGGATTAGCGGACTCCTCTGGACTCCCACAGCTCTAGCCTTCCCTCCTGATGGTGGTGGGTGGTAATCAGATAGGGAGTCTGGCCAGAGGCTGGCCCAGAGGAGGAGGTTAGGGAGTGTGTATTGCCCTCTGAGGTCCTTGCCTCCCCCTTCCCTCCGTAGGGCCAACCTTCGAGCTCTGCACCGAGGGGCCGTCCCGGACCTGGGCCCCCCAGCCCGGCACCCCCACCCTTCCCGCCAAGCTATCTTCTGTTGGATGGGCTTCAGCGCCTATCAGACGGCCTTCACCTGCCTTGGTGAGCCCGTGCCCACCGGCCTGCCCTGGCTGGGCCCGCCCCAGTGGGGGG
>NW_006159866.1:2303378-2303796 GCF_000334495.1 Tupaia belangeri chinensis | reverse complement strand
GCCCCCGGCCTCAAGGGGGCAGGTTCAGGTTCCTGCTCACTCCGGGGGCTGTGCCTCAGTGGTGCATCGTAGGCAGTAAGGTCCCCATCCCTGGCGTATGCAAACAGAGTTCTGTATGGTGGGGGCCACAAAGGGAGTCCTGTCCTGAGAGTGGGTGAGATGGCCTTCAAGGGTGCCTCCCAGCCCTGTTTCTGACTCTGTCCTTGGGCACTGCAGAGGTGAGGCCCTCGGATGAGAGAGGGCTGAGGCCCAAGTCGTCCCCTCCGTGGGGAGGAGGAAGAGGATGCTCAGGAGTGCAGGGTCGGCAGGGCGTGAACTCGTGCTTTCTGTCTCAGCAGACCTTAGCCTCCCAAGCCCTCTGCACATAGTACCGCGTGCTCAATCGGCCTGCTCCACGGCTAGCTCCCTCGCACCGCCG
>NW_006159866.1:2301638-2302752 GCF_000334495.1 Tupaia belangeri chinensis | reverse complement strand
GCCCACGAGTAGCAGGCAGACCCGCTAGCAGAGCAGGGCAGAGCGTGGTCCGCGTCCACATGGCTTGCTCCCTGTGTTCCAGTCTCAGCCCCTCTGCCTAAGCCCCGGCCATAACTCAGTCACAGGGGCCACCCTCATGACACAACTCACCCAAGACCCAACTTTGGGACACCATGTAGGAACCCAGTTCTCAATGCCTTTACATTCCACCAAGTCTCAACACACGCATTTCTGGGGACACCCAGTCCCTGTCCACCAAGACCAGATTCTAAAACATGAAACTCTGAGGACAAACCATGGTCCAGACCACAGCACTACTGACAGTGACCACTCTCTCTGCCCGGCCCCAGGCCCTTCTGGCTGACGCTGGCCCTGGCGGTGACCCTGCAGAACGTGGCAGCTCACTGGGTCTTCCTGGAGACCGAGCATGGACGCCCAGAGCTGACCAACCGGTGAGGTGGCCCCCTCAGACCCTCAGCCTCTTCTTTGTGTCTCTCTCTCTGTGTCCCCCTCCCTCTCTGGTCACCTCTCCCCAGCCCCTGCTCAGGGAGCCCTGCAGACACTAGCCAACCCAGAACAGCTCTCCCCGTGCCTGTCACAGGCCGAGAACCCCAGAAGCCTCTCCTGCCTTGGGGATCAGTGCTGCTCTCCCCAGACCCTCTGTTCCTTCAAAACCACATGCCTCCTCAGTTTCTGGGAGGAGGTTCATGTCAGCTGAGGCTGGGGGAACCTTGGTCCCAGGGACTGGGAAGTGGGAGACCCAGGCGGAGGTCAACCACCCAATCCTTCGGAGTCTCAGTTTCTCTTCTGCAGGAGGGGGTGTCTCTGTCTCTCAGCATGGGAGGTGGAGGGGGAGAAGGCCCAGCCCAGGGTAAGGTGTCACATGCAGTGAC
The DNA here is from genome assembly GCF_000334495.1 of Tupaia belangeri chinensis. Lineage (NCBI taxonomy): Eukaryota > Metazoa > Chordata > Mammalia > Scandentia > Tupaiidae > Tupaia > Tupaia belangeri. The sequence goes on along the minus strand of NW_006159866.1, from coordinate 2,301,859 downwards.
CAGCAGGAGCTCGAGACAGCTGCTGTATGCTCCCAGGTCCGGGAGGGGGAGAAGGCCCAGCCCAGGGTAAGGTGTCACATGCAGTGACCAGCAGGAGCTCGAGACAGCTGCTGTATGCTCCAAGGTCCGACAGGGCGCTGGGGAAGGGGCTGGGCTTGGAAGGCCTGCCTCAGCCTCTCCACCCCTCCCCAGGCGAGCCCTCTTCGCTGCCACCTTCCTCC
>NW_006159866.1:2273514-2301447 GCF_000334495.1 Tupaia belangeri chinensis | reverse complement strand
GGTGCCCCGAGCCTCCTGGCGGCCCCTCCCTCCCTAGCTGTGCTCAGCCTCCACCCCCCTCCCCAGGTTACCGCACATACCGAAACTTCCTGAAGCTCGAGGTCAGCCAGTCGCATCCAGCCGTGACGGCCTTCTGCAGCCTGCTCCTGCGAGCACAAGCACGCGGCCCCCAGCCCCGGCCTCCCACCGCCCCCCAAGGCAGCCTCAGGCTCGGGGAGGAAGAGGAAGGTGTGCCTCTGTTGGAAAGGAGGAGTCAATCTTGCCGGCTTCCCCCAGGAAGGAGGCATGCGCCCAGCACCCTCAGGCCGAGCCAGGAACATTCCCGCTTCCTGTCTCCCTTGGCTGCCCACGGTCGCCCCTCCTGGTCGGGCCTTGGGGTCATGTTTTCCATGAGAAGAACACACGCCCATGTGAGCGCATACAGGATGACATGGCTCAGGGGCCTGGCACTGCCCAGGAAGTGTGTAACAGGATGGGGACACTCGGCCCCTCCAGGCCCCACCTGGCCAGTGTCCCAGCCCTCCACTGACCCCCTCACTCCCTCCACTGTTTGCGGCCAACAGGGTGAGTCCCAGCCTTTGCAAACACCCCCGGACACCCTGGCTTCTCCTGAGTGCCCACTTAGCCGGCCCTGGAACTCCGCTCACTGCCCTCTCTGTGCACAAAATTTCAGACTCTGCTCAGGTCTGGGGCCGGGAAGGCTGGTCTGGGTGTTTGTCGACTGACTCACAGAAGGTCTCTTTTCTCAGGGATGCAGCTGCTGCAGACGAAAGATCCCATGGCCAAGAGGACAAGGCCCCGAGTCAGCTGTGGTAGGGCCCGCTGGGGTCTGGCCTACACGCTGCTGCACAACCCCACCCTGCAGGCCTTCCGGAAGACAGCACTGACAGGCGTCCGGACCAACGGTGCCCAGCCCTGAGGCAGGAGGGCCCACACGCTTCTGCACTGAGGCACGTTCTTACTCACTGCCTGGCGCCCTCTGGCCATCCCAGCATTACCCCAGTCCTGGCCGCTCCTCCACATCGCACCAACTCTCCTACAGGCTCAGGATCAGACCTGGGAACCAGCTAGGTCAGCAGGATCAGGTGGAGATCTGTCTGCACTCAGAGCCGCAGGAGAGCTCGGGTCTGTCCCTGGGCCAGAGAGCGGCAGCCATGGCTCCGGAGAGAATGGGTAGGGCGGCCCTCGCTCAGCGCTGGTGGAGCCGGCCACACGCAGGCTGCTCGCTTCCCCAGAGCTGCCCCCAGGGTCCTGTCCTTCGCCCAGTGGCCGGAGGGCTCCTGGCTTCTTGGCCTGAGGCACCCCAGGAGGAAGCCATGGGTTCCTCTGGGCAGCAAGTCACAAGTCATACCAGGCTCCACAGCGAGCTGCCCGCCCTAGAGAGCTGGAGGTTTCTGTAGTTTTTATACCTTTAACTATTATGAAAGGGGTTAGTGTGTTCCCTGTAATAAACTTGTCCCTGAGAAACGGCCCTCCTTGTTGGGGGGAAGCAGGCAATGGGGGGACCCGCTCACCTGTCAGAAATGACCTCCACTGTGTTTAGAGCTCAGTGGGGCTGGGGGATTCTGGTGGCATCCCAGGCTGAGCACTGCAGTAGGGTAGAAAAGACCCTGTGACCCTCGGGTATCCAGAACAGCGGGGACCTGGTGGTGCCACCCTGAGCTGTGCGGTGTTGGATGTCGGCTTTGGAAGTGGGGCTTATTCTGGGTCCTGAGAAATGAGCAGAACAGGGGAGGAGGAGGGCTCCAGGGATTGGGGAAGTGGGGAGAACAGAGGTCCTCCGAGTGTGCAGGGGGAGGAGGGACTGAGGTGGCCACCTCCCTTTCCTGTGTGGAGTGGAGATGCATGCACGCCTGAGGGTCAAGGTCTGGTGTGGGGCGGCAGAGGGCGTGGCCACCCCTAATCTGGGCCAGCAGGGCCTCCAAAATGCCTGCACCAATAACTGAGATCAGCAGCCCCACACCTCCATCCTGGCCCCTGCCAGCCAGGAATGCAAACCTACCTCCCAGCTCGCCCTGAGGAGGAGGCCAAGGAGGGCTCTGATTCCATTGCAGCTGGTTAAAAAATGTCTTCCAGGCCTCTGGTCACAGGGCAAAGGCCCCAGATCCAGTCTGCCTTTGACAGGGAGAGTCACCACAGGAGATTAGGCAAGGCTGCTGGGCCCAGGGCTTTGTGGTTCACACTGGAGGTGGTGGAGCTTCCCGGGAGGCTTCCTGGAGGAGATGATGTCTAAGCCAAGTCTGAGAGACTGAGCTGATGGAGAAGGAGGAGGGGGCGCCCAGGGGACAGAACAGTGAAAGTGGAGGTCAGGAAATCACACCCCAGAGCCCATGGGGACAATCACTGCTAAGTTCTGGGAGAGGCAGAAAGGACTTCAGGCTTCACCCAAGGCAGTGGGAGTCACAGGAGACCTTAAAGCAAGGGGGAGCTTGTCCCCCCGGGTTGTTCCTCATGCTGCCCCCCACTAAGGCCTTAGGTCCAAGGAGCCCAGGCCATGCAGCTGTGCAGGGAATACAGCTCGGGTGAGGACGGCCAGGTCTTAGATAGAGGGTAAACTGGGGCCTCATGCATGCCCTGCCCTTTGATTTCTGAGGCAGCCGAAGTCCAGAGATGGGGAGTGACCTCCCTGGCTGGCAGAGCACATGGCATTTGGCCCGGCCTGCTGCTGGCGCGGGGTGCCAGGAGCGGGAGGCGCTATATGTGACTGGAGGGAGGAGGAGGGCTCAGTGTCATGGCTCCCAGCTGCTGCCCCAGACTCCCTGGCCTCCTGCCTCCACTGTGCTGAGCTCAGCAGTTCTGGGGCTCCTCAGAGCCTCCCCACTGGGTCGCCTCAGTCTGTGCAGCTCCTTCCATCTGCAGGACCTGGCTAGAGCCAGCAGGAGGTGCCTCTCTGGCCTAGCATGGACGCCGGGGTCTGCGGTGTCTCTTCTGCCAGTTCTGACCCCTCCATGTGCTCCCTGTTCTGAGAGACCCAAAGCTCACTGCCATACCCCAAACCTGCTTCCTGTTTCTGCCCGGTCAGATACTGGCCCTCCTGCCCAAAGGCTTCCTACCGGGCTGCAGTCCTGCGGATACATTTCTTCCTCCAAGGCAGGTCCAGCTCCCCGGCTTCTCCTTCCAGCACAGTTTCTTCCAGGCTTTCTCCCATCGCCTCCCTCCCCTCCCGGTCTTGTCTCACACACACACCCCGCCGCCATTCCTAACCTCTCTTCCAGAGCTGAGCTGGCCACAGAGGGGCAATGACCAGCACTCTACTCCCCATCCCTCCCGAAGTGAAGCCACACGGCCACATGGCGCCCCTCAGGGTCACTGGTGTCTTAGGGAGGCAGCGGCCACCAGGCTCCTTCCCTTCTCCTGGTGGCCAGTCTAGGGGGATGCTACATCTGTGGCTTAGCTCCCTAGGAGACCTGGGTGCCCCCCGCTGGGCCACTCCCTGGACAGCCTGGGCAGGCGGGTGGCTGGCTTGACTCTCCAGCTCCCACCCTGCTCCCAGGGGCTTCTAGATCCGGACACAGGGGAGCATTAGAAATGCTATTTATTTCTCTGCCAGCCCCTGGCTGGCTGGGCTCTGGGGAGGCGCAGGCTAAGATGCATATGTGGAGGGAAAGGAAGGCCGGTGTCCACACACCGCAGAGGGAGGAAAGGGAGGGGAGAGGAGAGGAGAGGAAGGCCTGTCCAGAATCCCCCAGTGCTGCCTGAGACAGGGAGGAGGGCACTCCTGAGGCCTAGGCCATCAGATAATGCCAGGGGCCTTGAGGGGCCGGGAGGAGCTCGGCAACTCCTGGGACAGCCTCAGGCCACACCAGTGGCTGTCCTGTCCTCTCTGTGCATCCTCTCTGTGCGCTGTCTGCTTCAGGCCACGCCCAGCCAAGGCCACCCACAAGCCTCCACACACCTGCCTGACCCCATGGCACTCACAGTGCCTGGAACGCCAGCCCGAGGCTTCTTCCAGTTGGGCCTGACACCGCCCTGGTAGCATGCCGGCCCAGCCAGGGGAGCATGGGCAGTGCCGTTAGCAGCTATGAGCATCACGGACGGCAGGCGAGTCATGGGGTCGAATGACCCTGGTCACTAGCTCTGAGCAGGTCTAGAAGCTGGGGGTGGCAAGTGTCCCAGAAGGGGCTAGAAGGGGAGGTAGGAAAATTCCAAGTCTCCCACACCCCACAACACTCCCCCGGGGCACTGGGAGGAGTCTGGGCAGCCAGGCAGGGCAGGCTAGAAGGAGAGGAGGAGCAGCAGCAGGAGGCTCTGGCCCAACAGGAGCAGGCCTGGGGACCGCCGCCCAGGGCTGGCCTCTCCTGCCGCTGCAGCCTCAGGGCCCCCGGCGCGGCTGAGGTAGATGATGACCACGGCGTCCTCAGGCCCCGACGGCTGCACCTCGTTGTCCACCGTGTAGCAGCCCTTGCCCTCAGCTGCCTTGCCGTGGAACCTGCGCCCCAGCTCGTCCTCGCCAGCCTCGCCCGGCGTGGCCAGTGCCACGTTCACTGAGCTCTCGGCACTGCCCAGCTCGTTGGTGGCCAGGCAGCTGTAGGTGCCCTCTTCTGGCTTGCCGAAGTCAGGGATGAGCAGGCTGCCGTTGGCAAAGGCCTGAAAGCGCGGCCGGCTGCTGGGCGCCGTGGTGCCGGGCAGGGCACGCCCGTCGGTGCCCACATTGGGGCTGGCGATCTCCACGGTGCCGGCCGGCGTCTGGATGTGCCAGTGAAGCTGGGGGGCTGGCTGCCCGTCCACGTCGCAGTGCAGGGCCAGCACGAAGCCAGGCCGCAGCTCAGCCCCATCCTGGCTGGGCTGGTAGCTGAGCTGTACCGAGGGCGCCGAACACGGCAGCGGCGGCAGGCGGCTCAGCGGCGTGCCCTTGAGCACGTGGGGTGACGTGCAGGCGATGTTGTCCTGCTCCGGGATGGACACGGCCGTGGCCAGGGCCCACGCCTTGAGCCACACGAGGCCGCAGGTACAGTCGAAGGGGTTGTCGTTGATCTGCAGGTGGGACAGCGCAGTGAGGGGCGCGAAGGTGCCCTCGGCCAGCGTGTGCAGGCGGTTGTGGTTGAGCTGCAGCGAGCGCAGTGCCCGCAGGCTGCGGAAGGCATTTCGCGGGATGAAGGCCAGCTCGTTGCTGTCCATCTTGAGCAGCTGGAGGGCACTCAGGTTGTGCAGGTCACTCCAGGCAAAGTCAGAGATGAGGTTGTGACTCAGGTCCAGGCTCTTGAGGTGGCCCAGTGGGGCCAATGCACCCGCAGCCACCGTGCGGATTTCATTGTGTGCCAGCCACAGCGACTGCAGCAGGGGCACCTCCCTGAAAGCGCCCTCCGGCAGGCTCGGGAGCTGGTTGGCAGACAGGCTCAAGGTGGTCACATTGGCCGGGAAGCCTGGCGGCACGGCCTTCAGCTCACGGTAGGCACAGTCGGCGATCTGGAAGCCGTATTTCTCTCCACAGTCGCAGAACTCGGGACAGGCCTGCGCCAGGCCCAGGAGGACCGCCCAGCAGAGCAGACGCAGCTCCTGCATCGCGCCTCCTACAGAGACGGGTGTGTCAGCAGCTGGTCCCCAAGAGCCCCAGAGAGGCGTGTCCCCTGAAGGACCCCAGCCCGAGCTTCCCCGTCAGGAGGCCTTGCCCCATACAACCCCACCTCCCTGCCAAATCCACAGAAGGAGAAACTGAGGCCCAGGGAAGGGCCAGGACTTGCCCGAGGTCACGCGCCAGGCAGGGTGAAGGCTGGATGGAAGAGGACCCCCAGTTCCTCCTGAGTGGAGAGGGCTCCCCTGCCGCGGCCTGCTCCTGGCTGACTCTAGGACTTGAAATCTGTTTTCCAGCGCCCCCTCCCCCAGCCCTTCTCGGACCCTCCCTCCTGCCCTCCCACATCCTGGCCGCAGTCCCTCCCACTGGAGCCCCCATAGGTATGCTGCCCCGGCCCAGACAAGGCCCCTGTGCAGCACACACCGCCCCCACCACCCTACCCCGCCTCCCCTCCGCCCGCCCTGACCACAGCAGACACCAGGTCTTTCTGCAGACACACCAGTGGCCTGCTCTCTGCAAGCTACGCCCCGCAGCTGCCTAAATACACCCCTGCCAGGACCTCTCGCTGCCTTGGGAGAGGCTATGGCTCGGCCCAAACACAGCTGGGATTTCCTTGTGGAGGAACAGCCACCCACGCAAGGCATTGTCCCTAGCACTTCGCACCCACAGGCTGTAGTAACAGGGACACAGCTGCGGTGGGTGTCCAGCAGGTCTCCCTTCCTCCCTCGGACCCCTAGAGGCCTCTTCCCTCTGGCTCACCTTCAAACTACTCCCCCTCGGTCCAGCGGAGCCTCTTCTAAGAGGAAGCCAAAAAGCAACAAAGGGCCCGTTGACCTGAGAGCTGCAAGGCTGAGGGCCCCCAAGGGACGGCCGGGTGCCGGAGAAGGGGCCGGTGGGCCTGCCACCCTTTGGTATGCGCCCTGGTGCCCACCCTGCCCCAGACAGGGTGCCTGGGCCTTCAGCTGAGAGGAGGCTGCAGGGAGGGCCGGGCAGCCGGCTCGCTCCCTCCTTCCTGCAAAACAACTGCTCTGTGCAGCTGCAGCGACCGGCTGAGTTTCACAAGTGACACCAGAAACTTCGGGGAGAGGTGCCAGAGTTTTTTGGTTGTGTTTTCTCTCTCTCTCTCACTCACTTTTAACAGCTTCAGCTTCCTTAAAGACACAGCACTGTCTGGACGGGGTCCAGGAAGGATGGGCCAGAGGCTCTATGGGGGAAGGGTGAGAGAGAAAATCTCTTCGAAGGTGAGATGTCCATCCTCACTTCCAACAGGGGAAAAAGGGCGAGAGGCCTTCCCTTCCTAGTCGAGGCTACGCAGGTGTGTGTGTGTGTGTGTGTGTGTGCGTGTGTGTGCGCATGTGTCCATACATGTGTGCAGGTATAAGTTCTGTGAGTCTGTGGGACGTGAGAGTGTGTGTGGTGAGTTTGTTATGTGTTTGAGTGGATGTGTGAGACTGTGCGAATGCATGTGGGTTTGAAAATGTCTGAGTGTGTGTGTTTGTGTGCCATCCTATGTCTGTTTGGTGTGTGCGTGTGGGTAGATGTGCGTCTCTGTGTGTGAGCATGCATTTGTATATGAGTGTGCATTTTTGTGTCTGTGTGTGTTTGCATTCTTAGTGTGTGTTTGTACAGAGCTGACACCCTGTGTCTTTCTCGTGTGTGTGCTTGCACGTAAATGTGTGCATTTTGTGTGAGCGTGTGCATTCATGTGCTTTTTTGTGGGGGACCTGAAACCTGCATCTGTCTGAGCATGTGTGTTTGTGTGTGGAAGTGAGTGTGCTCCCACGTGTGGGGCAGCGTCTCGGTGAGGAGCGGAGAAAGCCAAAGGGGACTGACGGTGGCTGGGCTCCACCCGGCAGGGCAGTGAGAAGCCAGGCTGTGGGGCGGCGTGTGCTTGAAGCTGCCGCCTGCCGACTCTGACTGCGACTCCCGGGTGAGCTGCTCCGAGAGCTTGTGGGTCTGTCCTGGGAGCTTCTGAGCCCTGCAGGAGTCAAAGGCGAGCTGCCCACACGGATGCCCAGGCTGACGCGAAGACACGGTTATGGACTGACTAGGGACTTTGCAGCACAGATGACATGTCACCTGATTGTGCTGGAGGATTCTGGGAAAGCCCTGGACTTGGTGGGCCAGCCAGACTGGAAGCTCACCTGTCCACGGTTCAATAAACCAGAGGGGAGAATCGGTGACCTTGGTGACAGTCAGGGAGGCTTCCTGGTGGAGGGGGATTTATCGTGCTTCTGCATGGCCCGTATATTCACCCTCCCTTGACAAGGCCATGCCACCAGCCTCACTTCCAGGGTGCTTTGAGGAGCTCGCCTCCCTCCTCAAACAACCCCTTACACCACCAAAGTACGCCAGGGTCAGCGTGCAACCATCCTCCCCAACCCTCAGGCCCTCTGATGGGGCTGCTTCCTTCTGGCATAGCCATTAAACACCACCTCACTGGCGCTGCCCTTTTAAAACTATGTTTTAAAGATTATTGATTTCTCCCATGAGCGAGAGACAGAGAGACAGCAGCTGTCATTGGGCGTTGACACCACAGCCCACCCCGAGCTTAAGCCAGCCCCAGATCATGGGCGCATGTATGCCCAGCAAACTCAGGGAGCTCTCCAGACTTGAGCCACGAACCTCTGTGGGATGGCCTTGGGGAGTGAGGTGTTCTCCCACTGTGTCACCACCTGGTCCCAGAGCAGCCCTGCGGGGAGCATCGCGTTCACAGTAGCCCTTGTCACTCATTCTCAGAGCCCCCTGTCCTTCCTCAGAGCTTTTCCATCGACTGCAATTGTTTGTCTTAAAGCACCTGCTGGGTGACCCTCCAATGGCGAGGAAGCCCGTGAGGGCAGACACCTGGTCATTTCTCGCCGATCCCTAGCACAGAGAAGACGCTCAGGAATAGGCCTAGGGCCACCAGGGCTGTGTGGACCTCAGCTAAGGACCAGCCAACCCTTGGAGGCAGCTCGCAGGGACATGTGGCCCGCTGCGGGCAGAGGCCGAGGGGCAAGTGCGTTCACCTCCATGGTGGGGGTGGGCACGCCCCTAGCAGTCCTCTCCCAGGAGGGGACCCAGCAGCTCGGAGCCGAGACTGCTCGCAGCCTGGGTGCTCACAGGGCTGCCTAGGAGGCCATCTTCCCTCTCCTGGCTTCTCCAGCCCGGAGGGTAGCAGGGGGTGCAGCGGGAGCACAGGGCAGGAAATGGAGGGAAGAGATGGCTTCAGCGGACCAAGCACAGGGCAGGGCAATGCCCTTCTGCCCAGGGCAACCTCTCGTGGGGAGACAGAAGAGAAGAGGCAGCTGCTGGTTGGTCTGGGGAGGCGAAGTGGGCTGCAGAGGCCTCTGGGAGAGCAATGGGGGCAGGACAAACTGCACGTCTGCTGAGGGCTGAGAAGCTCCGAGAAGGGGGTGAGAGCTGGGGGTCAGGCAAACTGGGCAGCACTTAGATCATTTTCCAGAGCTTTATCAAAGCAAAGCATGCAAATGGAGAACAGAGGCTTCGTACAAACACAATTCTCTTTCCCCATCCCTCCTCTCCCCGTCCCCTCCCCAGAGGTGGCAACTTCTCATAGCTTCCGTTTGTATGTCTGCTGTGGTCACATACACCAGGCCTGCCTCAACATCCGTGGGGCCTGGGTGAGGATCCCACTGGAGCCACATGGCATAGTTCTACACACTTAAGAGTTATGAATCTTGGGGGCAGCAGATGCGTAGCAGATACGTTGCTGGACTCCCACCTGGCCAACCACAGTTCAAGTCCTGGAACTGGAAAATCATGCTGGGAACGTGACTGTGCATGTCCAAGATCCTGGGAGGAATGGAGCAGAGGGCACTGCAGCATGCCCATCCCCCCGGGGAGGGTGATTTCTCACTTTCTCTCTCACCATCTCTGCCTCTGTCTCTGTGGTGAGTGCATGCATCCTAAGGCACCTTATGCTCCTCTTAAAAAAAAAAGTTATGAATCTTGCAAGTGACGTAGCACTTGTATTCTCCTACACCAGGTGCCTTCATAACCACCTGGAGGTCAAGAGCAAAGGTAAAGTTCTTGGTGTCCTTATAGAAAGGGGGCCTTTGGGGACCAGCCTTGTGGTCTAGTGGTTAAGGGATTCCAAATCCCACATGATCCACCGTGGTTCAAATTCTCCCCAGTGGCTTTAAAACACACTGGGTGTGTATGTGCATGTTCCCCATATCCCATCGGCGTGGGGAGGTGGAGGAGAAGGGGTTGTGGCATGGCCACACTGCATCGGTGGATGCTTTCTCTCTCTCTCTCTCTGGCTCCGGCATGTGCATGTCCTTTCGGGAATTAAAAAAAAAAATCATTCAAAAAAGATTCTTGGCTCTCCTACTGGTTATATGTGAACTCTAAAATAATAATAATTCTTGCTACTCCATAGGGTAGATGTGTTATCGAATGACTTCCCACTTTATAAAATGAGTCATCACTCCTCTGTCTCTTCCCTTCCGACCCTTCTCCCCCTCGACTTATGCCTCCAATGGTCTTACTTTTACATTGTAAAAGATGGCAATCTATATGTGCTGTTCTGAAGTCATCCTTATAATAGTTGTAGTTTGTCCATAAACTGATTCTAAAGTTAAAAAAAAATCAATAAGCCGATACTGCATTCTCGTGCCTGTGCGAATCAGTCATGTGCCCTGCAGAGCCAAGCGGTCCATGGCTTACAGGTCCTGTCCTCTGATCCAATGTCATGATGCCCAGGCTGCCCAGAGGGGTTCTAAATGTCAAGGTCAAACGTGTGTGCAATTTGCTTATGCTCCTTCTAGGGTTCAAGACCTGCCACATTGCTTTTGCTTTCTATTTAGACTGTGGCTTTCTTGTATACCTTCTGGTTTTCCTGAAGTTTCTAATTGCTTTCTTTGTTCTTATTGTCAAAAGAAGAATGTGCCTTCACTGAGTGCTAAAAATAACCCAGCCTCCTACACATCTTTGCTGACATTCCCTGGGATTAAAAGCACCTACTTTCCTTGGTTACTTGCCTTATTGACATATGAGCTGCTTCTGCTTATTTTTGCTTTTCGAGCCACTGGAGGCCCTTCGGAACCCTAAAGCCTTCTCAGTTGTAGAACCCCGATGAGGCTGGGCTTTAAAAGGCATCTAACCAAAGAGCCCATTGCAACAGCCCCTCACCTCTCTCACAAATGATTGTCATGGGACTTCTAGGGACTTTCTACTCCGAGGGGGCCCCCCTGCTTTGGAGAAGTTTTGAGTGCCCTCTTAGAGAACTGCCTGAGCCTGTGCTGCTGTGACAAAGACTTGATGTTGGGTAGAACAGAACAGAAACACATTGCTCATGGTTCAGGAGGCTGAGACGCCCAAGAGCAGAGTGCTAGAGGTCAGTGTCTGCCCAAGGTGGCGCTCTGCTTCCAAGAGTAGAGGACATGGTAGTGTCTCACAGGGCAAAAGGGATGAAAGGGATGAGGCGGGCAAATTCCCTCTGTGAAGCCTTTTTACAAGGGCGCCATGTGATTGACGGGGGAGGAGCCCTTCTAACTCACTTGCCTCTGAACACTGCTGCATTGGAGATTCAGTTTGGGGTGTTTGTTTAGTTTACGATAGGGAGTGTGCACTTGCCGGAGACAGAGAGAGAGAAAGTGAGAGATCACCCCCATCCCCAGAGGCATGACCTCAGCAGGATCCCTTCTCCTCCCTGTGTCTCAGGATTTAGGGCACGCACGCACACACGTGCACCCAGCCTGTTTCTCAAGCCTCGCTCGGGTCCAGGACTCAAACCATGCAGTCAGGCAGATAGATGGTGTGCAGTTGCCTTGCCACCGTCTTGCTGGCCAACCCAGAGAATTCATTTGTACGTGGATTTTCAAAGAGTCACCATCATTCAAACCATAGCAAACCACAACCATGGGTAGGGCCATGACGCTGCCAGCAGAGCACGCCCCGGCAGGGGTCACAGTCTGTCTGTCTTTCTTCCTCCTCCATGACCCTCACACGCGTGGCCGTGAATATTCAGTTGGGAATGGCAGTGTTCTTCACTGGCTGTTTCCCTTGGTGTTCCCTCTGGTTGCACTTGGTCTTTTGACCCATGAGGCCTCTCTCCCAGGCTGGGGGAACTTGCGGGGAGAGTCTTGCCCGATCAGCTTCTCCTTAGGGTTTGTGACCCAGGAAGCAGGAGGCAGCAGCTCCCACACTTGAAATCCTACCTCTCCCAGACAGTCCTTCATCAGCCCTACGGGAGGCTGGGAGAGGACTGGAAAGCAAATAATTTCTGGTTCCCTGTATGTAGCCTTTTTTTTCTTTCCATGCACCAGGCTCTTGGCACACACTGTCTCCTTAATAACCACGTAAGGCAGGTGTTTTTATGGTCCATATTCTAGAGAAGGGAACACTGAGGCTCAGGGTAGGGGATCTCCCAACATTGCCTTGGTTGAGAAATTATAGGGACCAGAGTTCAAACCCATGCCTCCTGGTGCTCGAGCCCTGGTTCTTTCATTCTGTTGAGAGGCCACACAGCTTCATTACAATTGGCTTCAGCCGGAAAGGGCAGGACCAGACTCTGGCAGGTAGAATTCAACCAAAATCCCAGCCCTTCAGAGGGCCAGGGGTGGCTGGAGTGTAGGAAGGGCCATGCAGCCTGCCGGCCATTTCCCGTGGGCATCTAGGAGCTGGGGCAGTGCTGGGATGTGAATGCTGCCGTCTAAGAGCTGGGACTCATGGGCCAGGCGGTGGTGCATGCAACCCAGCAGTCTGGGGCTGACCCACATGGGATGTTTGTGGTTGGTGTCCAGATACCTCGGCTTCATGGAGCATGCACACCCAGACACAGTGCTGGCCGAAATGGGGCTGGGTCACAGCGTGGGGACCCTGTTGGGGTTGCTCTCCCTCGCTTATAGAAAAAAGTTTTAAAAATCTACTTAAAAACAGAGCTGGAACTTAGGAATTTAGCATCTAGGGCCGATAAGACAGATTCGAGAGTGGGGGAGGCAGAGAGAGCTTCTAGGAGGCTGTGTCCAGTCCAGGGGAGGGGCAGTGGCGGGGCGGGCCCTGCAGTGGACAGGGAGGGCGTGGTAAAGACACACGTGGCTGGCCTCCCACTGAACCTGGCGAGCAATGGGAGCGTTCCCCAGACTAGCAGACAGAGTGCAGGCATTGCTTCTGGGTGCCGTGCCCTACGGGATGGTGAGAGGAGGCGGCAGCGCCGGACAGAGGTGCTCAAGTCCACTCGTTTTGCTCAAGCACGCCTCCAGCTCCGATGGCACGCCTATGGAGGCAACAGTGAACTGGGTTCTGGGCTGGGGACAAGAGTGACAACAGCTGCCTTCCCGGAGCTCATAGCCCTGGGACATGGACGCCCCCCTCCCCAAGAATGGGCTTTCTGAGGGAGCAGTCCCTCCCTTCTCCCCTTCCCTGGAGACAGCAGCTCAAACTGGCACTGTAGGAATTTCTTATACGTCTGCAGGGAAGGGGGCGTCCGGCTGACACCCGCGCCCCATCCTCCTCAGCTGGAGTCTGCTCTAAGTCACATTCCCAGGGCCCTTCCACACCTGCTCCCATTCTTCGGTTTCACAGAGGAGTCTTCTTTCTGTATGTTTTCTTTTGGTCTCAGATCCATTTGAAGCAGTTGTGAACGCCCATCAACATGGCTGCTGCGCAATTTTAAAAGAAAGAAATGCCACCATGCACCCGGTAGAATGGCTGCAGAGGGAAAGACCTTCAAACTCGGAAGGATCCCACGCTGGCCGGGATGCAGAGCAGCTGGCGGGGATGCGGACGGCACAGCCGCTTTGCAAAGCAAGCTGGCATTTTCTCACAAAGCAAAGCATGCTCTCACCAAGCGGCCTATTAATGCCCAAGGAAAATGAAAGCGTGTTCATGTAAACCCTGTGTGCACGTGTTTTTAATCGCGTTATTCACCGCTCTCCAAACTGGCAGCAACACTAACGTCTGTCAGCTAGTAAATGGGTTAAAACCCACGCCCAGGGCCAGCCCATGGCATGGTGGTGAAGGCAGCCCAGCATCCCCCACATGAGACCAGTGTGTGCTTCAAGCTGCCAGGGACAGGACTCGAACCATGTGGTCAATCCTGAGGGATGCGGCTCCCTTAATTACTAAGCCGTGGAGCTGGCCCAAGACATTTCTTTTTCATTATTTTTCAAAGAATTATTTATTTATTTTTATTTCTCATTATTATTATTTGTTAAAAATAATTACTTAACTTGATTTTATTTATTCATTATTTATTTATTTGCCAGTGAAAGACACAGAGGGAATGAGAGGGAGAGAGAAAGTAAGAAAGCAAGCCACCAGGTCCAGGACTCAAACCATGGTCAGCCAGTGGGAGTATCCAGTGCCTTAACCACCACGGCACCTACTGATCCCCTGTCATTATGATTATTTTTAAAATTTGCCATAGGGCTAGTTCACTCACCAGAGAGAGAGAGAGAGAGAGAGAGAGAGAGGCAAAATGAGAAAACAAAGCACCAGGTCCAGGACTTGAACCGCAGTCAGCCACGTGGAAGTCTAGTGCCCTAACCACCACTCACCTGCTGGTACTGTAGGAGATTTCTTTTACATCGTGGTAAAATGGAACAGAGACGACTATAACTCATGCCGACCCTTCTCTGCTCTCCCCAAGCCCACAGTAGGGTCCCAGCACCGGCCGGGGTGCTGACATCTGGCTAAATAGCCCTGGGCAGGTGAGTCGCAGCAGAGATGCTAAGAGTCCTGCTCACAGCAGCCCTGGACGTGCAGGGTTTTTTTTTATCACTTCTACCCCCATGAAAGGGGCCCTCCACTTTGTGTCTAAAGGCAAGGTTTAGACCAGCCTTGTTTAGTGGCCCGGCTATTTGGAAAGCAGTCTTTGCACCCTTCAATTCGTCAGCCAGACTGTTCATGACTGAAGCGTCCATCGTTCTAAAATGCTGCAAAGCGCGTTGAATGTCTCTGTAAGTTAGGCCTCTTTCCCCAGAAATAATGGTTTTCAAGCACAAGGGTAATTTGAACTTATGAAATTGGAGCTGAATTCCAAGTAAGTTACAGTTTAAGGAAGGAAATGGAGAAAGTCCTGTTTAACTTGGCTGTCCTTTTCTGGTGATAATTTTTTGCGTTCCAAAGAAATCTTACTTCCAAGAAATGAGTCATTTTTCCCCCCAGAGGAGTTTTTGCCACAACCTACACCTAAATGGGATGAGTCAGGTGTGCTGAGTTCACCCTCTCTGTGGCCTTTTCAAAGAGCACGAAGTCGTTTTGAAGAAACAGTATATACATTTTTATTTTACAGTAGTACCCTTTTCTCCATTTCCACCCTCAAGGTATTTCCAAATTAGAGAAGGACATTTCTCTTATCCCACACGCTGAAAACATGATTTTTTATAGCAGGGCAACATCTTAACAGCTTTTTTTTTAAAAAAAAAATGTTGCTGGAAGGTGCATGCACTTGCCAGAGAGAGAGAGAGAGAGAGACAGAGAGGAGAGAACACTCTCCCACGGGGAATGGCCACCCTGCAACCCCTTCTCCTCCGTCTCTCCCTCTCTGTGGGATTTGGGGCACACGCACACAAGCACCCGGCATATCTTCAAGCAGCCAGGTCCAGGACTTGAACTGTGCAGTTGGCCACGTGGGGGTCGAGTCGCTCTAACCACCAGACCACCTAGTTGGCCTATGCCTGCTATTTTCAACTGAGCAAGAATGTCTTTCTGAAGGATGAAGACTTCGTCCTGTTGAGTGCTCTAGAAGGGCCTGTCCCTTCCCAGACGGTGACACTGACTTCCACACTGTGCAGTCCTCTCCCTCCCTGGGCAGGGCCTGGCACACAGCTACCCCCATTGCAAGGCGAGCGGAAGAGCTCTCTTGGTCCAAAGCTGGAGTGTGCCACCTCCCCACACGAGCTCGTCTTTTCAGGGTGACTTTTCTAGACTGATGCACAGCTGCTCAGTGGTGTAGATGGAAAGGTGGGAGGTGACACTGCAATCATCCTAACTGCTTCTGGGCCGTCACGTGACGAGAGGAGTGCGGGAGCGTCGGCACTGTGAGTGACCTGAGAATTTCAATAACATGATCTCCTCGGTCCTCAGCGCTGGGCGGGGGGGTGGGGGTGGGGACAGAGAGCAGATGCAGCTGCGGGGTGCCGCCCGCACGGAGAGCAGATGCAGCTGCGGGGTGCCGCCCGCACTCGCGGGAGAGGGGACAGGTCACTGCAGATGGGATGGCCTTTGGCATCAGCCCCGTGGGCAGGACTGTGCTTCCCTCCGCCCTCCCTGCAGGAACAAGAAGGTGCTCTGTTGGACTGGGAAGGCCCAGGCAGAGATCTGCTGTCGGGAAGACAGAGGGCCGGACCGCCAGGCCTCAGGTTTCCACAGGCAAGGCCTTGGGAGCCGAGGAGCAGCCCTCAGCCGTAGCCTGAGCACCGGAGAGCCCGGGAGGTACGGAGGAAATGTCCTTTACTGTTGGTGAATGACCCTCTTTGTAGCTATTGCTATTACAAATAGAGTTGAAGGAATTAGCTAACGATGAATTTAGATGATTTCTTTTACATAAAGGGGAAAAAAAGGAGAATCCATCAAAATTAAGAACACCAGCTCAGAAGCACACGAAGCTGCGTAAAGGCTTGCAACACCTTGCCCAGGGATAAAGCACCCATACGGGGATGCCAGTGATGGGGTGTCAGGGCCTGGGACATTCGTGTGCCCACACGGCTTTGGACTAGTCTGTTTCCTTTTTGTCATGACGGGAGGCTGAGTCCGTGGGGCAATGGCCTTTCTTCATGCCGCTCAGAGTTTTGGACCCCAGGAAGCTGGCAGACCTGCAAGATCTGTGAGAGGACAGTTTCAGATGCCAGAAATAGCCTAGCTCCAGTCCAGAGTGATGAAAAGATAAACAAGACCCCAGAGAAGCCATCAGGGGGTGGGGACCTGCTTCGGCAGCAGCCTCAGGACAAACCAGGGCAGTTTTCAGTCGACTCAGCTTTCTCAAGAGCAGCTGAGACATTCCCATCAACTTCCTGCCGCAGTCGCCAGGCTGGGCCAGGCCACTGCTGAGATGCATCAACACACCCAGTTGCAAGAACTGGGCAAGGAACCAAGGAGGAAGCGAGGCAAAGGCCGGCGGGGACCCCGAGAGACGGGCAACAAGGTTTGCACGTCCACCAGTTGCTTTAGCATCACGGGAGACCGGCAGAGTTAACCGTGTGGACTCGACTACTGTCTCCCACTCACCGCTCCTGCCCGGCGAGAATTCTCGCGCTCAGCTCCCAAATGGTGTGACTCTCAGAACAGTAGCCTGAGTCTGCCCACTCTCCCTGCTGTCGTTCCCACAGCAGCAGAGTGGGGTTGCAGGATCCCTGCGAGCTGTCGCCGTGTACGGTGAAGACCTAGTCCCTGGGGCAAGGAAGGGACAGGTCCCGGTCTCCCAGTTTCCTTCTAGGCCTTCTGAGTTTAGATACCACTCACGTATTCATTCATTCACTCAGTAAACACATATTTCTTTCCATTTAATTTTATTTATCAATATTATTAGTATTATTATTATGACCAGAGAGAGACAGAGAGAGAGAGAGAGAGAGAGGAGTGAGAAAGCAAGCTGCCAGGTCTGGGACTGGAACCATGGTCAGCCATGTGGAGTCCAGAGCCCCAACCACCCACACCACCTGCTCCCCCTATACACATTAAGTATTTACTTTGCCTTAAGGACAGTCTAAGTCCTAGGGAAAAAGAGTGAACAAGCCTATTCCTAACTGTGAGAAGTAGACCTCTGGGTTTCTGTTGTTATCCACGTTTTTCTTTTCTTTCCCTTTTCTTTCTTTCTTTCAGGCCAGAGGACACGTGCACTCACCAGGCATAAGCAGATGGAGGGAGAAAGCGCCTCTAGTTAGGCATAGTCATACTGCGATCTCTTCTCCTGCACTGCTGCACCCCATCAGCCTTTTGGGTGTGCACACATACATGCCTGGTGTATTTTTCAAGCCACAAAGGCCGGGATTTGGATAGAGGTTGGCCGTGTAAGATTCAGGCTCTCTTAACCTCTAGGATACAGGGCCGGTACTCCAAGTTTTCACTTCCGGAAAAATGAGGACTATTTCTCATCAAATGAAAACACATTCTAACTTACATACAGATACACTTTAATTAGAAAGAAAGGCTATCATTTGAGAGCAGCAAATGGCATAATAGTTACGTCTCTGGGCTCCCATGTAGTTGACCGTAGTTCAAATCCTGGACCTGGCAGCTTAAAATTCACGCTGAGTACGTGTGTGTTTGCCTACCCAAAATCCCGAGGGGAGAATGGAGAAGGGATTGAGGCATGGCCATCCCCCCTGGGGGGTGATTTCTCACTCTCTGTCTCTCCGTCTCTCTGATGAGCACCTGTGCCCTCTAGCAGAAATCTTTAAAAAGAGAGAGAGAAAGAAAGGATAAACAAAAGAAAGACTATTAGTTCTGGAAAAGGTTCTCATCTCAGAAATCTGTAAGCATCTCAAAATCAGACAGAAGGGTTTTTTTTTTTATTATCAGGTAAGCAACACGGAATCAGAGAGGAGCAGTCTTTGGAAGGGAAGCTGAGCAAGCAGAGGGAAGTGACCAGTGGGACAGACTGGTAAGCGTCTGCTGTGCTCAGCCAGTTCCCAGAAGAAGCTGATAACAGGGAACATTCTTTTTTTTTCCTTTTTTTTTTTTTTTTTTTTGCTTGCTCAGGCTTGGCGCTGAGCAGAGCTCAGGGTCCCATTGGAAAAAGAAAGAAAAGCCTACCTAAAGTCTGCTTGGGGCAGAGCAGAGGATAAGAAACCGGTAATTGTGAACCTGGGTCAGTCTCCAGGAGCCAGTGGTTTGGGGAAGTGCCAGGTGGGTGTTGATGAGCCCGAGACCACCGCTGACGAGCTGCGTTCCTCGCCATTTTCCAATAACCACCCACTCGCGCTCGCAGACAGACGGACCCGTAGGCGTCCTCGCCTGTGGAGATTGTGATGACTTTTACGCCGTGTCTTATCGTTTTCTAGGCCACAAACAGTAGCTTCCCTCTGATGGATAAACTGCAACCTAATTAAGTTAAGGCACATCCAACGGCCAGAGGGGCCCGACGAGACAGGTCCACTTACATCCCTGTTTCTTGGGTAGAAGAACCAGAAGGATGGAAATAGGGTTTATAACTTTGAGACCATGAGAGGAAAATACAACAAATAAAACTTGACCTATTTAACAAAAAGTAAAAAGTAAAAAAAAAGATTGTGTAAGTATGTGTGTCCACGTGCAGGGGTGAGTGTGTGAAAAAGCATTGTAGCTAGAAAATCAAAATAAATTGTTTGGAATTGATTCAAACATGTCCTGAAATACCATAAATTGCAAATAAGTTGTCATCAATCCAAAGTCTGAAAGACACTCGGATTAGGCTTTGCAGCACACAGCTCAGCGTGACTTCCAGGTGTCCAGCCGTCTGTTGCTCTGTGGCAGACACCAAACCTTCATCGCTTAAAGCAAAAATGACTTATTATTTCTCACGGTCCTGTGGGCTGGTGATCGGGGCAGCTCTGCTGGTCTCGCCAGGGTCCCCGGGGTTGCTGTCAGACAACGCTCAACCAGGCTGTCCTCAGCACCTGCCTGGCAGGTGGTAATAGCTGTTGACTGGGACGCCTCCCTTCTTGCTATGGTCACTGTCCTTTTTCAGAAATGACACCAGGAAGGGCCAGCTAGTGGGGTGGTCACAGAGGCTAATCCCAGGTGGCCAACAGTGTGGCTAGACTCTTGGATTTGGCTGCTTGAAAAACACCGGGTGCCTGTGTGTGCATGTCCAAAATCAGAAAGGAGGAGAAATGGAGGAAAAGAAATTTCAGTGTGACCATTCCCCGTCGGGGGGTGCTCTCTCACTTTCCCGCTCTTTGTCTCTGTCTCTCTTGGGTGAGTGCACCCTCTAGCAGAAAATATAAAATAAAAATAAAGACTAGCCCAATGAAACTCCAGAAACAACTGTCACAAAACCATCTGCCTGAAAGTTTAAAATACACTTACAAAGATTCTCAGTTCAAGAGGAAATTTCAGCAAGAAATTGACATCTGAGAACTCTTCGCCTAGCCCAAGGTCCTGAATACCACCAACTGGGTGATTTATAAAGAATAGGGATTTTTATTCAGTTCATGATTCCGAAGGCCCTAGATCAAGGGCCACATCCGATGAGGCCTCCTTGCCGGGAGACTCGGCAGGGTCCCCAGGCGCCACCAGGTATCATATGCAGAGAGGGCGCGGATCTGGGTCAGCTCTGACTCCCCCCCTCTCCTTATAAAACTACCAGTATTCCGACATGGGGCCCCACCCTGATGGCCTCCTATAATCCCAATGCCCTTCCCAAGGCCGCACCTCTTAATACTATGGCAGGATTATGTGCCCACTCTCTTAATAACATCTCAGCAGTAACCAAACGTCAATATATGAATATTTGCAGGGCACAAAGTCCTTTTGGTGGGGAAGAGATCATCTTTTCAATAAAAGGACTTGAGTCAACTGGATATCCACAAGGGAAAAATAAGTCTTGAGCCTCTCCTTACCCTACGCACAAAAATAATTTCATGTGGAGCGTAGATCTAAATGCAAAAGGTAAAATAAAAATACTTTCAGAAGGAAACAGAGTATTTCCATGACTTTGAGAGAGACAAAGGTTTTGTATACCAAGTCCAAAAGAGTACTAATCATAAGGGGGAAAAATCGATATATTGGAATACATTTCAATTTAAAACAGCAGTTCATAAAACACTGAAAGAGTGAAAAGCCAAAGGGAAGGAAAGGGTATTTAAATAACTTAGGCCCAGAATATATAAGAAATTTCAGTAAGAAAAAGATAGACTGGGACCAGCAGGTGGCATGGTGGTGAAGGCCCTGGACTCCCACATGGCTGACCATGGTTCAAGTACCACACCTGGCAGCTTGCTTTCTGCCTCGCTTATCTCTTTCTGGGCTGTGCCTATAGCAAATAATAATAATAATAACTAGTGAAATTAAATAAATAATTCTTTTTAAGAAGAAAAGGATAAGGAAACTAATTTAAAAAAGGAAAACATTTTACAAAAGAGAATACCAAATGGACAATAAACAACAGTGTTCAACTGTACTGTCAGAGGGTGCCCAGGAACCCCACTCTGTGCACCGGCAGAACGTCTGAAACCACAGACAGACCCAAGTGCTGACGAGGCCTCTGACTGCTGGGGCAGGAGTGAACTGGCGTCTGTTGAAAAGCTATTTGGCAGCGTCTGTCCAAGTCAGCACACGTGTACTGAACGGCCTCAGACGCCCACTTCTGCAGAAAGGTATCAAACGACTTGCAGGAGGATATTCAGAACGGCAGCATTGTGACAGCCCAAACCGCGGACAGCAGGGACGTCTGTCACCGAGCGGACGCCCAGATCATGGTGATTCACACGTCAGACACCGCCGCAGTGAGACTGAGTGATCGGACCTGCAGACAGGGTCAGACAGCGGATGCCAGACCCGAGGCCTTGCTGCACAGTGTGGTTGCTGCGAAGCTCAAGTGAAGGCGGTGCGGGGGGTGAGGGTGGGGTGGAGTGGGGTGACTGAAAAGGAGCATGGGGACTGCACTGGGACTTGCCTTTCTGCTGACCTGGGAGCCAGGGACACAGGTTTTTACCCTTGTGAAAGTGCTTTCCTATGGATATGTAATACTTTAACAAAAACCCAGCCTAAAAAGAATATACCTGATGACATGACCTAAGAAATAGACAATGTGGGGTCAGCAGGTGGCATGCTGGTTAAGGCACTGGACTCCCGCATGGCCAACTGCGGTGTGAGTCCCAGACCTGGCGGTTTGCTTTCCCCTTCTCTCTCTCTCTCTCTGGTGAGCGTATGTGCCCTCTAGCAAGTTTAAAAAAAATAATAATAAATAAAATTCAATAAATAATCCTTTTTTTAAAAATAAATAAAGATGGTAGGAGAAAAACACATACATTTGAAGATTTGAAAGCATGTCGCTAAATAATTCATGAGCCAAAGAACAAATCTTGAGGAAATAAAATATTTAAAACTAAATGACAATGCGAACACGATCTATCAAAGCCTGAAGAATGCTGGAAAAGTGGCACTTACAGGGACATTAATTGCTATAAATGCATATATTATTATAAAATGAAGAAAGTTTAAAATTTCATGAATTAAGAACGGAACTCAGAAGGAAAACACTGAGAGGCATGTTGTTCTGAGTCAGAGAGGGTCCATGCCTCAGGTTGCTGCAGAGCCACCAGGGAGGCCATCAGACGTCAGTGCCCATGGGGTCCTGGGCAGCCACTCCGAGGAGTCCCATGCTCCAGCACGGCATTCACGAAAGCAGCAAAGAACCTCTTTAAGAGGACCTTGTGGGGGTTGAGTCGTGGCTGCAGGCCCACAGGCTCCAGCAGCAAGCACCACCTTCAGGCTGGCCGGGCACAGGTGGGCTCCCCATACTGTTGGCGTGGAGTGAGGAGTTCGCCTCACTTGAACACCCAACAGAGTGGCACCTGTCAGTTCTGCCCTGAGACTGTACTTGGTCCCCGACTGATTTGCTCCAGCTAAAACCCCCTCTCGAGATATTCCAGGGCTGAGATGAGAGGGAGGAAGGCTCTAGGCACTTGGTAGGGTGTGGAGGTTGGGGATGACACCCTTCACAGGCACCTGGGGAGACTGACCGAACCTCCCCGAGTCAGGGTGGGGCTAGTGACACTGTCATGTATTTCCACACAGATACATGCACGTTTATAAGTGCATGCAAAAGGACCAGCAGGTGGCATGGTGGTTAAGGCGCCAGACCCCCACGTGGCTGACTGTGGTTTGAGTCCCGTACCTGGTGGCTTGCTTTCTCACTTTCCCTCTCTCTGTGTCTCTCTGGTCACATTGAAATAATAACAATAATAAATAAAATTAAGTAAATAATTCTTCTTTAAAAAAAAAAGTGCATGCAAAGATATGTACTACCCTAACAAGAAGGGTTCCCACTAGGGAGAGCTCCGGAATTGTAGGTGGTGGTCAAGGGAAGTTTCAGTTTATCGACGTTTAATTATTTCAGGACAAGAATGCATTCCTGGGCCGGCCCACAGTGCAGTGATTAAGCCGTGTACACAGTGACCTGGTTCTCACATGGCCCGACGTGATTCGAGTCCCAGTCCCTGAGGCTTGAGAAATATCCCGGTTGCTTGTGTGTGTTCAAAATCAAGATGGGATGGAGAAATGGAGGGAAGCTTTGCAGCATGGTCAGGCCCTATTTGGGGAAGGGTGTGTTTTCTCTGTCTCTTTCTCTCCTTTTAGTGAGAACATGCAACCTCTGAAAATTAAAAAAAGAAGAATGCATTCATATGTTATATGTAAGTTAATAAAATTTCTTTTAGAAGGAGACTGGAAGGAATATGAAATGTTAACTATGGTTTTTGTTGCATGGGGGGACTATAAATAATAAATTATTTGGCTAGACACGCCTGTGTTTTTCAGTTCCCTGGAACTGCACTACCAATAGACCTTTCTGTTCTGACGGACATGTCCTGGAGCTCTGCTGTCCAAACCCACGGTTGCCAACAGCAACATGCAGCCACGGAGCACTTGAAACGTGGCCAGTGTCACTGAGGGACTGAATTTTTAATTTAATTTATCTATTTTGTAATTTATTAGGTTTATTTTAATTGTATTTCTTCTACAACAGAGAAAGTGCAGGGGAAGAAAGAGAGACGAGCACCCCCGACAGGGCCTTCATGCCACCATCCATCCCTGGCCTCAGCCAGCCTGATCTTGTGCACGTGTGCATGCACCCAGCAAGGACAGGAGACCTCCAGAGGTGGCTTAGGACCCTGCCATGGGGTGGGTCCTACGTCACAGAGTGTTGTGCGCCTCTGCCGCACCACTGCTGCGGCTCTTCATTTTATCTAATTAGAAGTTAAATTTAGGGCCAGTCTTTGGCCTGATGGTTCAGACAGCTGAAGCCCACATGGCTGATCACTTGGTTCACATCCTGGATCTGGCAGCTTGAAAAGCAAGCCAGACGTGTGTGTGTGTGTGTGTGTGTGTGTGTGTGTGTGCCCAAAATCCCAAAAAGAGGAAGAAATGGGAGGAAGAGGGTTCCAAAATCCATAGCATGTGCCTGGAGCTTAATAAATGGTGGCCACTGTCAGTATTGGTATCGCTAGTACATGGGTCACCTTTAGCGTGCTTATCAGTCTAGATGTCTAGGCCAGTTTTTAATTTTTTTTAGAGATAGAGAGGAAGAGAAATCCCCCCTCCCACCCCAGGAGGATGGTCACACACAATCCCTTCTCCTACATTCTCCTCCAAGTTTTTGGACATACAAACACATGTACCCACCATTTTTTTCAAGCCTCCGGGTTCAGGACTTGAACTGCATAGTTGGCTATGTGGGATCCTACCACCTTAACCACCACACCACCGGCTGGCCCAGTTAACCTCTTTTATTAAAAAGCATTTGATAATTAATTCCCCATCCCTGTTCTTTCCCCATTTCAACACTGATCAATTCTTACAAAGTTCCTTTACAATTTCAATGATCAGGGCAGTTTTTCTTGCAAATGGCTGGAAGCCTTGAATGGCTTTTAGACTCAATTTAAAGACTGCTCTGCTGCAGTGTTGCTGGGAGAAAATGCATCTAATTTGCCAAAACCAAATTAACTCCTAATTCACAGGGGATATGTTTAAGCAGTAAACAGTTGATAAAAATATAAACACTTTTATTCTCCTTGTTTCATGTGGGCTTCAAGGTAATTATTAAACTTACATTTACATGTCTAGACAAAGCACACACAATTAGCACAATTTAAAAAATCATACCATCTTCAAATTAATGTATTTGACTAAATGATGATACAAAATCTTTCCAAATAATTTAACCCAACAAGTTAGTTTTATTTTCTACCTATCATGGGGGTTTTTAATGACTTTTATATAAATTTCATTTCAAGTCTCATCAGAAACACTGGTCATATTTTGAACTAAATGCTTCTATTGCAAGACATTGTATAATCGAATCTCTTCTCCATGCAGTTATAGACCTTTCATTTTCAATATAACATTATCTTCTATTGAGTCCTAAGGCAAAATCTTGTCACCGAACACATCTGTGTGGGTGGGTGTGTTTCAAGGGCAATCAATTAATCAACACATTACAACCAAAAAGGCCCAGCTTGCTCCATCTCCCATTTTGCAGGATTTCTTCTGTCAATATTTCTATGTGGGAAAGACCTTTGTTAGGTTCAATTTGGCCATTTATGACCTGGACAAGGGGCCTTCCTCATGCACCTGGGCATGTCTTTTTCCACCAAATCTCTACTTCCTTCCCAAGACAAGGGGGAGGACAAGGTCTCCAGCTTCCTGGCTCTGTGCTCATGAAGTCATGGTCCTTCCTCTACGGGGGTGCAGAAGGCAGGGCCACTTTCCCTGTGGAGGGTCTCAACTAAGGCTTTGACACAGCCACATAGTCCCAGCAAGAGGCCAGACCCTTCCCTTTATTTTTTTTTTTATTTTTTAAAAAAGAATGCTTTATTTCACTTTATTATTATTTTTAAAATTTGCACTAACCAGAGAGAGAGAAAGCAAGCTACCAGGTCCAGGACTCAAACCACAGCTGACCATGTGGGAGTTCAGTGCCTTAACCACTATACTCCCTGGTCCCAGCCCCTTCCCTTTACCCACCCAGGTGCATTGCCCTGAAGCTGGAGGGAGGACTAAGGTGAGCACCACTGCCAGGGAGTACTGGTTCAGATGTCGACTGACTGCTGATCTTGGGAGATGTGAGCTTTAGCTGCAGCTGTGACCTGGCCTTTGGGCTCAGGTGCTGCCTTAGGACACAGACCTGGGAGGGGCAGCGGCCCCACACCAGCAGCCTCCCTTCGTTCTTTGATGTCAAAGAACTTTCTCTAGTGATCTTCAAGAGGGCGCTCATTCTAGCTGGTCTCTGGAAGGCACTCCTTTCAAATCACCTTTCTGCAGACAGAGCCTGGTCTAATTCAAGGCCACGTCCTGGGTGTCTGGTTCCTGCAGCTGCTCCTGATAAATTGCTCTGAGTTCCAAGGCTACCGCTGTCATATTGCATTCCCTGACCGTTTTCCAGGTCCCCGGTGCACATTAGGGAAACACACCCATGCCCATGCACACGCCCATGCACACACACTCCTTAGCTCATCCCCACAGAGTGTCCTCATGAGCTCTGCGAGCAAACACAGCTGCACGAGGCTGAACTCAGGGTGCACCGAGTGGGAAGCCTTGGAGCCGGGAGAGTCAGTCCCCATGGGTGCAAATGAGGGAGGTACACATTTAAAACTGCTTGAAGGGCCCAGCTAAGGTGGCACAGCCAGTAGAGCACCACTGGAGTTGTGTGCAAAGGCCTGGGGTTCAGATCCTGGGTCAACCTGAACATGCTGGGTCCTCACTGACTACATGGTTTGCAGGGGGATCACATCTTAGCAAGACCCTGTCAGGGGTGTCTCTCTTTCTTGAAAAATAAATATGGGGGTAGTCTTCAGAATTTATGGAAATAGTTATTATGAAAAACTATGAATGAATTTCAAATGTTTTCACACCAAAATAAACTCATACTTTAATTCTATTTTCATGAAAAAATATTGGGGAGGCAGAGAGTGTGCATTCACCAGAGAGAGAGAACACCCCAATGGGGACCATGCCACAATCCTTCCCCCCCCCATCTTTTTATGTCATCCTGTGCCCAGCATGTTTTTCGGGCCACCAGGGTTGGGATTTGAACCAGCCACATGGGATCCTGCTCCCCATGCACAATACTTAACCTCTGCTCTCTGGGACTAGCCCGTCCCATGAACTTTTTGAGTCTCCTAGTAAATAAAACTTTGAAAATAAATAAACTGCTCAACAACTGGTATGTTAGAGGAAGAAAGTGAGTTGTGAGCTCCTGCCTCTGGATCAGCATGCACTGGGGTGCACAACCTCCTGATGGGAGCACTAGAAAAGAAGCCACAGATGCACAGCTGACTTGGAGCAACTGAAAAGAGAACAGAGAGTTAGGAGGAGGGGGAAATGAAATAAAACTGAAAAGGAGAGGGGAGGACAGCAGAGGCCAGGACCACTCTGTGCTGTGCCAAACATCTGGGCAGAAACTGGAGCATTCCCGAGAGGCCTGGTGCCTAGTGGGCAGTCAGCAGGGCGCGGCCCCTGCTCCTTGGCCTCTGGCAGCGGCTCACTCCTGCCTTGGGCCCAGCCTTCGGACCTGGCCTTGCTCGGGAGGCACAAGTTTAGCTGAGCAGCGTTTGCTGTCCGTTAGGAGGCTGGGCCCTGGACAAAGAAGGAATAGCACCCTCTCCTCTGCACCCTCCCCAGTGGGCACTCAGCATCCTAGGGGGTCTCCAGGAGAGGCCCCATCCTCAGGACAGGGAGAGGCAGGGAGGAGCTCTTATCCTCACCAGAGACCCATGACCAGAGGATTGGGGTGCGCCTGAACCATGGAGCATTCCCTGGCCCAGCCAGGCCTGTCCCAGAGGCAGCCATGTGAGTGGATTCCCGAACCAGTCCTCCAAGTCCAGCCAGCGTCTGCCCCTGCTCAGATGCAGGGTCTACAGCAGAAGTGAACAGCCCTTGCCTTGTAGGACAACCAGACATTCCTGAATTGCATCACTGGCAGTGGGCGGGCTGCAGTGGCTGGGCCTGGTCAGGGCTTCAGTTGTGGTCCTCGGAAGGGAGCTTTTCTCTTAAATAGTATTGCTGGTCTGGGCTCAGACCCCAGAAATGTCACAGTCACCTTCTCTGCAAGGAGACTGGCCTAGGGCTAGGCAAGGTTGCTGGGCCTCTGGCACTGGACCTGCTTCCCAGCTTGGGCTGTGCCCAGCAGAAGACCGGATAGACGGGAAGCAGGAAGAAGGGAGGGTGGGGATGGGACCTTTACCTGCCCCGCTTGCTCTATTCCTTTCCTCTTCCACCTCCCTTCCTGCCACTTCCTAGTCCTGTGGGGAGTCAGCCCAGCCTCAGCAGCTAGCCTGGCCAGGACCGCAGCATCCACTCTCCACCTCTGGCCTCTCCGGGTCCTCACCCAAGAAGCCCCATTTCTAGGACTAGTAGAGCATGGTGCTTTCACCTCTGATTCCACAAGTGCAAGTGCATCATGCACCCGGACAGCTGTCCACACATCACTCCCCGAACACCCACAACATACACGCCTGGCTCCTGGCTGAAGGTGCCAGCTTGCTGTGTGGGGCCAGCCGGGAGCAGAAGGTGCTGCACTCCCTGCTCTCCATTCACTGGCTCTGCAGTTCTGGTCATCTGAGACTTCTGTGCAGAAGCACTGTCTTCCCACAACCTCCCTCCTCCCACATACACACACAACAGGCACACTGGCTTCTCAGAGAGCTCAGAGGTGGTGTTGAGACACAGAAACTAGGCAGTACACAGACACACACACACACACAGCCAGCAGTCCCAACCCAAAGAGAATGCGGTACACACTCAAGTGCAAGCACACATGCACTTCCCGGAGC
>NW_006159866.1:2248383-2272575 GCF_000334495.1 Tupaia belangeri chinensis | reverse complement strand
TGCCCCCCCGCCTGCCCCCTACACTACACGCCACACTGTACAGGTCTACTGAGCACGCTGGCCTAGACTACACACCAGCCACACACTATTCTTGTGGAAGGGGGTGGGGCGGGGATCCCGCGGCACGATCGCGCAGGCTTTGTGCAGACACAGACGCCAGCCCAGAGGGACCCGGCCAGGTCCCCATTGACATTCCAGACACCGGCGCCCTGCAGCTAGGACCTCCGCCACCGGGCTGAGCCTGGGAAGCCGCCTGTGACAGGCCCTGAATGCCGCCAACCCCAATGCCCATCAACGAAATTGGCCCCAGACTCAGCCGGCTCCCCGGGAGATAAAGAGGTGCCTGGTCCCAGGCCTGTAAGGTAGTCCAGAGGCCAGAGAAAACGGATTTCTTATCCTCCCGCAGCCCAGTCCCCGCCACACACACACCCAATCTTCCCAGAGCTTGAGAAGGGGGTGTTAGCACCAGACCGGAATGTCGCTGTCTTTGAAAACAACGAAAAGAGGAAAATCAGAACGCAGAACAGCAAAGTCCCCGCCCCGCGCCGGGCTGCAGCGGGCCGAAGTGGGGTAGGGCAAGGGTGGGGAGGGGTAGAAGAACTCGGTTCCCAGTTGGGAGGGGGCTGTAAAACCTAAACTGTAATAAAAACTAGAGATCCATGCCAACCCCCCTGGGCTGCGGGATGTGCCACCCTGAAAGGGCAGGGCAGGGCAGAGTAGAGGCGGGACCCCGCTCCCCCAGGCTCTCTGCCAGAGGTGGGGCTGCCCAGGGCCCAGGGTGGCCAGCAGAGGTTCCCATTTCCGCCCGGTCTCTGGCTTGGCCCGAAGCAACCGGAATGGAGGGGCCCCATCCTGCCTCAAAGGCAGCAGACGGGTTCGGGGAGGAGAGGCGGGACTCTGTGCTGTTGGGGTGGGTTCGTGGTCAGAACCGGGATGTGAGCCGTGAACCGGCCTCCCTAGTAGAAGTTCCCTGCAGTCACTCGGGAGTGATAAGCAGGCACAGTAGTTAAAGTTGGGGTAAGGGGCGGAGCTGCCTCCTGCCAGCCCGAGTTTTCCAGCTCCAGGCACCCCAGAGGGGGCGGGATGGCGGGCTGGGCCGGCCCGGGTTCAGCCCGCCGTCTGCCTGTAGTTGCCGTTAATTTCCTGGGCGATGCTGACTGCCTCTGCGCCCAGGGGAAGCCGGTCACTGTATTCAGAGCCCGCCTCGAACTCCTCAGGGTTGGCCTTGGACTGGGACTCCGCCAGCGAGCAGGCCGCCAGGCTCTCCTCCCTCTGCAGGTCCCCACCTGGGTCCCCCTGCTCCGCGTCTTCGTCAAGGCCCTCTCCCGAGGCCTCCTCCGGCTCCTCCCCACCCGCCTCGCCGCCCGCAGCGTAGCTCTTTTCGGATTCCAGGTAGGAGGCGCGCGGGTCAAAGTCAGCCGCGATGCGCTTCTCCATGGGGTCGGGGGCCTGCGGGCGCAGGATTAAACGGTAGGGCTTGCCCGGGTGTTTGGCCAGCAGATGGCAGCAGGCGGCGCCCAGCAGGGGCACGGTGGCCAGCACCAGAAGGAAGACGCTCACTGTCACGATGACCAGCAGCGACGGCAGCTCCTTCTTGGTGGCGAACACTACCTGCACGTGGCAGGCCCCGCCCGCCAGCGCCAGGCACACGGAGTAGTTGGTGCCCGGCCGCAGCCCGCGGAACCAGTATGCGTTGACGCCCTCCTCCACGCGGGCCCACGGCACTGCTGGGCCGCCCCCGGCCGGACACAGGTAGAGTAGGCGCAGGGGCCGCCGCCCAGGCCGCCCCGCTCCCCCAGCTCCGCTGGGCCCAGGGCCCCAGCGCGCAGCCAGCGGCGTCAGCTGCACCCGCGCCTCGCGCTCGGCCACATCCAGCGCGATGACACCCAACTCGAAGACATGCGGCTTCAGCTCAGCGCTCTGATTGAACGCGTGGTTGGACACGTACCGCGAGGGGTCCCCGTGGCCACAGTGCTGCTCTTCCCCCGGGCCTGCAAGGGCCTGGTCTTCGACCTCTTCTTCCTCACCCGCTTCCTCCTCTGGCCCCACCTCTGACTCTCCAAGGACGCTAACCCGGGCCGGGCCTTGGCCTTTGGCTTTGCTCTCAGGCTTGGAGGGGAGGACGCTGTTACCCCGGCCTTTGGCTGTGGACTTGCGCTCGGAGGTCGGGGCTTGCCCGTCGGTGTCTCCTCCTGCTCCAGGAGCATGCTTCGGAGCCCCGGCTGCCGCCACCGCCACGCGTACTGACGTCGAGTTGGCGCCCAGCTCATTGCGCGCACGACATGTGTACACGCCTGCCTCCTTGGCAGTCAGGAGGGGCACCGACAGGGAGCCATTCTCGAGGGCCAGGAAGCGCGGAGTGGCTGGGGGCGCGGGCCAGGCGGGCGCGGGAGTCGGGATCGGGGTTTCGGTCTGCGTCGTTATGTCCCCATCTCCTTTCCCCTCCTCCTCCGCCCTGTCCTCGTCTTCCTCCCCGCTCGAGACCGGTGGCTCCAAGATTACGGTGCCCCCAGGGATCTGAAGTTGCCATTGCAGACGGGGAGCAGGGTAACCTTCAGCCACGCAGTGTAACATGAACGCCAAGCCTGCGCGCAGGGGCGTGCCCGGCGCCTCCGGCGGCGGCTCTGTGCTCAGACGCACGCTGGGCGGTGCACAGGGCAGGGCGGGCAGGCGGTGCACCGGCACCCCCTGCAGCGCCGGGGGCGAGGCGCACGCAATGGAGTCGGGCTCCGGTAAGGAGACCCGCGTGCTCGCGGCCCAGGCCTGCAGCCACAAGAGCCCGCAGCTACAGTGGAAGGGATTGTGATACAGCTGCAGGTGGGACAGCGCGCTGAGCCCGTCGAAGGTGCCGGGCGCCAGCGAACGCAGGCGGTTGTTGTTGATGCGCAGGGAGCGCAGGTCGGACAGCGAACCCAGCGCGTCCCGGGGCAACGAGCCCAGGCGATTGTGGTTCATTTTGAGCAGCTGCAGCGCGCTCAGGTTGCGCAGGTCGCTCCATGGGAAGCTGGAGATGAAGTTGTGACTCAGGTCCAGGTTCTTGAGCTGGCTCAGCACCGCCAGCGCTCCCGGCTCCACGGTGCGCACTTCATTGTGCGCCAGCCACAGCGACGTGACCTGCGTGACGTCGGCGAAGGCCCCGCGCCGCAGCACCGCGATCTTGTTGGCAGACAGGCTAAGCGTGGTCACGTTGGCTGGCAATCCTTCGGGCACCTCGCGCAGCTCCTTGTAGGCACAGTCGGCGAACTGGTGTGCGTACTTGTCCACGCAGGCGCATGGCTCCGGGCACGCTCTGGCCACTCCTAGCAGCGCCCAGGCCAACCACAGGGTCCAAAGGGGCGCCATGGCGGCTCCTGCAGATGGAAGCCAGGGGAAGAGGGGAGGTGATTCACCAGCCCATTTCTCCACTTACAAGCTCGGTTTTGGCAAACAGTCTAGCGCAGGTCCTGGGGCTCCAGAAACCCTTCAAAGCCCAGGAGCCTCTCTTGGGCCTTATGGGAACTCTTTAAAGGTCTTGGGATTCAAATGGATGCTCTGTCACAGGGTGCTGATTTCCCTTTCCAGCGGCCCCCTCCTGCGCTCTTTTTCTCCCCACTGATCATCCCCTCACCCTGGAGCTGGCCCCTCTGCAGGCTCTGCAGCTAGCTGGTCTTCAGTGGGCTCTGCATTGACCCCTCTGTGTTTCTAAGCCTCCATTTACCCAGTGAAATAGATACATGGGAAGGCTATTTTGTCCACGAGCCCTTTGTCCCACACGCGCTCTCACACACACGCCTGTACAGGCACACAACAATGCGAACACGCGCTTGGGCGTCTCCATCCAACGCCGGCTTCTGCAGGGGTGAACAGGACCTGATGTGCTATCCGGGTCCACAGCGCATTCACAGACACACCCGCATGCAGACACTACATGCCCGGAGACCTCATTGTTCCCTCAGCTGAACCCAGTCTTCGCAATGTTTCCACTACAGGGTAAACCCCTTCCTTGTTCACAGAGAATTGACGGGCATGAGGACAGGGTCCTCACACCTGCGACCCCCACCCAGGAGCACAGACGTGCCCTTGCTCCTGCACACAGCCTTCCACTGAGGTGCAGCCCGCAGGCAGCGAGCAATGCTGAGAACTGGGGTGGGGGCTTAGGGTGGGACGGGAGGAAGCAGAGCTACATGCCTTCTCTGGGCTGCACTGCCCGCCTGGGGAGAAGCAGGGCCGTGCTGTCAACCGTCCCTGTCAACCGTCCGTCTAAGGAGAGGGGGTCCTCTTCCCCATCACCTGGGCTGGGTGAGCTGGGGAATGGTCATTAATGGTGCTCCTTGGGTTTAACGGAGTTCAGGCAGCTCCCCAAGGGCGGAGAGGACCCCAGCCAACAGGTCAAGGGCTGCCACCAGCTAAAGAAGATTCTGCACCTTTTCCCAAAGCTCCATGGTGCCCGAGGGCCCCCATCAAACCTTAGCTTCATACACACAGACGAGCTTATGCAAACTCCCCACCCCCACCTGGGCACCCTCAGGATTAGCAGAGCCCCTCCCACACCCGGTTTTTGGGAACCTGACAGCCTGCTCCCCCCGGGGAAGGCCCCTCCCTCCCGGTTCTTGCCAGACCTAAGGCTGGACCTTCCTCTACCTGGACTGAGGACGGGGGCGGTCCCCACTGCTTACCGTGGCTGGCTGACTCCCAGGACGCCACTCTTAGGCTGCAACCTCCCCTCCAGTCTCAGTGTGGGAGCCTGCACAGCTCGAGGGAGCTCCCCGCATCAGCTGCTGTGGCGTGGGAAAACAGGGGAGGGACAGGTAAGTTTGGGGACTCCCCTGGTCCCGAAGTCCTTTCGTGTCTGTTTTCTCCCCACTTCTCACTGGCTGCAGACTGGAGCGAGTCCTTGCGCGCTCCCAAGCTTGTCGGACACGCGCTTAGCCTCTCCCACCTCCCGCATGGTCGACATTTGTTAAAGCCACAGTGAGCCTCTCCGAGGCCAAGACACGTCTGTCACAAGGGGCGTCCGATGCCCATCGCCCTGAGCTTGGGTCTTCCCAGCCCACTGCACCCCTATAACCACATCTCCCCACGTTTACACACCAGCGGACACTGTCACTAGCTCTCATCACCAGAGCCCCCACATTCAAACACGCTGGAGCACACACAGACCCTCACCCCCTCCAGTTGACCCTCGGGGTTGGAATGGTCTTTTATCATGGACTAGTCCTGTCTTTGTGCTGGGCTCCCGCTCTATTCAAACACATTTC
This sequence comes from Tupaia belangeri chinensis, assembly GCF_000334495.1. Taxonomy (NCBI): domain Eukaryota; kingdom Metazoa; phylum Chordata; class Mammalia; order Scandentia; family Tupaiidae; genus Tupaia; species Tupaia belangeri. Next base: position 2,267,338 of record NW_006159866.1, on the reverse strand, counting down.
AGAGGCTCACCTTCGCCCCAGGACAGTCACCATTCTCCCCTCTCTCACAGACACATTCACACACACTCACCCTCACGCCCGCCCGTCTCTCCAGCGCCTGTGAAGCTCCACTGCTAATTAAATGCGAGCTGCTTTTACGCCTCGCAACACGTGAGACAAACCATCTTTGAGGAATTTGGGGGGAAAAAAAGGCGTGCGGGGGGGGGGCGTGTCTTTGCCTTTAAACTCTGCGAATATAGCGGATGGCGCAGACACACCTCGAGCGGGACCGCCGAGCTGCGCACAGCCAGGCTCCCGCGCACCCTTCCCTGCGCGCCGGCTGGAGCCGCCTCCTCCCCGAAGCCTCGTTCAACACGATGCATAATTGATAGTGTTAGCAGAGCGCCTCGCCCTCCCTGCCATTTTTGCCTGGAGCTGGGCAGATACAAGCCTTCATCTCCCCCTGCCTCCAGCCAGCCTAACCCGGAGACAGGAACGCACCGTCAGGGCGGGGCTGGGAAGGGGCGCCCCCTACCCGGCCCCCCGCGGTCCCCGCCCAGCCTCTTAAGCTGGAACTCTTTTTGTCTCTTCTTTTGTAGTCAAACCCGCGCCTGAAGCCCACCGGGCAGCGCGGGGGCCTGTGACACTGCTCGGTGAGGCGGATCACGCGGGAATCTTTCTGCGCCCCGGAGAGCCTGTCTGGGTGCACCCAAGGGCCTCACTCATCTCGCTATCTCCGGGCCAAGGGAGTACCGATTTCGCAGCCGACAGTGCCATGGGCAGGGATGTTTCCAAGACGTCTGCTCCTCTTTCCACCGCGGGCTGGGGACTACAGGCGCGAGCATGGCCCCCTGCCCCCAATATCTTCACAGCTGCCTAAGCACACACTGCTCCCCTTCCAAGATCTCCCGAGGCCACGGTGGCCCGCCACCACCCGCCGTCTCACACCCTCATACAACAGCCGGGCTCGGCAGACTTGCAGAACGCTGTTCCGACTCTCGCTCTCTATCTCTGGCGAAAGTCCGACATTTCTTTCGGCGACAAGGAGGCGGAGGCGCGGGGATGTCGAGGCATTTAGCTCAAACCCGGTTTCCGCCCGACTGCCCAGTCTACAGCAGTCCTGAACCTTCAGGTGACTGTCCCAAAGAGGATACTGGCTCAGGGAGACGCGCAGAGCCCACACCCCGGTCCCTTTCCTTACACAGCGAACTCTCGCGCCGCGCGCGTGTTTTGCTGTGGGTCGATGGCGCGGGTTAGGGGCCTCTGCGGAGATCAATACCCCGATTTGAGCGCTGAGCATTTTAATGAGCTGGGAGGGGGTGGGGAAGAGAGACAGGCGAGGCGCACAGCATCTAAAGGGACCACCTGGCCGGTTCCGAGGCGCCTTTGTAAATCGAATGTGAACAGACTCGTGCGCGCACGCCCCAGCCTCCCTCGCCCTTCTGTGCCCGCGCTGCAGGCGGCCCAGGCGTCGGGACCAGCGGCCCGCTCTGCTCGGAGTTCAGAACTCAGAACTGCCCTCCGGCTCGGCCCGGAGTCCGCTCAGCCCACCCAGGGAAGGGCGCCGGGTCCCCCAGGGGGGCTGTGTCTTCAAGAAAGGCCAAGGGGTGTGAGCCCTGTGCCCGGCCCCACCCTGGACGCTGCGCCGGGACGGCCCAAAGTGGGTCTCTAGCCCGGGAGTGAGTGCCTGAGGTTTAGACCCGACTGGGCTGGAGAGCGGTGCGGGCGGCGGGACCCGCAGCGCCTCCTTTGTCTGCGGAGCAAGGGAGGCGTCCTGGGCTTGCCGCCGGGTCTTGGGAACCCCGAAGGGGCGGTCCTGGAGCCCTGGCCCGGGAAGGGGGATCCGAGGAGGCGGGCCCAGATCGCAGGTCCTGGGACTTCCGCGGCTGGGGGAGGAGCGCCCGGGGACGAGGCTGACTCCGCGAAGCTTATGGTGGGCCCCTCCCGGTGTTCACCTCTTTGCTGGTTCTTTTTTGTGTTCGACGGGGAAGTAGACAGGCCGGCCAGGGGGGAGGGGGGACAACTTGGAAGGGGAAGGAACTGGAGAACAGAGTCTGGGGAGCGGAGGGGAGAACAGCCATTCATGAAAAGCCTCCCGGACTGCAGGGACCCGCCCCGCCAGGGTCCGGAGAATATGCGGAACTGCGAGTCAACAACGACCCCTTCTCTGGTTTTCCTGCAGAAGATCCAGAAGCCAGGGGGTCTGGTGGAGGGACAGGAGCCCAGAGAGCGACCAGAAGGGCGCTGTGGTCACTCCAGCGTGGCGCTGCCTCCCGCAGCTCCCTCCCACCCTCTGCACGCGCTTTTGTTCCCCGAGCCTGTCCAGGGGGGAAAGACTCCCCTTACCCCCGCCTTCGACCCCGGAGAGCCCAGTACACGTCCTGGCAGGGCTGGAGCCCGAATCGCTCTGGGCGGAGTCCGCTGAGGCGTGGAGTGGGAGTCTCAGACGCGGAGTCTCCGGGTTCAGCCTCCGAGCTCAGCTAGAAGCCAGCGCGCCCCTCGCCCGGCGGCGCCGGGCGCGCAGGAAGGAGCTGGCTAATGTTATAATGCGAATAACGAGACAGTTACCGGAGGGCTGGGAGTCGGAGCGAAATACCACCCTCGCCGCCGCCCACGTCTTTGATCGTTAAAGAAACAGGCACCTAATCCGGTGTGTGGAAGTCGGGTGCGGGAAAGGACGGATACAAGGTTACACACCATTAGCGCGGGGGCCCCCGATTCTGAATGTTGACTCTGACATTTTTTACCAGGTGGGGTCCCGACCCCAGACAGACCCAGGGCGGAGGGCTGGAGCCCCGTGCTGCTCTTAGCAGATCGATCTTTAATTTCGACCTCGTCGACTCAAGAGTGTTGAGAGCGCGGAGAGGGTTGAAACCCTTCGAATTTGGGGATTGCTCCCGCAGCTCGGTCAGTGTAGGTCTGGGGCGCAGGCCTGGTCCGCGCGCGCCCCCTGCTGGACACCGCCTGCCGGGTGCAGAGGCCGGTCCGTGGCGCAGGGCGTGGGGGGACTAAGACGATCTAGCCAGAGTGCAGCCCCTGACCAAGTGCTGTCGGGGGCTCTGCAGTCCCGCAGCGCAATGTTCCAGCCGGGAGCGCTTGACCAGAGCCTCGCGGCTTTCCTTCCCGTGTCCACTCGGCCTACGTCCAGGAACCCGCAACCTCCTCTCCACTCCCCAACATTGGCACTGCCCCTGCATCGGATCCCAGAGCATTTCCAGCGCCCAGGATGCACTAGATTACCCCTGAGTTCCCCCCGAGCGACTAGTCGGCCCCTGGTACGAACCAATTAGCTAAGTTCTGCTGGGAAGAAGCATCGCATGCACTTTCCGGGCGTCTTGTCTTAGAGTGCGGGGCCTGAGTGCTATGACGTCATAGGGGCTGGAAAATGTCGGCGACCCGCTGGCGCTAAGAACGGCAGAGAACTGTGAAATCGGTAGCAGTGGGTGTACAGGCGAATGTTCTGATGCAAACAACCCGGCCACTGCTCGCTCGGAGTTGCATATGCCCTTGTGTTTTATTTATTTATTTATTTTAGAGAGATTTTTGCTGTAGGGTGTGTGCACCTGCTGGAGAGATAGAGAGAGACAGAAAGTGAGAAATCACCCCTCAGGGGAGATGGCCACTTCTCAATCCCTTCTCTTCCATTCTCCTCTCCGAATTTTGGACACACACACACACACACACACACACACACATGAGCCCCGAGAGTTTTAAGCTGCAAAGCCCAGGCTCCAAAGTGTTGGACATTACGCCATCTGCTGGTCCCCATGCTCTTGTATTTTATTTATTTATTTATTTTTGGGAGAGGTTTTTGCTATAGGGCGCAGGCGCTCGCCAGAAAGACAGAGCCTCCATTCTCCTCTCGGGATCCTGGGCACGCATGCACACATGCCCGGCGTGAGTTCAAGCCACCATGTCCGGGACTCGAACCACGGTCGACTACATGGGAGCCCCCCCCCCTCTTGTATTTTTACCGGGCTTGGGAACGACCTGACCACTTGCCTGGAGCCGTGTAAGTGTTCTCTGGGTAGAAATAAGAGCCGGGGCCAGGTGGGCACCAGACACCCCAGCGTAGCCTGCTCTGGAGGCCTTCCCTCCCTCCAGCCAGAAACTCCTGGACCTTCACAGCTTGCCGCCTTTGAGCCTCTGCTACAGGCAGTGTTACACACACACCGCCCTCAGCTGCTTTCCCTTCCAATTCTAGCAGAAAGGTGACTTCTTCAGGAAGCCAGGCCCCGTGTGCTCTGCCCCACACACTTCGGCCACTTTTTTCCTCAACTACACTCTATGCAGTGGTTAACAGGACAGCTTCCAGCTGCAGACTCCATCATGTACTGGCTGTGTGACCTTGACCAAGTTACTTAACCTCTCTGTGCCTCAGGGAAAAAGGGCCTACATAAGAATACTTGTGTTTTTGAGTCACTCTGAGGATTAAATGTATCAATACATGCAAAGTACCTGGCTCTTAGTACTTAGTAAATAAGCTCATTTACATGTTTTTCTTTTCTTCTCCTTCTTTTTTTAGTTGCTAGAGGGTGGGTGCATTCACTGGAGAGAGAGAGAAATCACCCCTCAGGAGGGACGGCCACACCTAATCGCTTCTCCTCCATTCTCCTCTTGGAATTTTGGGTATGCACACACTAATTCCCAGCATGTTTTTCGAACCAACAGGTCCTGGCCGTGAACTGCACCATTGGCCATGTGAGATCCAGCCACCTTAACCACCAGGCCTCTAGTGGTTAGAGAAAAAAAAGGCTGGCTTATTATTGCTGTGTCAGATTGCATGCAGGGACGCTGAGTCAGGATGCACACACCTCTCCAGCCTCTGTCCTGCCGCTGTCACAGGGAGGACCTTGGCTTGGCCTCTAGATCGCTCTCTGCCAACCCCCCACACATGCACACACATGCACACCCCTAGTGTACAGGTTGCTGTGACTGTCACTAGCATGCCTGTTAGGGAAGAGAGGCCTGCAGCTGCAGACTTGACAGAGGTTTTTAATTAAACCCACATTCGGTTTAAGTATTTATTGGGCTCTGTGACTTTAATTATTTTCTAGGGAAAAACAACAACAACAACAAAATCCACATTTGCCTATGGAAAGAATGTTGATTTCAGAGAAATGTAGCAACCTGTGGCAGTTGGCTGGGGGCCACCGGGAGGAATTTCCTGAATGGTTCCAATGAAGCTCGACATTATTAATAATCCGGGATCCAGCCCACGACCTCCCTCCCAGTGCTTTCATGAAATCAGCATAACACGCTGGCGAGGCTGTTTATTGCCATCAAAATTAACGACAGCTTTTCCAGCGGCAACTCGCGTAATTATCTGGGTGTGTGCTTGTCTCGCTGAAGATGAAGTCCTGCCTGGAAGAGGCCGTGGTCCTGCATGTGAGGCTGTCCCACCCTCCATCCCCACCACCAGACAGGGCTCACTGCAGTACAGGGCTGGGGCAGGGCAGGAGGGGCAGGGGCTTGCGTAGGTTGCTCCCATCTGGGGTCACAAATTCCCAGCTTGGAGGGTGGAAACTGGCATGTCACCTCACCATCAAGAAGCAAGGCCGGCTTCAGGGCTGGTCGATTCCGGGCCTTGGTAACAGCACCAGCCCTAGGTTCTCCTGTCTCTCCCCTCTGCCACTCAAAGGGCTTCTCCTGAGGCTTCAGCCTGTGTCCCTTGGTGCCATGGAGGGGTCCAGCCATAGCTGCAGTAGTATGTGGGGATCTCAAAGAGCTTGCAGGACAATGGAACTAAGGTACAAATAAAAAATGGACATCCGTGCGTAGATTTTGCATAGCGTGCATTTCGCATGAACTTTTTGAAGGACCAGCCCACCCCGGATACTCATTGCTAACAGAATAGTGAAGCAGGGAGACTGGATTCTCATTCCAGAAGCCACAGGCCCTCCCTGGGTTTGACTCACACATGCTAGGACTCCCTATCACTGGCTAAGGAGATGGGATTGATTGGCTTCTAGTCTCCTTCCAGCCCTGAAGTCGATATTGAGGCGTCAACCCCAAGTTCCCTACGAGGAGGAAATCCTCTTCCAATAGAAGGACGGGAGTTACGTATCCAGAACATCCTAATGTCGGGTCGGGATGAATCAGCATCAGAGTGGCCATCCTTGCAACTAATTCTATGATACTTCCTTACCTGGACACTAGACCAGTCAGTGTCCCTGGTCCGTGGCCAAGGTCAGGGCCTGGGCTGGGTCAGGGTCAGGGTCAGAGCAGTTTGCGTGGCCAGGTTCAGGGAGCTCTCTGTGGAAGGCATACAAACCAGACGACCAGCACTTTCACGGAATTCTTGGAAGCATAAAAATCTGTTCTTGGAAATGCCCGTGCTGGGATCCAAAGTTATTTTGGGAGCAGTGAAAGCTTCCGCCGTCGGTTGGCTATTTATGAACAGGAGATGCTCATGACGGCAAAGATGTTCCTCCATGACTTCACATCCTGTGAACAGGTCACCAGCCCCGTGGCAGAGAAGAGAGGAACATCACCATCGAGGTGCCAAACAGGAGGCAGAATTCACCCTCAGTCTTACAAAGAATGCAGAGGCAGAGCAGGGGTGCAGGGGTGCATGGAGCACCCCAGCTGGAAACCTCCAGCCTCGTGAATTCAATGTGGATATTCATTTTTTTTAATCGTTTATTCATAATGGATCATGCACAGTAGAGGGAGAGAAGCAGAGACTCTCCCCACGGGGTCTGGTCACACCCTATCTCCCCAGTCCTTCACCCCTTCTGATCCCGGGCACTCAATCACACGAACAGCGTGTTCCAGACCTGCCAGGCCGGTTGCCACGCAGACCTGGCTTCCCCGAGCAGCGCCCCGCCGCTGTGCCGTGGGGCCGGCCCTCACTGTGTGACCCCAAGCAACTCGGCTGTCCCCTCTTCCATTCTCTTGATGGCCGCTGACCAGACCAGAGAGAGCTGCCCTGAGGCCCTGCCTTGCAGGGCAGTTCCTGGGGTGCTGTGGATTTAGAAGACTGTGCAGACCACGTTGGCGATTCGGGGAGCAGGCTGCCATCTCTGTCCTGTGTGGACCACTGCTTCTGTCCCTCCTCGTGTCCCTGGCGGTTTCTCTGTCCTCTCCCCATCACACGGGAACAGGCCTTGTCTCGAGGCTAGCATGAGCTTGGGCCTCAGGAGCCACCCTGCCCCCTCAGCTGCTGTGCATGGCTCTGTGGGCAGGGGTCCTCCAGCCTCAAAACTCTCCCCAAGGCCCTTCACGTGGGGCGGGCTGACAGTGGGAGATTAAACCCTGCCCACTGACTCTCCAGAGCCTGGTCCACCCGCTGCCCTTCCCCTCTGCTCAGTGACCCTCCGTCCTTCCCCATGTGGGGCCCCCAGCAGACCCATGAGAGCAGGACTGGGGTTCTCTCCCTCCCCATCCCCTAGACCCATGGCTCCCAGAGGGCTGTCCGAGACTTCTTGTCCACAGTTCTCCTCGAGGCCTAGGACAGCACAGAGGGGCTCAGGGTAGGTGGAAAAACCCCAAATGTTCTCTTGGCCGTCTCTGGCCTCTTGCTGTCAAGAGGTTCTTTTCATTGTTTTTTTGGAAATGGTTTGCAGAGGCAGGGCTGAGACAGGTTTTGTGTGCAGGTTGATGGAAAGGCCCCAGCAGGACCCAGGAGGGAGTTAGGCCAGCAGGGAGGGAGATGAAGAGCCACAGAAGGTTCAGGCCCAGCGGACCCTGGGGAGCTCTAAAGGGAAAGCTCGTGGGTGTGGGAGGCGGGGCTGTCCTCTCCAGGGCTGCCCCATGGAGATTCTGTGCCTGTGGGCTACCCACTCCGGCACTCTGGGAAGACTCGTGATGCCTTAGAGGAGGGACAGAGACGGGAGCTGCCACGACTCCCTCAAAGGGTCCCAGGGTCACCGAGCACCACGGCGCCAGGCCTGGAGGGTCCCTTGTCCAGTCCCTTACCCATGGGGCCGGGCAAGGCCCCCGTGTGGAGCTTCTCGGAGAAGCCCTCTGGGCCCTCTGGGCCAAGGATGTGCAGAGTCTGACAGCCAGTAGCCAGTTTGCTGCTGGCAAGGCCCTCAAGAATCTTGGACAGGGTGGGGCAGGGCAGGTGCCCAGAGCAGGTCAGAGGTCAGGAGTCGGGGACTGTGCCTGCTTTTCCACTGAGTTCCTGGGGACTTCAGAAGCCTTGCTTCTCTTTGGGCCTTGGTTCCCCCTCCTGTACTGCGGAGCCAAACGTCCCTCCTGCCTGCTGCCTCTCCTCAGGCCTGTCCCCACCAAATCCAGACTGAGGAAGGGTCCCTCAGGAAGGCACAGTCCCCTTCATTCCCTCTCTGGTGTGCCCCCACGAGGTTTCCCCAGGGAAGCCAGTGGACCCAGCAGTGTCTGTGAACGCCTCGGCGTCCTCTCCTGTTGTCCTTATCTCCAGACCCAGCTTGGAGACTTGATGTATTTATTTTCTCTCCCAGGGTCCCTTCTGCCCAACCCACATCTCTGTGTGCTGAGAAAAGTGACCTTGGTGCAGATGGCTGTCTGGCAGCCAGGTGGGGGTGAGGAGGAGAGTGGCTTCTATGCTATAAATCCCTCCAGCTTGCAGCAGGGTCACCCCACCAGGGTAGAGGAGACAGTCAGGGAGGCTTGGGGAGAAGGACGGGGCGCCAGGAGTCGCTGGGCACGGAGTCTGCTTGATCCTCGATGGACTAGAACCAGGAGAGGAGGAGACAGAAGGGAAGGGAAAGAAGGGGGAAAGAGAGGGGACATGCAGAGGGAGGGGCGGAGGGGAGGAAGCAGACTGCATTCGGGTGTGTTCTAGGAGCCCACCCGATGCCCCCGCTCCAGGGTGCTGGCTGCAGTCACTTTCCATGGTGTTGCCGACTTGCCATTTCATCCTCTCAGCTGTGCAGTGTGTTGTCACATCCAATCTGCGTGTGGGTCACAGAGGCTAAGCGTTTGCCGAGGTCACATGGCAGGGAGGGATGTGAACCCGGGCCTCCCCAAAGCTCATGTTTGAACCGCCACACACACACCATGCCCTGGTCTCAAGCCAGCTCTGCCGGGGCTCCTCTGGGGGTCCCGCCTGGCCCAGCCCCTGCCTCCTCCTTGGTTGGTGAGCTTTATAGTGGAATGGGCTGCCCCCCGGGCCACGGGGCTGACCGCCCAGGGAGCACGGCAGGGAGCGGCCTCCGTCCAGTGCCCCCCAGGCCCTCTGCAGTGGGTGCAGCCAGGCGACAGACAGCGGGTTTCACCATACCTCCTTATCACCCTGTCGGCCTGGCTGGCTGTTTGGAAAATGCCTGTGGTTAGCTAGCTAGCTTTTGAAATCTTCTTGGCCATCAGTGTAGGATATTTATAATATTTATAAACTGACTTTAGCATAGTCCAGGCAGCTGGTCTTTTAGAGAATTCCTTTGAGTTGAGTTGAAGGAAGTTCCCTGAGCCAAGAATGAAGGAATTTTCTCCTCACTTGACAGCAAATGTATTTTGAAAGGCTGGATAGACTTCTGAACTTAGTGGGATTTTGTTTTGTTTTGTTTTGTTTCCTGTTGTTTTTGGTTTTGTTTTAGTATGGGGGGAATCAGTCAAAATTCTAGATCCTTCTCTCAACAGTCTCCGTGGGCTTCAGCTTTATTCAGGTCCAAAGGGTTTACCCAGGAACTGGAGACCACCATAATGATAATGTTGCCCCTCCCAGCCCTAGGCCCTGCCCACCTAGGCCTACAGGGGCCCTGACCTCAGAGACCCCAGCTGACGCCCTCCCCTTCTCCTCCAACCTAGCCCCACTTGTTCCCACCCACATGGAGGGTTAGTACCCCTCTTGACCTCCGCTTGTTGCACTTAACTGGGGAGGGAGCGCCCTAAATCATGCCTTCTGGACAGGGGTAATAAGGCCCCACGGGAGGGGGTGGCTGACCACCTTAGCTCTTCAATGCCCTCAGGAGTGTAACTGTGTAAGGAGACCTGAAGCGAGCTCTGTTTGCAGGTGATATTTCTGAATTGCGTGTGCTCACCAGAGAGAGCGGGAAGAGAGAAACTATTCCCGGTGGGGCGTGGTCACACTGCAACCTTAATCCTGCTTCTTCATCCCTCAGGACTGGGGGCACACATGCACCCAGCATGGTTTTCAAGCTGCAGAGGCCAAGATTCAAACCACAGCTGTCTGTGGGATCCAGGTTTGCTGCAGAGCACTTAAGCACTGCCCCGTGGGGCCAGCCCTAAGACAGGACCCTATATCTAGAAAAATCCAAGGAATCTACTGTGCTCTGTGACATTAAAATTTTGCTCCTTATAGGGAGTAAAAATGGGGAGGCAGTTGAGCAACATCGCCCTGGAGGAAAAAGCTAGAATTAGGATAAGTTCGAACATGGGGACCAGAGGATTGGGGGGTAGCTTTCAGGGACCTGCCTTCCACATCACCCGACACTGACAGGCCAGGAGGGTATAAGAGAGTGACCAGGAGCTCCACTACCCCCTGACATAGAACCACGCACCCCGTAGTGTGGGCCACAGATGGTGTCAGTCTAGACACAGTCTCCTGCAGGCAAATCCCAGCTCGCACATGCAAGTTTAATGTCCCCGACAGGTGACTCAGCCTTGCCGCTCCCCTTTGTCCATCTGCAGGATGACGAGGCGACCGCAGGTGGTGGCCGGGAAGACTGACTATTAGGTAAGCATCTCTCCAACGTGTTATTCCTGGCTTGTCCTGGGGCTCTCCCTGCAAGGACCTCCAAGCCCATTCCTTGGTCTCTCTGGTCTGACTGGTGCACACTGGCCCCACTGGAAGCTTCTAGAAGAGGACTTTGGGGTGGGTACCAGACCATCCTTGCAGTGCGAATTGGGGATCTTACTCTGAAGCTCCTGCCTCCTGTCAGAGGTCCGTAGGCTTTTCAGTTGCTGACATCCCAGAGCCCAAAGGGCGGCTCTACCTCCATTTCTAACTGAACTCCCAGCTTGGATCAATTCTAACTCCCTTCCTAGTCTTAACTGCCAAGCGCAACCCTAAATCTGATCCAATTCCAAACCCTAACCTTAGGGCTCCCTTAGCTTTAGCCCTAACCTTTCCCCTGGATCCCAACCTCAGTGTCACACAGTTCTGACTGCACCCCCACCCTGCTCTAATTCCGCTGTCAGCAGTCTCCCTAAATTCGAGCACTCCCTTTCCTGGCCACCGGTTTTGCCACAGCTATGTCCTTTCAGGGCTGAGAGCCACTGAACATCCTCAGTGGATCTTTCAAGAACCCCTCATTGTCCCGACCACCCGCAGGACAGTTGAACAGGTTTCCTGAGGGAAGGAGTGAGAGACGGACGAACAGCGCAGTGCTACAACTCTTCAGGGTCGTCTGTTTATTGTGGGCAGCGCGGAGACAACGCGGTGTCACAACTCTTCAGGGTCTCTTCAGGGTTGTCAGGAGACAACGTGATGTCATAACTCTTCAGGGTCTCTTCAGGGTTGTCAGGAGACGACGCGGTGTTACAACTCTTCAGGGTCGTCAGGAGACGACGCGGTGTCACAATTCTTCAGGGTTGTCCGGAGACGACGCGGTGTCACAACTCTTCAGGGTCTCTTCAGGGTCGTCAGGAGACGATGCGGTGTCACAACTCTTCAGGGCCGTCTGTTTATTGTGGGCAGCATGGAGACGACACAGTGTCACAGCTCTTCAGGGTCGTCAGGAGACGACGCGGTGTCACAACTCTTCAGGGCCGTGAGGAGACGACGTGGTGTCACAACTCTTCGGGGCCGTCTGGAGACACGCGGTGTGGCGCAGTGTTACAACTCTTCAGGGTCGTCTGTTTATTGTGTCTGTTTATTGTGTTATTGCAGCATGGAGACGACAGTGTTACAACTCTTCAGGGCCGTCTGGAGACAACGCGGTGTTACAACTCTTCAGGGTCTTCAGCGTCATCTGGCGATTGTGGGCCAGGGATGTGGTTATATACATGTTGGTGGGCAGTGATTGGTTGAATGGATTGTAAAAGGTGGGTTATGATTGGTTGCTTTGTGGACCAATCATGAGGTGCCAGATATGCAAATCTGAAGGATTCTAAGCTCACTGATTTGCTATGGGAAGTGACCAATCAGAGTATGGTTTTGATGGTGAGTTTTTTTTTTTTTTTTTTAGAGGTTTTCACTATAGGGCGCGTGCGCTCACCAGACAGAGAGAGACAGAGAGACAGAAAGCAAGAAATCACCCCCCAGGGGGGATGGTCATGCCGCAATCCCTTCTCCTTCATTTTCCTCTCAGGATCTTGGGCACGCACGCACATGTGCCTGGCGTGAGTTCTAAGCCACTGGGTCCGGGACGCGAACTGCGGTCGACTACGTGGGGGTCCAGCGACATAGCCATTACGCTAACTGCTGGTTCCCAGTGGTGAGGTTTTGAAGGGGAGCCAATCATGGCCTTTGGCGTTGTGTAATTGTTTGCTCTCTGAGCCTAAGACGGCAATAGTGAGAGACTCATGAAAATGGCCTCGGCAGACTCGCTGGTGTGCAGCCTCCCACACCTCATTAGCATTATTTTAAGCAACCAGAAATCCTGGCGTTGATAGGTTGTTAAAATAAACATGAAATGTTTAACATGTAAAAACTCTTTCTCCGAGTACGACCTACCTAAGGACTCTGGGCCACTGCCAGAAGCATGCCATCCCAGCACTGAGCTCCACTGTTAGTCCCCACCCACATTGCCACCAAGCAGCCACCTAGGTTGAGCCTGGCGGGGCTGTGGCGCCCTCTGCTGGCCGAGTGTGGGAGCGGCCCTAGCTGAGCTCCCCTTTGCTGGGCTGGTCTATAAGGGAGGTATTGACCTCTCTGGCCTGATGTTTGCTGCACCACGCTCACGCCTAGGAGTTCTCTTCGTTGCAAGAGAACTCTCACCCCAAGACCCCCCCAGTTGTCTGCTGGGTCCCAGGTCTCGTTCTTTATTCCCCTGAAGACAAGCCCATGTACTTTTGGTTAAGATCGGGTGTCTGGTAATTTTCCTATATTTATAAAGCAGTGACACTGTCATCTTGGTCGTGAATAACCACCAAGGATGGGGCAGCTGAGGGAGCTCAGGGGCCTTCCAGGCCGTCAGCCCATTTTACAGATGAGGGCCCTGAGGCCCTGGAAGAGCCTTTTTCTAGGCCACTCAACACACGCCACTGGAGATAGGACAGGACGTTTGCTGCTGTTCACGCTGCTGCTCCGGGAGCAGCCTGCTGGAAGCACACGTCAGAATCATCGGAGAGCCTGTTCCAATGCAGATGCTGGCCCCACCCTGAGTGTGACGCATTGGTCAGAGGGAGGGCCCACAGGTCTGTGTTTCTTTTTTAAAAGAAAATATTTAATTTTATTTATCATTCTTCATATTATTTTAATTTGCTACAGTGCGCACACACCCACCAGAGAGAGAGAGACAGAAAGAAAAAAGTGAGAAAGCAAGCCACCAGGTCTGGGACTTGAACCATAGTCGGGCATGTGGGAATCCAGCTTCTCAACCCCCACACCACCTGCTGGCCCCATGGGTCTGCATTTCTAAGAGGCTCCCCAGGGAATGCCACCTCAGGGGGTCAGTGGAGGTTCCTGGGCTACCCCTCAAGCAGTGGAGCACAAGCACATTCTGGAAGACTCCTGGGGCATGCTGAGGGCAGGAGTGGGGCAGGAAGAACGAGGGCCATGCAGAGAAGGGTCTGGTGGCCTGAGGGCTGGAGAGTAAAGCTGTGATGAACAGGAGGCATTTGTGCGGCTGGGAGGGAACACGCGAGCTTGGAGGGGACGGACCTCGAAAACAGGGACACACATGGAGCAGCAGCAGCTTCCATCCCTGCTGCTGAGACCCCATGCGGTAAAACGGCCCTGAAGGGAAGGGCACAGAGCTGGCCTCAGGCAGGCAGAGGCTGGGCGGGCCAAACTGCCAGGGCAGTTTGGTTCAAAAGGCACTTTGGGCGTCCAGGGAGCTGCAGGTGCAGCTGTCAGCAGGTCCCCTGGGCAGTGGCTAGGGATAGGGGAGGAGGTTTGTGATAGTGGCAGATGGGGTGGCTACTGTAAGATGGGGTCCTTAGCTGGCTGGAGGCTATACCTCTTCACCCAGCACCTCCCTGGGCTGGGCGCCCCTGGGGTGGGTCCCCAGCCTTCTCAGTAGGAATTTTAGAGAAGGGCAATTTGGTCCCAGAAAGAAGAATTGATTCTAGACTAAATGACAGCTGAGTACAGAGATCAGAACCTGGGAATGCTGCAAAGGGTGGGGCTTGGCTCAGGGAGCCCATTCCTCTCTGCCAGCCAGAGACCCCTGGCCAGTCACCCTCTCAGCTCTGCTGGGAGGCCTCCTCTGCCGAGCTGTGGGCAGCGGGCGGGACAGAGGAGCCTTCTGCCCGTGCCAAGGCCAGCCTCTCAGACAGGCCCTCGAAGTAGGTGCCCAGAGCCTGCAGGGGAATCGCGGGCTGGGCTGGGAATGGCAAGGTGGTCTGCAGGCTCAGGTAGCGGCAGTACCGCTTCAAGCCCCCCTGGGGGTCACGGCGGTGTGCGGCCAGCAGCTCCCGGAAGCTGACGTTGTGCAGGGCTAGGAGGCGGGCCTGGGCCCGCAGCAGAACGGCCGCCCGTACCAGCGGCTGCAGGGAGGCAAAGCACTGGAGGCTGGTGACCGGGTAGACGTGCAGGGCCAGCTGGGGGCCGGGAGAAACCTCCAGGAGGCGGCACAGGTCACGCATGGCCAGCACGGCGGCCAGTGCGCTGCGCTCGCTCACGTTCCTGGCCAGGTAGGTCTTGGCCAGGCTCTTGAGCTGGAAGCTGCTGGCTCCTGGCACACGTTCCCGGATGAGGGGCAGGACAGCCAGGAAGCCGGAGACGGCCTCCCTGAATTCCCACAGCCTGTTCATGTCCTCCAGGGCCTGGAAGAAATTGGGGAGGCCGGGCCCCCACAGCTTATAGCAGGCCAGGATGGGGCAGTGCATGGCACCTAGGAAGCCGAGGAAGTGCTGCAGGCCCGTCTCCAGGGAGACAGCCTTGGAGTGGACGCCGAAGGCCTCGGTGTGGATGAGCACCCGGAACCTGCTTTCCCGGCTCACGGCTGCCAGCTGGCTAATCTTCTGGGCTGGGCAGGAAAGAAGGGCAGGGTGAGACCCCAGGGCCCCATGGTGAGACTCCGTGGGGCAACAGCAGGGGGTCTCCCAGGGCTGCCAAGGCCCACCTAGACACCCCACCTGGGGCCTGTAGGCAGGTGTCAAACCTCGTCCTGCAAACGCAGCTCTGTCCGGCTCTGATGGGACAGAGGTCAGAAGGCCAACAGGGCTGCCCTCCAAACACTCCCAGTTCACCAGCTGGGGAACCATGCTGCCCCTCCCTCTGCCCATCTGTCAAGCCCTTTGGGTCCAGGCCCCTCTTGTCTGTCTTCCACCCCACCCACCGGAGGTTCCAGACTGCACACAGCTCCACTCAAATCCCAGCAGCCATTTAGCAAAGGCTCCCAGCCCAGGCAGAGCCCTGCCCGGTCCACCCCGCTCAGAGTGTCTTAGGTCTGCAGGTGACCTTCCTGCCCCTGGTGAACACCCACTGTCCCTGGCTGGCTGGGCAGGCCCGCAGTTGAGTCCTGCCCCTGGGCGGATGTAGGAGCAGCACTACACCACAGGCAGTTGAGGGGCTTCTGGGTGAAGGACTCGCTCGCTGTCCCCGTGCAGCCGCCTTGGCATGACCCCGCCATGCTTAGACGGCAGGTCTTGCGGCAGTAGGCCCATACGCCCAGTTTCTGAGTAGAAATGTGTTCCCAAGGCTCTCTGTCCTCGAGGACCAGGCCTCAGCACCGCTGGCCTCATGGAGGCACGCTCAGGCTCCGGTCGAAGCAGGTGTCCTTACTCCAACCACCCGTGACACGCCAACCGCCAGAGCTCAGGGACCCTCAGACGGCTCTGCCTAACTGCTCTTGGGAGCTCTGAGACTAAGCTAGAGGGGTGGGGCGGCCCCAGGAGAACCCACTTTCATTGTCAATCTTGATGTCAAAGAAAACCAGGGGCCTGTCTTCCTCTTGGGGGTCGGCGAGGCTCTCGTCCAGGACCCTGAAGGAGTCGGGGCCCTCCAGCTGGAGGTCGCTGGCCTCACTGCTGCTGTCCTCCGGCTCCTGGGAGCACTGCAACACAGAAGCCAAGAGGTCAGGGCTCTGGCCAGGGTGCTGGGAAGGGGAGCTCGCGTCCTGGACCCAGGAGTGTGCGTGGGAGTGCGGGAACACGGGTACTGCACGGCTGGAGGCATCTGCGTGGGGTGTATGAGGGCCACCGGGAAAGGAGACATGTGTGCACAAGAGCGTGTGCATGAATGGTGCAAGCCGTGTGCGCCAGGGCACACATCGTAGTGACTGGGTGGCAGAGTGAGCATGTGGAGAGGCTGTGAATCTGTAAGTGTGCATTGACACAGGAGTGTGAAAGTGCAACAGGTGAGTAAGCGTGAGTGGGTGAGCTGGCTGCTGGCTGGGCTTGAGGAGGGGGGCAGGGCCTGCAAGGCCTGAACACAGAGGAAACGTCACAAATGATGTCTACAGAGCCTGGCTCTTCTTGTCCCCAAAGTCAGCTGAGTCCCCGTGTTCTGCACCACGGGGCTGGGGAATGGCTGCTAGGCCGTGGATGTGCAGGGTCCCAGAGGCCGGAGCTCGGAACCCAGGCTCTGGGTCACTGAATATCCATGCCTGGCTGCTCAGAGCGGCCTGAGTGCTGGGCATGTGCAGGCTCTGTTCTCTCCAGCACAAGGGCCCGGCAGGTTGGAAGGCCTGCGGTGAGCCAGGGGAGGGCAAGGGCTCTGGTGCTAAGATTTTCCCCAAGGAGCAGGGGCTGCAGAGGGGGCGGTGCCCCTGACAGATACCTAGGGCTAACTGATTACCAGCTGCATGGCTGCCGGGCCAGGGGCTTGGTCTGGGTAACTAGACCTCTAAAGGCCACCTGAGGACATAAGCCAGCGACCAGGAGGCACTGTCACAGGGTCACAGGGCCAGCTGGGAGGGACCAGCGTAGACCTCGGGGCTTTCCCTGTGGACTGTCCACAGGGATGGTACACCTGGGGCTGAGGCCTTTTACCTCTGGTGAGGCCCGACCTGGGAGATAACAGCATAACCCCCAGGCCCTCCCACTGTCCAGGGAAACATGCAAAACTTGAAAAGTCGTTGCTGCCAAGTGAGTGGAAATGGGGCGGCTGTTCCCCAGGAGTGGCTGGGTTTCACTCTGTGTCCTATCACCCTGCTTGAGGCCACTGAAGTCCCCCAGGCACAGACAGAAGAAACAGCGACTCCGTGGAGGGCTGGGTCTGCCTCTTTAGACAGAGAGTTCGCCATGCCTTGCTGCTCCGTGGCCCTGACTGGCCTCACTGCCAAGGTGGGGCCAAGGGCGGTCAGCCGTGCCTTGCTCCGAGTGCCCATCCTGCCCCTGTCCTCTGCCAGGCGTCCCCTTGCAGTTACCAGCCCGGGGACTGCAGGCTCCATCTGCTCCCTCTGGGAGGATCAGCTGTCTTCTCTCTCCCCACAACAGCACACTCTCACTCCGGCTGCACCCTCCCCGGCCTCAGCTCCCGCTGGCACACACTGGAGCCTCGCTCTTCAAGGCCTCTGCCACCCCCTGGCATGGGACATGGCACGCTGGCTCTTTCCATTGCTCTTTTGTTCCAGATGTATCTTCAAAAGCCTGTTTGAGTCTCCATCTGCCCCCTGTCTTCTGGCGGGGTCTCCTCAGGCCCGACAGCTGTCTTCCCTCCTTCGGAGCTTCCTGGAGTGGCTGTGTCTCTGGTTCCTCCCATCTTCACACCAGGGTCTTTTACAGTGACCATCAGAAACTCATCTGTAGAGCCACCCATTGTCCTGAGGCCATGAAGTGTCCTTTGTCCTGAGTTTACAGCAGGAAACCCTGCTGGCCCCCCTTCATAAAAAGACACCCTCTTTCCTGTCCACATAGGAAAGGCTGCATCTCTCAGTCCTGGCCTCTTCCTCTAGCTGTGACCTCCACGCAGCACGGCCACCCCATGGGCTGCTCTCACGTAACGCCTTCCATTACACGCCAGCCAGCTGAAAACTCACAGCTCCCCTCCTCCCTTTCACTCCCAGCAACACAGCTGGGAGGGCAGGAACGTTTAAATAAGACTTTTATAAAGACCCAGGTTTACCAGGAAGCCAGCACAGAGGGGCTGGCATAGGACACCCCATGGCCTATTCTACAAATCCGGGCAACTGGGTGCAGGGGTGGGGTGGCATAGAGAGGAGTGCCCATAGGGGAGGCGAGATCCACTTAGAAGGGAAAAGCAAGAGAGGGCAGAAGGCGATGGGGCTGGGGACGAGGCCCATGGGGGACTGGAGTTAGAGAAAACCGTTGGGAGCTATGGAGTGGGAGACGGTGAGAGCCAGAGGGAGGGAGCCAGGAGTGCCGCGCCCCAGCCAGAGCCCACTAATGCTCTGAGCAAGACGCAAGTCAATACGGCATTTTCTATCTTTCTCCTCCTTTCTTTCTCTCTTTTCAAAAATGTTGCCAGAGGTTATGTGCACTCACTGGAGAGACACACAGAGAGAGGGGAAGTGAGAAAAGTATCCCCAGGCGGCATGGTCACACCCAAATCTCTTCTCCTCTGTCTTCTCTCCTTTTGGGATTTGGGGCATGTACACACCCGCCCTGTCGAGCCACCAGCTCTGGAACGTGAACCACGCCGTTGGCCACGCGGGATCCAGCTACCGGAACGACTCTGCCGCGGGACGGCCCTATTTCTTCACTGTATTTGGTTCGTAGAGTGTTTCTTATG
The DNA here is from genome assembly GCF_000334495.1 of Tupaia belangeri chinensis. Lineage (NCBI taxonomy): Eukaryota > Metazoa > Chordata > Mammalia > Scandentia > Tupaiidae > Tupaia > Tupaia belangeri. Next base: position 2,248,671 of record NW_006159866.1, on the reverse strand, counting down.
CAAAGTTCAGGCCAGTGAGATGGTGTGGATGTTAAGTACTGTATCCCGCATGACTGACTGCTGGTTTGAGTCCTGGACCTGGCAGCTTGAAAAACACACCTAGCACTTGTATGTACGTGTACCTGAGATCCCAAGAGGGGATTGGAGGAGAAAGGGATTGCAGGTGGCCATACCTGGGGATTGGGGGGGGGGCGTGATTTCTCACTTTCCCTCTCTTTGTCTCTCTGGGGAGCACATACCCTATAGCAAATTTTAAAAATTAAAAATAAATTTAAAATACCCCACGAC
>NW_006159866.1:2240008-2248369 GCF_000334495.1 Tupaia belangeri chinensis | reverse complement strand
TCACACTGAGCCACATGGGATCCAGGACTTCGCCAGGACACACATGGTGGACTCATCGTCACAGCCCACAACCGCGGCAGGCCGACTGCATTCCCATACGACACAGCACATCTGACGGTCGTGCCGACGAGGTACCTGGGGAGGGTCCGGGTCGACTTGTCCATCACCTTCCCAAAGGCTAGGAGGTGGCCTGGGGAGGCCTGGCCTCTCTCCTCCCCTGCCCAATCATATACCAGTATTTAGATGCCACCTCTGTTCAAGACCAAGGACACAAGGCCAGCGAGTGCCCTCTGGGGCAGACGTGCACTGACTGAGCCCCTGCTCTGTGGTGAGCACCCCACTGCAAACCCAGACGACCCCGGAACAATCCGATCACAACCCCTGGGGGTGGGACCCAGGCATCCATCGTATGAAACCTCCCGAGATCGTCCCAATGACAGAATCACCCCATGTCCAGTCACCAGCTGAGTGCACCCTGCCTTGGGAATGGAAGGGTCTGTCACCTGACATGAGTGCCCTTCAAGAGACCCCAAGCTCCCGAGGAAGCTTCTCAGTGCCCAAGCGTCAGCTACAGCTGGGATCAGTCTGGCAAGACCCACGCTTGCTGTTTTCTGCAGACACAAAACCCAGCTCGTGCAGCCTCGGAAGCAGCTCCAGCCTCCCCTGACCACAGGTTTCGGGTATGTTTTTCTCTGATATGTGTACTCAGCACTGGCCTGCCCCTGGGCCTGCGCTCTCACGCTCACCTGCCACCACCTCCCTTCCTCTGCAGGTCACCACGGCTGCCTTCTCACCCTCTCACCTGCCACCACCTCCCTCCCTCTGCAGGTCACCACGGCCACCCTCTCGCCTGGGTCCCTCCTGCTTCCACTCGTTCCTGCCACAAAGTGGATGAGAACACCCAGTTGTTGCTCTGGGTACTAAAACAGGGGTCCTTGCTGGAGGCTCTGCTGACCCCTGTGCAGTTCAAGCAGTCCTCACCCCAGGGACTCCGCTGTCAGGCTGTGACTCGCCCTCATCTCACACACGTGGCCTGCTGCCGCTCCCAGCAGGTGAGGTCTCATTCTATCTCTCACTGAGCCCCCAGACAGGTCGATTCCAGCACAGACACCACCGAAGCCCAAGCATCGAGCCCCAACACGCCCTGGCCCCTTGGCAATACTTGAGCAGGCAAGTTTCCACAGCTCTCGGGCACTGAGACCCAACAGGCCCAGGGCCCCAACCGCCCCGCCCGCACTCGCTGGTAGCCAAGGGTTAGGGGGACCCCCATCCACCCCAAATAGGCTGGCTCCCACGCCTCCTGGCCTGTCCCTGGCGTCCGCTGGCACTGCAGTTCTTTTCTCCATCTTTCCCTCCCAGGCTTCCACCTCTGCCTGGGGCCGGGGTAGCTCTAACCTGATCACAGTTTTGCTCAGCTCAGAGATGTAGATGAGGGAAACCAAGACTCCGTAGGTGGCTGGGTCTGAGGAATAATGGCAAGGGGGTCTCGGCACGTGTAGCCGGGCGATGCGGATGGTCACCCAGAGGGAAGAGACAAGGACGAAAACAGGGCACCTGTGGGTAGCCACTGGAGGGCCGGGAAAGCTGAAGACCAACACTTAGAGGACAGAGACCTGAAGGGAGAGCGAGAGCCCAGAACTGCAGGAGGAACCCGGGGAGAGCTGTCTACTCAGGACTGGATGCTGGTCAGGAGTCACGAGGACTGGAGATGACCACTGGACTCTAAGGTCCAGTGGCAGTCCTGCTACATGACAGGTCCACGGGCCTGGGGTGGGGGTAGTGGAGGGAGTGGGCCCACGGCTGGACGGGGGAGGCGGGGAGAGACGCATTTCTGAGAAGGGAGTGACCTCACCCAGAGCATTTAGTTCAGCATCAGAAGAGGATGCAGACAGATGAGGATGAGCAGGGGTGAGGCCAGGACACAGGCGAGGACAGGTGTCTTCTCCCTGGAGCAGGTGGGCTCATCAGGTGACAGGGGATGGGATGAGGGCCCAGCATGAAGGCAAGGCGGTGAACTCTGCAGAGTGCAGGTGGGTGCTGAGCCGGGGTCAGACAGAGGCCCTCATTCAGAGCTTTCCTAGCTGCGTGGCTAGGTCCTGGCTGCAGGTGGCGCTCCGAGGACACAAGTTACTAGATTCTCTCAGGCTGCTCTGGCTGAGCAGGGAAACAAGGTCCTGGTGAAAGACCGACCGGCTGGAGGGAACCTGCTGGCTACAGGGAGCTGATGGCAGGATAGGGGAACAGGAGGCTGTGGTCAGAGTCTAAGGGGCAGCAAGAGCGGAGCAGGGCTCAGTGATGAGGCACAGGTGTGGCTCTGGAGCTGGCCACTCAAGTTGCAATTACCACGAAGAAAAGATCAGAGTAGGGAGGAGAGACCTGGGAGATGAAGGATCGAGCCTGCCCTCTGCCAGGGGGAGGTGGGGAAGGTCTGAGATGAGCCAGGGACAGTGAGGCACTCTGGGAGCTGGAACCTCAGAAGCACAGAGGGTCTTCCTAGAGCCTTGGCCCCTCCTTCCCACTGCTGAAGCTCAGAGCTGGGAGAAGACCCAGTAGGATCAGGTTTCCCTGCAACATGAAACCACCCTGCGGGGGAAGAGCCAGCCCCAGGAAGTGGAAGGCCGAAGAAGGGTTCTCCAGGGTGATTGTTCAACAGTGTTTATTGAGCGGCCATCCATCCCGCCGGGTCTGGTGGACACAGGCCCTGCGCCCTGGGCTCAGACCCTGGCAGAGGCACAGTGGAATGGCTTGAGGCTACATTTGGTGGGGAGCTCCGAACACAGGAGGGCGCAAAGGAAGGAGAAGTGTCCTTCTTGGGCAAAGAGGCCCTTGGGGAAGGGCTGAGTTCAGCCATCTTCAGCTTTCTCGCTCAGCCTGGGGGGACCAGGTCTCCCAGCTCAAAGGCCGTGTAGCCATCATTCCTGACCAAGAGCTTACAAGCGCCTGGGGTGTGCTGAGCCTTGAGGTGCACAGAGTGGAGGCAGCCTGGGGACGGGCAGGGTGGCCGGCAGCCCTGGAGGGGGGAACACTCGGGGCTTAGAGGCCAGAGGGGGCCTGGGCCCAGGCTGGTGGGGCCGCTCTGGTGGGACTCAGCCTTGGGGATTGTCCATGGGGACTCTGTCAGAATCCCTGGGGGGCTCTCCTGCCCCAAGAGTCTGGGATGCTCTGCCTCCCCCAGGCCCCTCCACAGGAGATGCACCAAGCTGGGAAGCCACGGAGGATAGAGGGAGGGCAAAAAAGTTATTGAGCCACTGGGCTAAGTGGGAGGAGCTCTGGAAGAGGCGGCTGCGAGATCGCAAAGCCCTCCCCATGCGGCGGGGTGACCTGGTGGCCGTCTGCAGGCAGGTGGGATGCTCCTGGGCACTGGAGGGATGGCTGGGAGACCCTGTGGTGGCAAGGGTGCTGGCCTGGAACCCGGTGGGAGAGGCCCACATGGGGGAACGGTACAGTTGGAGGGGCAGGTGGAGGGCCTGGCGGGGGGGGGTGATTCGTCCTCGGTGCGAATTTTATTCTGCAAAAGCCGGCCGTATGCTCCTGGCGTTCGGCAGGCTGGTTGGCAGGCTGGGCACAGGAGGTGGCAGCTCGCTCGGCAGGATGGTGGGGAGGCCAGGCTGGGGGGTGGCACGTGCCGTTGGGCAGACAGGAGGCCTGGCGGGGCGGGGAGGCTCCAGGCCCTCTCAGCAGGGTGTGGGCTGGCGGGGAGTGTGGCTCGGTGGTCTCCATGGGCTCCACGCACTTTCCAATACAGAATCTCAGACTGAGTGCTGGAAGGGACCCCAGGGACCCCCCAGTCTGACTTTCACTCTATTCGGATCCCCCCTTCCCCTGGATAGGTGACAGCCTAGACTCTGGCAATGAACCACCAGGAGCAGAAAGGTCACTACCCACAAGGCCACCTGTTTCATGGCAGGGTGGCTTCAAAGAGGCCTCTCTACATGGACCCCACGTGGGCTCGTGTGGCCCTGACAGTGGCGGTCTCACCGCCCTTCACTGGCCCTGGGATGCTGGGTAGCAGGAGACGGATTCTTACTCAGCACCCATCACTGAGAACCTAAGCAGACAGAAACTACACCAGGAAACTCCCAACAAAGACCTGGGCTAGTCCAGGAAGGAGACAGGGCTCTGGGAGGAAGCCCGCTTCCGGCACTTGGAAGAATACATTGGCTAACGATGGCTCCTGTCCTGGCATGCTGAGGCGGCGCGGTCCAGGCATGAGCTGGCATTTGCAGGCTCCTCAGGACAGCTGAGGACTCCCTGTCTTGTGGGAAACTCCCCAGGCACAGGGCAAGTCTAAGAGCCACCTGCCATGGCTGTGCCCGGCCCTGGAATGGGTGCAGGAAGGAGTCCCACCCAAACCTCTGGGCCACTCACCGGGTTGTCAACATCGGAGTCTTCCGAGCTGCTGATCACCACGATGCGCTCCTCTGAAAAGGCAGGAGACGGCATTAGGCCCTGGTGGATGTGCTCTAGGTGGGGGCTCAGGGTTTCACCTGTGGGAGACCCTGCCGGCCATGTGCTGTGGGTGACGTGCATATGGGAGGGACGGGAATGGGCAATGTGGGTGCTGTGTGCTTTCGGCCATGGTGAGGGTTAGAAGAGGCTTCATTTTGTTTATCAAAAGCCTTTGATTGCCAGCAGCTGTTGTGAGCAGGCAATAGCAGAGCGGGGCGGGGCTCGGGACCAGGGGCGGGGGGCACGTGGGGCCTGGAGTCAGGGGCAAGTGAGGAGCGGAGCTGGATTCTCTGGGTGACAGACAGGGTGAGCTCTCCTCTTCTCAACCCTGGAAAGAGCTCGACTTCTGCCCGAGGACTCAGACTCCCCATCTGGGGTGTCCCGATATCGCGTGACTAGACACTCAGGTGGGTGGACTTTGCAGAAAAATCTGGGGAAGTGATGGGTGTGGCCGTTTCCCAAGTCCTCTCCAGGAGTGTGGGGGGCATCCGGCCCACTGTTCATTGGGGAGACTTGCCCTATGCAGACGCTTGGTACTGGGCATGGCTTAGTATTTTGGGGAACGAAACCCAGGGACTGCATTCGAGTCCCTTTGGCCCCCCACCCTGGAGTCGCAGCAAAGCATGAGGTGCAGGACTCTCACTGTGTGGGCTTTGCCTGCCCCATCCCACCACTCAGGACAGAACACGCAGTGAGCCCTGTCAGCTGTGGGCTCCCTGGGTGGGACCAGAATGCAGAGGGGCAGCCCAGCCACTGCCCTGCCCGCCTCCCTACCTGCCTCCTCCCCAGCGGTGCTGGCCAGGTGGTTGCTGCTGGGCAAGGAGACTTCGTCTCCCACCGTGGGATGCCCGGGGCTGGTGGGTCCATCAAGGCGGAAGGGTGAGACTGCTTTGGAGGTGCTGGGCCTGGGCTGCACGGAGGGGCTCCGTGCCAACCTGGCCTCCCTCTCCTCCTCAGACTCCATCTTGATGACCTTCCTGGGGCTCTGGGTCTGGCAGGACTTCCTCTTCTGGGATGTGGTCGTGTGGGAGATCTGTGCGGCAGGAGTTGGGGCCAGGTCAGGGGCCCCAGGTCTGTGGGCAGAGACCCTGCAGCTGGCCCCTTGCTCTGCTGGCCCCTCGCACCCACTCCTTTGTACTCTGCCATGCAGATCATGCTTCTCCTCAGACAGAAGGTCCCCCCAGGCCGGTCCTGGCTGCCGACCACCTGTCTAACAGTCTCAATGTCCCGACCCCCAACCTCTGGGAGAGACCCAGGTGCAGTAGGGAGCTTGTACAGTGCGACAAGGTGCAGAGTAACGGGGGCTGGCGGGGAGCTCATGCAGTGCGGCAGGGCACAGAGCAGAGGGGGCTGGTGGGGAGCTCGTGCAGTGCAGGAGGGCACAGAGCAGGGGGTGCTGGCGGGGAGGCCTGGACCTCACCAGCTCTGCCTCATTGCCTAGCTGGAACCCAACCTTCACAAAGGGAGGCAGGGTCCAGAGGAACCTTACCTCTCCGCAGGAGGGCTCTTTGATGGAGAAGGCAAACACGGGCACAGGGTGTGCCCCGGGCACTGGCTGGACTACAGCCACAGACTGGGCCTCGGCCGGCCCCTGGCCCTGGGCCTGTACCCTCTGCACCTTCTCGGGCTGCAAAGTCAGGGGGCAAGAGAGTCAGAGACAGCCAGGGTCCCGGGGCCTGTGGCTGGCCCACTCCCCAGGGCTCCCCGAGTCGCAGTGTGGGCACCCTGGGCCGGAGCTTGGAGCTCACTCGGTGGGGGGTTGGGGGGGACAGTAGTCCTTCCTAAACCGTCCATGGCTCCCCCTCCTCTGAACCCGAGTTGCTGGTGTACTGACACCAATGCAATTCTTGCATGTCCTAACAGAGCGGGAAGACACCCCAGGAAAGCACCCAGCCAGCGGCTTCTCGATGCACACTGGGTAACGAGCCCCAGCTTGCACACCTCCAGGGACCACACGCTCTCTCCTGGTGGAAGCAGCTCCTATGGCTACAAAACTTCCACAGCAAGAAAATCCTCCTACAAAGCTCTAACAGCAAGAAAATCCTCCCACTGAGCTGAAACCAGTGCCCTGGAGGCCTAACTGCCACTTGGCCTGAACTCCACCTGGACTAGCTGTCACGCAAGTTAGATGAGTTACTTAAAATTCACTGGGCCCCGCTGGCCCCACGGCCTACTGGTTAAGGGATCCAGATCCCACACAGCCAACTACGTGGCCCGCAATGAAAATTTTTAAAAAGACAGTATTTCCAAGGTCCTACTCTATCGCTGTATCTGGCTCTGAAAACTGCAGGAATCTTTGTAAAAGGCCTTCTTCGCCCATGGACTGTGAGTCTCTGCGGGCACTTCTACTGTCCTTTGCTACTCCCTCCCGCCGACGGCTCCTCCAGCCACTTGCTGCCCTCGTCTCTGGACTTTCCCTGCAGACATGGGGACCAAAGGACTCTGCCTTGCTTGACCTGCTGAGCCCACCGCTGCCCCTCCAAACCTCAAATCCTTCTCACCGGGTCAATGTCAATAGGGTCCCTGGGAGTGCTGGCAGCCTCAGGGCTGGCTCTCCTGGACGGAGCTGCATCTGGGGGACAAAGAAAGGTCACGGGCAGGTCAGTGCCACTCCAGACAGAGAAGTCCCTGCTGCATCTCTTGGACCACTCCAGGGCATCCCACTGCCTTCAGCTCCGTGGCTGTCAGAAGAAAAGTTTTCTACTGCGGTGGGGGCGAGTCCGGCCAGGAGGGATAGAGGTGGCTCTGTGGCCCCGAGTCTGAGCACACCTCTCTCCACGTCTGGGTCTCCAGCAAGGTGAAGTGTGTGGGAAGCCATCACTGCTCACTGGCTGCGCACGGTGAGCACACGGCCAGCTCTGACTCATCTAGTCCACACCGCTCACTCTGCAGTGGCCTTCTCTCTGCTGCCCTTTACGGCACCCAGGACAGGCTGTGTCCATGCCGCAGGGTCACTCCAGACACAGGCACACGCTCAGGGCCTGGGGAAGAAGCCCTATGTGCACCTGCCCCAGGACCCTAGGACTCTACCTTCATGAGGAGGAGGAGGAGGAGGAGGAGGAGGAGGAGGAGGAGAAGGAGGATCAGGGAGCCCTGGGAGGATCAGGGAGCCCCACCGCTGGCGCCTGCCTGAGTGCCTGCAGATTCGTGGTCTCCCACGCTAGCTGCTCAGAGCTCAGACTCCAGCTTAAAGATTTGGTCACAGAGCCCTGAAGGAGTCATGCACACCCCACACCCCATTTAATTTGAAGGCTGCAGGTCCCTCCCCCCACGTCTCCACCCACAGAGATGCGACAAGGCTTGGACTGGGTCTGCACAGCCAGCACTGCCTCACTCCCCGCTTGGCGACGTGGTCTTGGCCCTCTCCTAGTTGGCCTGGACAACTCTGGAGGTCAGGAAACGGTCTGCTTCTCCCCACCTCCCAGCACCAGGTGGGCCCCGAAAGGCTGGCAGCTAGCCCAGAGGACAGGCCACCCCGTGGCAAGGGCCCTTCTCCACTGAGCCACGGAGTAGAGTGGGGCCAGCAGCCAACCACACCCGGGGCTTCTTGACCCTCTCTGCCCTAAGGCCATGTCCCAGTTGTCCTCTCCATTCCTGGACACACAGGGCTCGGGAGACACTCCCAGAGTGAAGGGTGCTCTGGGGCTAAAATGATACGGGGTGAGTTTCGGCTTTGCAGTTTCTCACGCTCATCTGAGGAACATTTGCACATGTTCCCAAGGTCACGAGCTAGTCCTTAGGGTCTTGGAGATTAGCAAAATGTGGGCCCTATGAGCGGCTACTACCCCAGTCAGGGCCTCCTCTCCCCCTTATCCTGCACCCTAAGACCTAACCAAACCCGAGACACAATAAAACCCATTTTCCTTTTCTGTCTTGTTCTCCAGGGCTTAGGGTTGTGTTAAGGTTAGGGAA
>NW_006159866.1:2233420-2239997 GCF_000334495.1 Tupaia belangeri chinensis | reverse complement strand
AGAGTCAACAGGCCCTGCGTGAGGGTGGCACAGGGCTCACCTTTCCCCTCCATGACACAAGAGCTGAGGCTCTGCAAGCGGGCCTTGAACTCTTTGAAGCCGTCGGTGCACACCGGCGCTTGCAGGCTCTGTGGCTCTTCCTGCCTTAGGCTGCAGAGTGCCTGGCGCAGGAAGCTGTGCATGTCCAGCACCTCCTGGTCCGAGGCATAGCGCTTCATCCTCTCCACCAGCGTGCTGCCGGTGCGGATTCGTTGCAGCACGGTGTCCAGACGGCCCATCCGGCTGTCCAGCTCTCTGCGGTCACGATGGTAGCGCGCTTCCACCGCCTGGAGCAGCTCGCGTTCCTGCGCCTGCACGTGAGCCAACAGCTGGCGCACGCCCTGGCGGATCAGCTCCTCAGTGTCCCTCCGCGCCTGGTCCAGCTGGTCTATGGCCGCGTGCACCTGCGCATGCGCAGCACCAAAGGCGCCATCCTGCTCCCGCAGCGCGTGCGTCATGCCATCCAGTTCAGACTGCCGCTGCTGGATCTCCGTGCTGATGTCACTCATAAGGTCACCGTGGCCGCTGTCCAGAAGCGCGCAGGAGCAGCACAGCGGCTTGGAGCAGCCTCGGCAGTAGATGCTGCGGACACACAATGCAGCCGGGTTTAGGGCTCTTTCTCCCTCTTAACGTTTTGTTATTAAATTCCTCTTTTCCCAAATCACTAAACTTAGGACGGCAGTGCTCTAGTTTGCACTTTTAGTAACTCTGTATTTGTGGCCAGGGGATCGTAGCTTAACTACATAAAGCCTGAGAGTATGAAAGGTTACTGTGTAACAATGTCCCCATACTGGAACCGATACAAAGACACACACAGTAACCTCTCTTCCCACCCTTCTCAGTATCCCGCCCACAATATCCCCGCATGTGAGTTACACTTTTTTCCACATCGGTCTCCACTTAGACCACCTTACACAAATACCCAGACCATGCTGCTGCCTGCAGGCTGCGGAGGCCTTGACACACAGCACCCCGCGTCACATGTGGAACCTCTGGGTGAGATAAAGAACATCACCCTCGTGTCACAAAGAAGCCGAGATGCACAGCCTTATTTTTCTTTTTTTAATTTTAAGAGAGATTTTAGCTATAGGATGTGTGTGCTCGCCAAAGAGACAGACAGAAAGTGTGTAATCACACCCCGGGGGGATGCCTACGACGCAGTCCCCTCTCCTCCATTCTCCTCTCAGGATTCTGAGCACGCACACACACGCGCCTGGTGTGAGTTTTAAGCCACCAGGTCTGGGACTTGATCTGCTGTTGAGTATGTGGGAGTCTAGCACCATAACCACTACACTATTTGCTAGTCCCTGCATTTCTATTTTAATATCTTAATTTACTCGATATATTTCAGTTAGCAGATACTAGCATAGCATTTCTTACATGTCAGACACTATTATAACCATTTGAGAAATAGTAACTCATTTAATTCTCCTAATAACCCTATGGAATAGGTACTAATACTGTCCCATTTTAAGGAGGGGGACACTGACACACAGGCAGATTAATTTGTCCAAGGTCACACAATTACTACGTGGTCCAATCCAGGCACGAAGCCCTGAAGCAGGCAGAATGGGGGTCCTGGGAGATGTCCTGTCCTGATTCCGACATCTGTGAATGTGCCTCTTTCGACGGCAAAGGGGTCATTACAGGTGAGATTCAACTAATGCTCTGGAGCCACACAGTATCCTGCATTCCCCGGGCCGGCCGAATGTGACCGTAAGGATCCTTATAAAGGCAAGAAGTGCTGAGGCAGAGTGAGATCTGTGAAGGAAGCTGGGGTGGCGAGATGCTGCGGTCATGGCTTCGACATGGAAGGGGGTCATGGGCAAGGAACCCTGCCGACCTCAGGACTCTGGGGAATGCAGGGAACTGGGCGCTCTGTCAGAGCCTCCTGAAGGAGCAAGCCCAGCCAACACCAGGATTTGACCTCAGCAAGACCCACTTCAGACTTCTGACCTGCAGCTGCAGGACAGGAGCTGTGTGTGATGTTAAGCCCCAAGTCTGCTACTTCTGTTCCACCAGCAACAGGCGACAAGTGCAGAAACAAGTGGTCCGGCCACGCGCCCGTGCTCCCAGCACCGCTGTGCTACTGCTTCCAGTCTGCATTACCAGGAAACAAAACCTGTCACCTCCCAGAAGTACTGCTGTCACGGAGGCTCCCCACCAGTGGTAGCAATATGCTCGCCCATCTGAGGCCAAGAGAAAGGGGCTCAGCTGGCCACTTGGGCCTCAGTCACTGAGGTCAACCTGTCCCAGAACTGCCATCAGAGCCTGCTGGCCTGTTCGGCTGAACTACAGTGCTCGCTGGGGATGCTACTAATTAGAAATGCTAAGCAATTATGACAGGAAGGAAGAACTCTGCAGGGGACAATTTGGCACGATCCATCAACATCACAAGTGCATTGACCCTCTGCAGCTTTCTTTCGAAGCATTGGTCTATAGCTCTTTCTCCAAATGCAGTGTCAGTCGCTGCAGCATTCACAGGAGCAGAGAGCCAGAAACCACCTGTGTCTACCACAGGCAGGGCCGTCAATGACTGCCACCAATTACCCATCCTGAGCAGTCCTGTGCAGCTGCGCAGAACTGAGGAAGCTCATGGTGCACAGATACAGAATACTGATGCACGTGGGCACCTCTACAGGGGTAGCAATAAAGGCAGGAGAACAAGCAGCGGTGGCCGGTGTCCCTCAGGTATCAGAGAAGGGGCTGCACATGACACCATGTCCACTTCCTTGGAGGTGAGGCTTGAGCCTGGGAGGGCAGGCCTCGCCGGCCTGGGTGGATGGAGAGTGAGACCTTCTGGATGGCCAGGGCATCTATGGGTCCTATTTCTAAGCCCCCATCTCGAATGGGGCCTTTCCAAGGACCAACCCCGCTATTCCTATCAGATCATGAGTGACAGGGCTGGCTGTACTTATTAGACACCCTGAATTGGGTCACTCACCCAGGAGCCACCACTCACAGTGACTGTTGCATGCATGACCATGTTATTAATATTTTAATAGAGGCCTCAGCACATTCACTGGGTTCTGAATCTCCCCATCTAGAGCTGCTCGTGCCGATACCGCCAAGCCACAGGCCACGGGACAGCAGAGAGGGTCTGGGTCCCTGAATCCGAGCTGCTGCAAGCCCCACGTGTGAGGCTTTGAGCACATACATTTCTTTGAGTCTTACTTTCCCAGTCTGTAAAATGGGCATGATAACACTATCCTCATAGATGGTTGTGGGAACAAAGACAGGTGGGCATGAAGTGCCCAGCACAGTGACAGCCACACACCAGGTCCTGTGGAGCCTTGAAAGAAGAGAGGTGTTCACTACACTCACGTCTGTGGGATGGCCCTGTGGCCGGTGACCCTTCTAACCTCAGTGACCGCACTGAGTGACCTCTGGGCTGCCGTCTGCCCAGCATGGTCAGGCCACACCTCCCACTGGGGCCAGAGGAGCCTGCCACCTCCACCATGCTAGGAAACAAGCTAGACGAGAAATACAGGAAGCAAAAATGCCATGCCACAGAACCAGCAGCCCAGAGCCGACACCAGAGGGGGACTCCAGGGCAGGGGCCGTGTCCATCTGAATGGCAGCCCGCAACCTCCCCACACCTGCCACACCTCCAGCAGCGGCCTGGAGCTCTCACTCTGGTGGAGTGGCACAGAAGCCGCTCTTCTGAAAACTGGGGTAAGCGTAGGACATAGAGAATGGTCCCTCGGTCACTTACACGGTGCTAGGGATGCACTGAGTCGGTGCAATGAGACATTGACGGCCTCCTGCTGTCTCCACGGTGACTGTGGAGGAAGCAGACTTGCAGCCAGGAGAGGAGCTGGCAAGTCTGGAGCCCGGGCTTTCCAGAGACCAATGCGGCATTCCCGGTGACCACCCCTCAGCTGCTCATTGGCTGAGAAGGTGGGGCTGGGAAGGCCTGTGGTCTCTGAGAGGAGGCAGAAGCGAGGGTCAGAGAAGCACAAGGAAGCAGGTGAGCAGAGGACGCACTGGCCCGTGCCGGCCCACGCCCAAGAATGAGGAAGAGAAAACGTGGTTTCCTCCTGTGCTTTTGCTTTTTCACAATCTTTGCTTTCAAGACCTGGCTGAGCGCCCTTGGGGACCGAGTTCTGCTGGAACATGTGACCCAGGCAGGAGGTAGCGGGTGCCCTGCTTTTCCTGCCAACCGTGTGCGTGTGCGAGCACATGTTTTTTCTTTTTTAAGACAAAGCATCGCTGTGTCGAGATCCTCCTGCTCGGCTTCCTGAGCAGCTGGGCACGTGCGTTCACCAGAGAGAGACAGAAGGAGAGGGAAAGTAGGAACACAAGTCGCCAGGTCCAGGACTTGAACCATGGTCAGCCACATGGGAGTCCAGTGCCGTGACCACCATGCTACCTGCTGGTCCCAGGACAGGACATTTCTTTTTTCTTTTTACTATAAATTGTTGTTATTTTATTATTACTACTTTGTACCTGTGGTCACTCTACATCATTTGGCTTGCAAAGAGAATTTACCCAACACGATATACACCTCAGACCGGTCCAGTCGAGAATGCTACACACCAGGTCATCAGCAGGTAATCATCCATGCCTGGGTCCCACAGACGCCTGCCTCTCTATTTACCCCCAATGTCCCTCCCTATTCTTGTTCCCTCTCCCTCTTCCCACACAGAACAGGGCATTTCTAAGCATCACCTACATTTTATCTTAAGAAGAGATTCGGGACCAGCAGTTGGCATAATGGCTATGTCGCTGGACTCCCATGTAGTCGACCACGGTTTGAGTCCCGGACCCAGTGGCTTAAACTCACACTGGGCGCATGTGCGTGCATGCCTAAGATCCCGAGAGGAGAATGGAGGAGAAGGGATTGCGGCATGGCAAACCCCCCTGGGGGTGATTTCTCATTTCCCCCTCACTGCATTTCTCCAGCAAGCTCAAGCACCCTATGGCAAAAACATTTAAAAAAAAAAAAAAGAGATTCCATTTTTGGAACACAGTTAGATCACCGGGGGAAACTCACTGACTGTTATACTGCTATGTCAGAATTATATGATATTTGCACACTGGTAAACACTGATTTGGATTCACATGCCGGTGAAGGTCCCATCAAACAAGTCGATTGCCTGGGGAAGGAGAGTGGTTATCAAGACATGCAGGTTCACCCTGTGACCCATCCAGCTCTCAGTCAGGTCAGGTGGGGGCCAGCTGCGACCTGCTCACTTACAGACGCCATCAATCTGTTTTCTTCTTAAGCTACTTACTCAAACTCTGTCACTAACTTCCACATTTGTTTTAGCTGAAACTCAGAGACGGACAAACAGCTTCCAGGGACAGCTGGCGTGCTGACTCTGCGCTGTCAGGGCTCCCTACTGAACGTGACTTTTCCCTCCTCAAAGCTCTCACAGCTTTACGGGATGATGCTTCCCGGGACCTCTGGGTCCTTGCCATGGAGTAGAGGCTGTGCACACACGTGACCCGTCTGTCCCAGACTGAACCTCTCCCTGGATCCAGACTTCAAATATTCAGACTTCCCGTTCACCTTCATCAGCAGTCCCAAGGGCGAGCAGGAACAAAAGGCTCAGTGAGCCATGGAGCGGAGCCGGATGGGCAGATAGCGGACGGGGTTCCAGGTAGTTCTCATCAGGTAGATCAGTGAGACGGCAGCTAAGCCCTGTGCATAGGAAGATGGCTCCTACAGGGCTGACCACAGTTCAAATCCCAGCCCGGATAGCCTGAACAGCACCCCAGCCACTGGTGTGTGCACGCCCAGATCCTGACAGGGCGGGGAGCTGGAGAAGGGACTGCGGCATGACCATACTGTTGAGGGGAGCTTTCCCACCAACTCTCTTTCACACACACGCCAGCACAATAAATTTAAGTCAAAAGAGATCAATTGAAAAGAAAACAAAAATGAATGAGAAAAGCCATTTAACTTCAAGTCTCGTTTAAAATTCTGAAATGACGGAGGCCCCCAGTCTGAGCAGCGAAGCCCAGTCCCACGGCTGAGAAAGTAGAGGCGATTGGTTTTCGGGTAATTTGTCAGGAACACAAACCCTAACCTGGATCACAGCTTAGGTCACCTCGAATTCCTGGCTTCTTTCTCCAAGACATCGACGGGGCCTGAGGTGGGTCTTTCTTACCCACACAGCAGTCTACCAGATCTACCTTTCTTCTCTGTGAGAAGAAACACAGTTGCTTCAAGGCTCTGAAACCAAGCTCCCCGGGAAGTCCGTGGGAAAACTAGGAAGGAGCTCCTCACAGGCCGGGCAGCGGTCCCAGCACTATCGTCAGGCTCCAGTAGGACAAAGCTTGCCGGTCACTTCATACAGGGCACCGAGCGGGGCTGAAACTAGGGCAGGTAAGCCAGGCACCCGGGTCCAAACCCAAGGGCGAGCCTGGCTGTGGGTACGGGAGGACCTCCTGGGAGTCTGCACCCTCCGCATCTGGCCTGCCGCCCCAGCCCTGACCCACGCAGGCCAGCCGCGTCTCCCCTTTCCATTTCTTCTCCGACCAGCCTTCCCTGCCCGGCCGCCGGCTTTGCCACTGCTCTGACCCTGATGCC
>NW_006159866.1:2223661-2232769 GCF_000334495.1 Tupaia belangeri chinensis | reverse complement strand
CTCTGCCCCTGTGCCCAGTCATCCCTGCTTCTGGTCCCGTGGTGTCCTTCCCCGCTTCTGATCTCACTGCACTTCCTAAATGTGATTAATGGCTTCTCGTGCTCACATCTGTCATTCAGACTCTTCTGCCACAGGCTCGGGTGGCCCTGGGTGAAGTCCTCTGCCCCATCCACCCTGACAGGCATGGGTCTCCCTCCACTGGCAGTCCTGGACCCCTCTCACCCATGGGCGGGGGGTCATCTGCACAGGAAGGCCTGGCAGGCTGAGATCCAGCCTTCTCCACAGCCCTCTGGTTCAGTATCCTGCAGCCCTTACCTCCACCTGGACCGTGGCCTCTGTCTCCAAATGGGAGACCAAGAGGCCCCCCTTTCCCTGGTTTGGACCTTGCTGCAGTGTCTGTGGGTGCATATCCACCCTACGATGGCAAAGCCCCTCCAATTCTTTAGGAATGGGGTAAAATATAACTAACTACACAGCAAAGAAATTTCCCTGCTCCCAAACTTGCCCACTGCATGCAATGGACCAGAGTTCTGTTCCCCAGAACTTGTTCCACTCCCAGTCAGCTCAGGGCCGAAGGACGGGTGCTTTAGTACTGATTTGTGATAGAAAGAAGCAGTGGGTAATTTCCACCACTGTGGTTTATGCAGAAAAGACAGGTCGTGTTTTTCCAGTAACCACCAATAAGTCACAAAACAGTGTGAGCTGTGCGTGCATGACTGAAGCAACGAGGCCGTCTTCTGAGCTCCAGGTCACCATGCTCCAGGGACAGGAATCTTGCCCATTGTCCCTGGTACAGGGGCTCCAACTCTGCCACTTCGGCAGACGATTATTTCTAGTTGAGGCCAATGAAACTCAATAGATACTCAGAACTCCCCTCTCCCATACTAAAAGCAGAAACTTCTGAGAAATGAGGACCATACAGGACAGTTTTATGACCAAAAAGGCAGAGTCAGTCAAGATGGCCCCATGCCAGCAGACCCCACTCCTTCGGTCTCTGCCACCTGCTGCTCTGGAAAGGCTGACACCTTTGTCCTTTGTCTTATCATTTCCCTAAGGATATACAAGCTGCTAGAATATGCGCCCAAGTCCTAACCAAAGCTACGAACTACCCATCCCGCAGACTCCCACTAAGCACGGTCCCTAGAGGCCAGAAGCACCGCTAACCCACTTGGTTTTCTCTTATAAATCTACCTTTTGTTGGTTGAATTTACAGGGTCTTAGTTGGAAAACCTAAAATGAGGAGAGGAAAATATTTTCTCCTCCCCTACACTAGGGAGAAATCCACCCCAGACCACGGGAGAGGTGGGGTTATGTAGAAGCTACCACCCCTGGGGCTCTGGAGGATAAGCCCTGTCCTTGCCACAGGGTAAGGGTTGAACAGGGCCAGCCCACATCTGCTGAAGCACGGAACAGCCTGGGGAGTTCCCCCGTACACACAGACAACACAGACCACAGGACCTGGGAGGAGAATCGGCCACAAAAATGTGGGACTGAACTGAGCA
This sequence comes from Tupaia belangeri chinensis, assembly GCF_000334495.1. Classification (NCBI taxonomy): domain Eukaryota; kingdom Metazoa; phylum Chordata; class Mammalia; order Scandentia; family Tupaiidae; genus Tupaia; species Tupaia belangeri. Next base: position 2,231,267 of record NW_006159866.1, on the reverse strand, counting down.
AGGCTTTCAGGCTCCCCACCGACAAAGAGGTGATTCAGGGAAACAGACTTCTGTACACACCAAGCACCTGTCCGCAGACGTACACACATACTCTACTGAGAAAACAAGAACAGGCTGATAAGAAAGAGCATCCCCAGGGCCAGACAGTGGCACCACAGAACAACGTGATGCTCTGCAGGGCGGACCCACATAACTGGTCCCTGGTTCGAGTCTGGAGACTTCCCTGAGTATGGCAGGCAATGTGTGTCCAGGAGCCAGGGCTGGCTGAAGGCAGGGGTGAGTCATGGTGTTGCAACCCTGCAGGGGATGCTGTCTCTCTCTCTGTCTCTCCCTCATGGAAAAAAATAAATAAGTTTAAAGAAAGAAAACGCATCCTGAGAACATTCCTCTTTCTTGGCAATGAAAACATGATTGCTGGGGTTGGGAAACGACTTGCAGGGGCAGCCAACAGCAGAAAGGAGCTGCTGACAAGAGAGTTGGTGAATCAGGAGCCCGGTTCAATGAGCTCTCGGAGACTCCTGAAGAACAAGAGGCAAAACCACAGAAAGAACAGAAAAAATGAAAACAGATATAAAAGGGCCACTTAGAGTTTCAATATCCATACCACAATAGTCATTAAAAAAAAAAATCAAATAACGGAAAATTAATCCATAAAATAGTAGAAGACAATTCCCTAAGCTGAAGAAAGATGTGAAGTTTTCAGGTCAGTGAGAGTCACAGGGGATTAACGAAAAAATAAAAAGACCTATAGCTAGATGTAGTTCCATCAATAATTTCCAAGAAGAACAAAGTTACACAGAGAGCTTTAGCACATGAAACAGATTGCCCACAGCCGAATAACCAGAAAACTGAACTTCTCCTCTTCAACACCGGAGACTAGAAACATAAAATGACTTGTTTACATATTCCGAATGAAAGAACTATGACTGTGACCCCAGAAATTTACACCCAGCTAAACATCTTTGCATGACAGTAAAAAAAAAAAAAAAAAAAAAAAAAAAAAAAAAGGATGTGTAAGTTAAGACACTTACAGTTTCAGAAAATAAATTCTGGGGGAAAAATGACTCAATGTGGTGTAAGAAGATAGACCCTGGCTACGCAGTTAGTAAGGTGGGGACACAGTGAGTCAATGAGAGGGGAAAAGGGCCATAAAACCCGTCACCTGCTTCACCGCGCCAGAACACGTTCCTGCCTGCCCACTGTCCCTCTGGCCAACTAGCATCACGTGACATTAGGTGAAATAATTAAAGTCAGGGACTCAAGACCAGACAGCTGCTAAATTTGGAATTTCAAGTGTCCAGACCTAATGAAAATGATCAGCCAATGAGGTTAAATTCATGGGAAACTACAGCCCAAAGAACAAAATAGCCCACTCTATGTAAATCATACTCGGTGTAAAAAACAAAGGTGCCCCCAGCTAAAGAATGCCGAATGAAGTCAACATGGGCCACAATTAAAGATGACAGGGACACCCATACCATAAACTCAGATGAGGCAAAAAATCTTGTGATTGCTATTTCATGGGATCCACTCCTTTCCTCAAAAGGCCTTATAAAACTCAGACATCACAGCTGGCAGGTGGTTAAGGCTCTGGATTCCCACGAGGCCAACTGCGCTGGGCGTGTGGACATGCATGCCCAAAATCCTGAGAGGAGATGGAGAAGGGATTGCGGCTTGGCCATGCCCCCAGGGGTGACGGCTTTTCTGTCTCTCTTGGGCAAGGGTGCACACTCTATTGCAAAAACCTTAAAAAAAAAATTACCTAAAGGAAGTTCAACAATAAATATAATACTTCAGAAAACATAAGAAATTTTCTCATTAAAGACAGGAGCAAGGGGCTGGCAGGTGGCCTGGTGATTAGGGGTGCTGGACTTCCACATGGCTGACTGTGGTTCAAGTCCTGGACCTGGTGGCTTGCTGGCTTTGTTTCTCACTTTCTCTCTCTCTCTGTCCCTCTCTGGTCAAATTTAAATAAATAAATAAATAAAGTTAAATTAAAAAAATTTAAAAAAAAAGGCAGGAGCGAGATTAAATTGCCTTTTTTAGCCACTATTATTTACTATTGTTCTGGTGGCTCTAGAAAATGAAACAAAACCATAAAAACTAATTATATGTATAAATTTAGAGTTAAAAGTTATTTTTAACTCAGGGAAAAAAAAAAACTTTCAGATGATCTAATTGTTTATCTAGAAAATCCAAATCAATTTTAAAATGTCTTAGACCTAATAAGACTTCAGTAAGAAGGCTTCACACGCGATTAGCATGCACGAGTGAGGAACAGCAGTGAAAGCTGATAACCAGCCAGAAACTATCATGGACAATGATCCCATTCACAATATGAAACTACCATAAAGTTTGTAAGTTCAAGCCCTATGTGAATAAAACTATAAAATCCCAAAGATACCATCAGAGATGAGGCCAGTTCTCCCCAGATCTAATGCAATTTCAACCCAAATGCCAAGAACTGTGTCAAGTTTTGAAACTGTATCAACCGTAAAGCAAAAGTGAAACAGAATTATTTTTGAGGACAAGAGATACACAGATCCTCAGGATAGCAGGATTGCTGTCAGATCATACAAGGGGACTTTAAAATTTTCATGAAAATGGAATTAAAGTGTGAGTCCTTTCAGAATACACATTTCTATGAGCTTTCTGGAGTGCCTACCTATCATATCACAACCATAAGATCATAGATCACCAACAGAGAAAGAAAGATTTGGGCACAGAAACACACTCATGACTACAAGGGTATTTTGTACATGATAAAAGGGGCATTTCAGTGGGCCAGCAGATAGCGTGGTGGTGGTGAAGACACTGGACTCCCACATGGTCAACAACGGTTCAAGTCTCAGACCTGGCAGCTTGCTTTCTCACTTTCTCTCTCTCTCTTCTTTCTTTCTCTCTATTCTCTCTGTCTCTCTCTCTGGTGAGTGCAAATGTCATATAGCAATTTAAAAATCATAATAATAAATAAAATTAAATCATTTTTAAAAAATAAAAATCTACTCTCAAAATAAAGAAAACAAACATACTGGCATTTCAGGGCCGGCTGGTTAGCACAGAGGTTAAGGGCTATGCAGAGGAGGCCTGATCTCACATGGCCAACCATGGTTTGAATCCTGCTCCCACAGCAACAAGCCATCCAGTGTTCCCAGGTTCCTGACAGGACAGCGGGAGGGCAGGGCTGCTGGAGGACGAGTCTGCACTGAAGGGTGCTTTCCCTCCCTCTTCTCTTAGTAATAAAGGGACAAACAGCCTGGGCAAAAGACTGGGCAAGTGACCAAGGGAGCAACACGAGTCCAACACAACAGGAAAAGCCACTCACTCTGAAAAAGCAGAAAATGCAAATGGAAACGTATCAGCTTTTGAAGAACTGGGGAGGATGCTTCTGGTGGTGCAGGAGGCGTGTCGAGGGGCAGGAAGCCCTCACCGAGGGCAGCGGGTATGCAGCTCAGAGCGTGTCCAAAGGGAGGTGAGACAAGTGCCTTCCCTGTGCCAGGGATCCCTAGACTGAATCCACCAAGAACCTTCTAGAAGCAATCTATTTTTGTGCGGTCCACAGTTCACAGAGGAATACGACCTTTTTGGCTAAAAGGGGGAAGAACGTGACTTTAAAATGGAATGCTATCTACACACAGATTCACAAAGAAACGGAGAAAGAAATTCAAAACTAGTAACGAGGGCTACCTGTGGGTGGGGAGATGGTGGAAATTAGGCAGACGGGACTGCTCTCTCTCTCTTTACCAATTGTGTGTGTGTCCCATAGATTACAAATGTGTTATCTAGTAAAAACTGAATTAAAATATGCTTAATAAAGATAATTGTAAGTGGAGTAGTTATTTATTTCTATACAGCCATCCCCAGCTATCACTGCTGGGTGTTACGGTTCCAACTTCTCAGATAGAAACTAACCAGAGAACCTACTTCTGATCGCAGACGGTAGCCTTCCATTGTGGGCACTTAGGGGAACTCTCACTGTAAGGCTTTCTCAAAAGTAGTTTGGTAACATACATCAAAATGCAAATTTCTCACACCTATTCGCCCAGCAATGACACTTCTAAAATTTATAAAAAAAAGAATACGGGTGCAAGGATGATTCTGCAGTACTGCTCATTACAGAGGGAACTTGGAAACTGTTACTATCCACCTGCCTAGGAAGGACTGAAAGCATGAACTGTGGTCATGGCTGCAGGTTCACAGGCCTCGCTGTGAGCTGCAAAGCCCTTTAGAAGCTCTTGGTCCCCAACTGTGCAGCTCTCTACCTCTGCTTCCCTCACCGTCCACCTGGCTGGTGGTTAGCCAGCCGGGCCTGGCCACCGGCTCACCTGGTCAGTGCAGGGGTGCGGTGGTTGGGGTTGGAGCAGTAGATGTTGTTGGACTTGCGCGTGCCGTCCAGGAACTCGCACACGGACTGGCTGCGCAGCTCCGCCAGTCGCTGGGCTTCGTGCTTTAGGAACCACTGGTGCGCCTCGAAGCACTTGGCGCAGAGCAGGTGCTCGCACTCGAAGCACCAGAAGTCGGCAGCTTCTTTGCAGCGGGTGCAAAGTGCCTGCGCGTCCACGATCTGCCGGTACACCGACAGGCGCCCCTGCAGACTCTCAAAGAAGGTATTATTCAGGGCCGGGACCGCAGCACCGGAGCCTGGGGTCTCCAGAACACAGCAGATGGGGCACTGCATGCCTCGTTCCTCCAGGCATCGTGAACACAGTGTGTGTAGGCAAGACAGCAGCTTGGGGCACTTGGCTTCAGCCTTGCAGGCCTGGCAGCGCAGGAACTGGAACTCCTCTGCACCTTGCTGGGGGACCAGAGAGGAGGGTGAGGCCTAGAGAAGTCCCTGGAGTCCCCACCCACCGTCCACACCCACCACCGGCCCCTATAACTGGAGGCAGGAGTGGTCTTCATATTCCATTCCCAGTGGTCCCCAGGCGATGCAAAATTCTGGCCTGTCATCCCCGATGCCCCCATTTACTCAGGCCTTCCAGCTCCTACTGCACAACTTACTGTATCTACTTTGTATCAGCTGCAGTACTGCGCCCCGAGAGAAAAGGATCTGATGCAGAGCAACATCCCGCCCCCAAGGGCCTCAGTGCAGAAGGTGGATACACTGAGAGCCTCCTAAAAAGTGCTGGGGGTCCGCAGAGTTACACACGGAATTACCACGCCACACAGCAACTCCACTCCTGGTGTAGTGCCAAAAGAATAGAATGCAGGGCCCTGACAGTGGCTTTAATGCCAGGATTCACAGTGGCACTAGCCACATGGCCAGGGGAGGGAGAGTGAGGGGACAACCTAGCATCCATCAACAGATGAATGGATAAATGAAATGTGACCAGTGCAAAAAACGAAGTATTAGTCAGCATTGGGACCAGTAGATGGTGTAACGGTTACATTGCTGGACTCTCACGTAGTCGACCGTGGTTCGAGTACTGGACTCTTAAAACACTCTGGGCGCATGTGCACGTGTGCCCAAAATCCCAAGAGGAGAATGGAAAAAAAAGGATTATGGCGTGGTCATCCTGCCAGGGCATGATTTCTCACTTTCCGTCTGTCTCTTTCTCTGTCTGTCTCTCCAGCAAGTGCATGTGCCCTATACCAAAAATCTTTCCAAAAGAAAAAGAGAGAGAGACATATTTGGGGGCATTAAAAAGACACATGTTACAATATGGATGAATCTGAGGACATTATGCTCAGTGAAATAATCCAAACAGAAGAAATACTGAGCGATTCCACTTTCGTGAGACACCTAGAATAGGCAAAGTGGATTAGAGGTCATCGACGGCTAAAGAATGGGGGAATGAGGGGTCACTGGGGCTCAGGACATGTCACCCCGAAACATAACCACGAGAGACTGGGATACGCCATCCCAAGTCGATCTCTGCGGCATGTTTTGAGCTGTTGATTCTGCAGGCGTACGAGCAGCTGTGAAAAGCTGTCTGTCCTCTTATGAAGCAAGGTACGTCTCCAAGGGAAATCGGCATTAGTACAAGCGTCTGCATCAGGATGAAGCCTGCTCTGAACAAATGCTACTAAATGGGAGACTTTTGTTCCTTAAGTTTATTTATTTATTTACTTCCATTTATTGTTTTAGAGAGATTTTTGCTCTAGGGAGCATGTGCTTGCTGGAGAGAGAGACAGAAAATGAGAAATCACTCCCCTAGGGTGGATGGCCACGCCACAGTCCCTTCTCCTTCATTCTGAGCATGCACACCCATACACTCAGTGTTTCAAGCTGCTGGGTCTGGGACTCGAACCACAGTCGATCATGTGGAATTCCAGCAATGTAACTATTACGCCATCTGCTGGTTCTGTTCCTTAAGTTTATGTAAAGCCTGACAACAGAGAGCAGGGTAGGGGACCACCCAACAGGGTCTTCATGCCAAGGTCCAGCCCGGCCTCACTGGGATCACAGGCCCATGTGCCTTGCCCACCTGGCTTGCACAGGGAGACCGAGGACCTCCCAGGCCATGGTGTTACTGCTGTACCATCTGGCCCCACCTGAAGCAGTTTGTGTCTGCATAACAAGACCCCCTTACTCACCTCGTACTCCCTCCCTCTGCCCCACGACCTGTGTCACCCAGCCCCAGAAGCCCCAAGCTCCCTTCCTTTTTCTAGCTCTGGACCCTAAATAAGCTTCAGTCATTCGAAGCGTTGAGGGTCATGTTTTGCAGGACTGTCATGCATACACACGTAATTACATGTGGCTTTTCTCTGTTCATCTGCCTGCTGTCAATTTAATTTGTAGCCCTGCCAAAGAATCTAGAAGGATGAACAGAAGACCCACCCCCCCCCTTTTTTTTTTTGCTTCCCTACAGGTTAAAGGGTATAGTTTTGGAGGTGATGGAAGAGTTCTGGAACGAGACAGTGGTGACGGTCTGTGTCTATACTTACTGCCACTGGCTTACCACGGTCATTTCTTTTTCTTTTTTTTAAAAAATTATTTTTAATTTTATTTATTCATTTTACTTATTTTATTTTTACCAGAGAGACACACAGAGAGAGAGACAAAGTGAGAAAGCAAGCCACCAGGTCAAGGACTTGAACCATGGTTAGCCATGTGGGAATGTCCAACGCCTTAACCACCACACCACCTGCTGGTCCCCCCTACCATGGTCACTTCAATGGTATGCATATTTCACCACACACACACAAAACTGTGCTTATCACAGCCCTGGCACTTATCAATCTGCTCCGGACTCGTTAGCTACAGGAATGCTGGTAACGGAAGTTCCTGCAGCGTGGTGGTGTGTGTGCTTTCACCCGGGAGCAGACCAGCCTGGGAGAGGAGCAAGCACCCTAGTTCTTGTAGGAGCGGGGCGGGGGTGGGCAGCTGACCCAGGAGAAGGCCAAGCAAAACTTCCAGGAAAATCTAACCCTCTCAGGCTGGGCAGGAAAGTGTTCCCAGGAAGGATCCAGGCGCTTCCTTAAGGAGGAACCAGAGGAGCTGGGAGGTCCCTAACCTCCGGGCCACACTTTCCCGCCCCTATGGGATCAGGGAACTTGGGTTTGGTTTGGCCCCGCCTGGGATAAGCCCCTGGCTGCAGGCCAGTCAGTAGGGCTACCCTCTGCGTTCTCCCTCCCTGCAGCCAGGCCCAGGCTCAGCCGCCAC
>NW_006159866.1:2216348-2223552 GCF_000334495.1 Tupaia belangeri chinensis | reverse complement strand
AGCCCTGCCAAAGAATCTAGAAGGAGTAACAGAAGACCCCCCCCCCCCCTTTTTTTTTTTGCTTCCCTACAGGTTAAAGGGTATAGTTTTGGAGGTGATGGAAGAGTTCTGGAACGAGACAGTGGTGACGGTCTGTGTCTATACTTACTGCCACTGGCTTACCACGGTCATTTCTTTTTCTTTTTTTTAAAAAATTATTTTTAATTTTATTTATTCATTTTACTTATTTTATTTTTACCAGAGAGACACACAGAGAGAGAGACAAAGTGAGAAAGCAAGCCACCAGGTCAAGGACTTGAACCATGGTTAGCCATGTGGGAATGTCCAACGCCTTAACCACCACACCACCTGCTGGTCCCCCCTACCATGGTCACTTCAATGGTATGCATATTTCACCACACACACACAAAACTGTGCTTATCACAGCCCTGGCACTTATCAATCTGCTCCGGACTCGTTAGCTACAGGAATGCTGGTAACGGAAGTTCCTGCAGCGTGGTGGTGTGTGTGCTTTCACCCGGGAGCAGACCAGCCTGGGAGAGGAGCAAGCACCCTAGTTCTTGTAGGAGCGGGGCGGGGGTGGGCAGCTGACCCAGGAGAAGGCCAAGCAAAACTTCCAGGAAAATCTAACCCTCTCAGGCTGGGCAGGAAAGTGTTCCCAGGAAGGATCCAGGCGCTTCCTTAAGGAGGAACCAGAGGAGCTGGGAGGTCCCTAACCTCCGGGCCACACTTTCCCGCCCCTATGGGATCAGGGAACTTGGGTTTGGTTTGGCCCCGCCTGGGATAAGCCCCTGGCTGCAGGCCAGTCAGTAGGGCTACCCTCTGCGTTCTCCCTCCCTGCAGCCAGGCCCAGGCTCAGCCGCCAAGCCCCTGGCTGGGGGGACAGCCCCGCAGCTCCAGGGCCCTCCACACCTTGCCCACCTGCTGAGGGGGAACCCACAGCTCCGAGTCCTCACTCCTGGCCTTTCTGCTCTGCCCTCTCTCCCTACCTGCCCAGTCCAGAAAGCCCAGACCCTGGTGTCTGGTGTTCCCTCTGGGGTCATACTTCCAAGTACTTGGCTGGGCTCCCCACTAGACGCCCCTTCCCACGCTCCCGGGCCACAAAGCCTAAGCCCGTCTTTCCCAAACCCAGCAGTACCTCCGCGGGGCTGTGACTGGGGCCGGGCTCGTGGTCTTCTGGGGGGGAGTTCGGGGGAGACATGGTGGGCGCGTGCGGCAGGGCGAGGTCCTGCTGGGGCCCCCGGAGCATTGGAGGGCGCGGACTCCTGCTGCGTGGACCACCGTGCAGTTTCGATTCCCGGGTTGGATCCTGGGAGGTGGGAGGAGAAACCGGGGAGGCGTGAGCCCACTGGCTGTGGCGCCCGAGCCGTCCGAAAGGGTCCGCCTCCCGGGAGGAAGTGAGACAGGACCGGGGGCGGTTCCAGGGGCGGGGAAGCGGCTGCGGGTTTGCAGAAAGCGGGACCCGGGCCGAGGCTAGAGCTGGGACGGCCCTCCAGCCCACGGCAGAGGGGCAGAGGCAGAGCTGACCGGTGGGTCGCAGTGGCCACCCCTGCTGCTACCCATTCATTCAGCACACTCGGCCCTCTCCAGCTGGAAGCCGACATGCGTTCCACGCCGCCCTCGCGTTCACGCGAGCACCCCCTAACCGAGTCGTTCCGGGGCGCTGGGAGCGGCTGGGAAGGCGACCTCTGAGCAGAGGCTGAAAGAGTTCCGGGAATGCCCTGGGATGCGGCAGGGAAGGAGATGCTTTAAACAGAGCCGCATGTATGAAAGGTGCAGGGACTCGCGGAGACTGTGGCGGTTTGTGGTCTGGGCCACCTTCAGATTTAAGGGGACTCTTGAGACATGGAGGCTCGGGAGTGGGCTGGGGAAAGGTCGCAGGGGAGGCTGGACCCGTCCCTGAGTGCTGGAGAGCTGGGGAGGGCTTGGACCCAGGGAACAGCATGATCAGCGGTGGTGTTGGGACAGTCGCTCTGACAACCCCGGTCAGAGGGAAGTTAGAGACAGTGGGGGACATGACTAAGATGGGGAACATGACCAGGCCTTAAAGCTGGGGTGGTCAGTCAGAGAGGCAGGGGGAACTGGCCGAGTGAAAAGTGACCTGTTGCAGGCTGTGAAAGAATTCAGACTATGCAGCCCGCAGGTAGTGCAGTGGTTAAAGGTGCTGGACTCCCACATGGCCGACTACAGTTCAAGTCCCGAACATGGTGGCTTGCTTTCATGCTCTCTCTGCGTCCCCCCTCTGGTCAAATTAAAAGTAAATAAATAAATAAAGTCCAATAAAAATAATTCTTAAAAAAAAAAAAAGAAAGAAAGAATTCAGACTCAAGAGTACGTGGAAAGAGAAGGCTTCATACTTTCCAAAGGGAGGCAAGGGGCCAGATGCAGCCCTGGAGGGTGGGGGCCGGGGACTTTTAAGGGACTTAGGGTTGGGTGATTAAAGCAGTCCTGAGACAGCAGCCAGGTGGTCTTTTACGGCATCTGGGTTGTTCAGTTGTCTCTGGTTGAGACGCGCCCCCATCTGCAATAAATCAAGCAGCCCACCTTCCGTCCCTCCTTTCAAGTGGAAATCTTCCTCTGAGCCCAAGGAGTTCCTCACTAGCCTGTGTCCCCTTTCATGTCCCCTTCCACCGGACATGCCAGCCAGACCCAGTTTGACCCTTTAGGCTTCTCTCCTGCCCAAGACATTGCCTTCTCTCGGCAGAGCGCAAGATGAGAGACACCCATGCGAGGCAGTATCCCCAACAAGGAAATGCCCAAGCCATCTGTGAACTTTGAAGGTGCCCTTCTCATCAAAAATGTCTCAGATATTTGGGGCTGGGGCTAATAGGTCCTTTCAAAAAGGGCGAGGTAAGAGCATGTGAGGTCCTGGTGGGTGGACAGGCATGCAGACCGGGCTGGCGAGGAACAGGGCCATAGCACCACAGTGCCAGGCTGCTGGCCGGGCCTGTGCCTGGCTTCAGACCGTTGCACCCTGTGCCAGCCTATGTGCCAGTCGTGCTCTGCTCCCAGTTGGGAACAGACTAGAACGATAGTGACAAGGTGCTGGCCGCTCTTGTATAGTCTAGATGTGTCGGGTGGGGGGTCAGGAGTTGGGGGGAGACCCAACTTCTGGGGGCTGTGAGAGGCCCCAGGGCCCTGCCTATCCCCCCACCTGATCAGTACTCCCAGGCCTTTAGTACCAGACCACCAGACAGGAAAAGCCAAATCGGGTGGGCAGCCCCCTGTGGAAGCAGGTAGTGGGGGGGGGGGGGCACCCGAGGGCAGGGACGGCTTTATTAGTTTCTCCGCTCACTTTGGAAGACAGCTTGCCCCAACATCTTGTCGGGAGTTAACACTGCCCCGAATAGATTTGCTGTCACCTGGGTATTCCGAGGGTCTCACCCAGGATGCCCCCCCCCCCTCCCCTGCCGAGCTCCCTAAGGTCTGCGCTTGAAATCTTCCTCTGTGCAGTGGTTCAGTCCTCCCTCTGGTCGTAATCGCAGTGACCTGGTGACACCACCATCCCAAGATGAGCAGACCTGCTCTGCCCGGCGGCTCCCTGGGCTGGGTAGCAAAGGCGAGTGGGTAGCTAACCAGGCCCAGAAAAGGCCTTAGGTCTAATAGACACGCCCCTCTCCAGTCTGGGGAGGGAGGCAGTGCCGGGAGGGCCGAGCAGGCGCTTCTGGGATTCTGGGGAAGATCGGCTCCTGAACACCCTCTTAGGAAGCCCACCTTGCCCGCCACCTTTCCTAAACTCAGACAAGAGCAGGGGCAAGGATTGCGGACCACGGCCCCCGATCGCCGGCCGCAGTTCGGTCCTCCCCGCGCAGGGGGAGCTGCGGGGCGGGCAGGGGCTGATCTGGGCGGGTACCGCCTGGAGGCGCGGGGCGCGCCCCCTGCTAGGAGTCATGCTCGGCAGGTCCGGGTACCGGGCACTGCCCCTGGGGGATTTTGACCGCTTCCAGCAGTCGAGCTTCGGCTTCCTGGGCTCGCAGAAGGGCTGCTTGTCCCCAGAGCCGGGCGGCGTGGGGCCGGGGGCCGGTGAGTGGCAGGCCGGCACCGCGCACCTGGGAGCGACGGGCCAGCGCCCCCGGGCCGAGCTCTCTGCCTGCGCACCGAAGGGGAGGGACCGAGAAGAGGACGCGGTGTGGAGAGGGGCTGGACTGGGCGCGGGTGCTAGCGCCGATGGCCCTCCGCGTAGCACCCGCCCATCTGCCAGACCTCGCCCCCCGCCGTCATCCGCCACCGGTTAGGCCTGGGCCAAGGTCTGAAGTTCCCGTTTTGCATAGAAACAAAACGGTCTAGGCAGAGGCGGTATCAGCCCCTTAAAGGCACCTGCTGCCAAGAAATGGAGACTCCTTGCCTGAGGGGCACCCCTGGAAGAACAGGGAACAGGCACCTCCCCGTTTGGTGGTGAAGATCAGAGGCCACAAAAGCAGACCCTGGGCTTCCTGTGGAGCCCGTTTTCGCCCTGACTAGCTCCAGAGCCTTCCTTGGCCCCCTGTCCTCAGGCGGGATCCCACACTCATCCTTAGGGACAGCTACCCGGGACCGCTAGGTAGCCCCCTGGGGGCTGGGGGGGTGTCACACCTGGTTGGGAAGTGGAGCCTTAGTACCTGGGGGCTTGAGAACCTGGAGGGTTTGGGCTCCCTGGAAAAATGAAGCAGAAATTCCATCTGCTTCCTGCCTGGGGTTGGGAGAAGGAATGCTGAAAAGTCTTATCCGGCATTTCTAGGACTGTCTCAGCTCCAGTCCTGCCTTGGACTCCTGCTTCTCCAGGGCCAGGATCTTTGGCTCCATTGACCCTGACCTCCCTTTCCAACACACACACCAAATTGCTTGAATTTAAGACTGCATTTGTGTGTGTGGTATTTAGGGCATTACAATGGGTGACGAGTAGAGAAGTACATCTTCGCCTCGTCCAGGGATCCCACTGCTGAGGCTTCGATGCTCCATCTCTGGGCGGAGTTAGCATTATCTTGATAAAGACTGTGCAAGGGCTCGTGGTGGTGGTGGTGGGGGGGTCCCGGCATGAGCTTGCAGGGGTCTGGGGCTCCTGGCGCTATGCCAGTCCGGGCGGGCATATGCATTAGACAGGGACTGACCCCTGCTCAGTCCAGCAAAGGGGAGCGTCACATGGATGAGGCTCTCAGATTCAGTGGTTGCTCCCTGGCAGAGAACAAGACTGTGCGAGGGGTGTTGGCCTAGGGACAGGTTATGTGGGTGTATGGGAGGGGACAGTCCCTAACTAGCACCTGCCCGAAGATGGGCTGTGCGGCAAGGAGCCCCTGAGGGTAAGGTGGGCAAAGGATGGGACCAGCTTCACTGGCTGCAGCTGCTCTGCCCAGTCCAGTGACCGCGCTTGACAGCCTCTCTGCTCGTTGTCCCCAGACGTCCCGCAGAGCTGGCCCTCCTGCCTCTGCCACAGCCTCATCAGTTTTCTGGGGTTTGTGCTGCTGCTGCTAACCTTCCCTGTTTCCGGCTGGTTTGCCCTGAAGGTAAGGTGAGCTGGGTCAGCCCGGGGTGGTCGGGCCCCACCGAGAGCTTGGGCATTGACGAAGGAGCTCCCCGCCCTCTGCCCCTGTGTTCTCACATCTCTGCGAGGCGGCTCTGCAGGGGTTGCTCATTCCCGTCTTACAGGTGAGGAAACGGAGGCTCAGTCTTGTCGAAAGTCACAGTGGGGGCCAGTGAGGGGTAGTAACAAGTCTCCCCAACTCCCACGGCCTGTCCAGATCACCAGCTTGAAGGTGCACATGGACATGTTTGCACATCTTCCTTCCTCCCCCGGGTTAGGCAGGATCAGAGCTGAAAACCCCAGCTTGGCTCAGCAGGTGCCGCAGGGATTCGGACCTGGTTTTCAGCCAGCGGTGGAGCGACGGGAAAGGCTGAGTAATGGAGCAGCCCCAGAGCACACACCTGCGGGCTGTGGGGAAGGTGGACGCCCAGGCAGGCCCTGCCTTTTGTGGCCCTGCCTTTCGTGGCCCTGGGCAACAGTCGCTTCTCTAGAAAGTGCCTGGGTTTTTGTGCTCTAGAAGGGAATCCTTAGATGGGTCTAGACCCTAGTTCCAAAACTGCTGCATGACCTTGGGCATGACCCTTTGCCTCTCTGGGCCTTCATTCCTCACTTTGGATTTAATTGCTTCTTCAAGATCTCCAGGGACCTGAAGTTGGCAGGCTTTTTGCTGTTAGAGCAGCCCAGCCTTTCCCTAAGTAGCCCGGGGCAGACCGGTTCCCGCTGCTAGTCATGGCCAGCTTCAGACCACAGGGGTGACGGGTTTCCCGGGGCCCATGTCGGTACACAGCGGCGGCCCTTGGAGGCATTGGGAACTGTGTGGATGTCGCCTGTCTCACTCAGGGACTGCGTGAGTGAGTCACTTAAGGTTTTGAACTTCAGTTCTGGAAACAGAGCTAAGGATCCTTGGCCCTGATGTGACCAAGAAGAGAAGGGACAAGGACCTGGGCACATGTCACTGGCCAACCTCAGCTCACCACCTTCTTTCCTCTGCCCTTCCGGACAGATCGTGCCCACCTACGAGCGGATGATCGTGTTCCGGCTGGGCCGGATCCGCACGCCCCAGGGGCCTGGCATGGTTCTGCTCCTGCCCTTCATCGACTCCTTCCAGAGGGTGGATCTGAGGACACGGGCCTTCAACGTCCCTCCCTGCAAGGTGAGCGCGGGGCCGTGCCGAGCGTACGGTGGGCGCCAGGACCTTGGGCTGGGGGACTGGGAGCACATCCTTACACCGCACCCCAACTGCTCCGGGGGACCCCGTGCTGCCTGTGGCACTAGCTGCCAGGCGGGCGGGTGGGCCTGGGTGGTCCCGGTGGCCTGACCCCTGTAGCCCCGGGCCCTTGAGCACCTCCCTTCTCACGGCCCCCTCAACAGCTGGCCTCTAAGGACGGGGCTGTGCTGTCCGTGGGGGCCGACGTCCAGTTCCGCATCTGGGACCCGGTGCTGTCGGTGATGACCGTGAAGGACCTGAACACAGCCACGCGCATGACGGCCCAGAACGCCATGACCAAGGCCCTGCTCAAGAGGCCGCTGCGGGAGATCCAGATGGAGAAGCTCAGGATCGGAGACCAGCTCCTGGTAGGCAGCTCCGGCGGGGCGGGCTCCGGTGCCAGAGCTGCCGGCCTGGCCGCCTCCTCCCGAGAGTGACCCGCGTGGGAGGAGCCGGCGTCTGGGGAGCTGCGAGACGGGGGCACCGAGCAGGGAGCCGTG
>NW_006159866.1:2213416-2215588 GCF_000334495.1 Tupaia belangeri chinensis | reverse complement strand
CGGGAGTGCCCCGGGTGGGGGGAGCCGGCGTCTGGGGAGCTGCGAGTCGGGGCCACCGAGCAGCGAGCAGTGGTGGCTCCGGTGGTGCCCTTGGGTGGACCTCCGTCCCTCGGAAGGGAAGGTGGCCCCGTGGAAACCCCCGGGGTGCGCTTTCCGAGGTCCTGCCCTTCACTGCTCTGCCGCCCCCACTGGCCCACTGCAGGCCTGACTCCCCGGTACACCCAAAGGAAGGAGGAAGGAGCCCCCCAGCCCTCGTACTCGGGGTCTCCAGACCTGAACCCAAAGCCTCCCCTGGTCAGCCTTGAGAGCGTCATGTTTTGTCCCCGCCTTAAATCCACCCGGACACAGGACAGGGTCAGCCAAGTACACGTGCGCTGGCATGTCCCTTTTAGTCACAGCCAACTCGTGCTTCTTCCTGTGTCCTGACAGAACAGGGGTGGCCTTTGCCCCCTCCACTTTGCTCTGCTTTTCCCGAGGAAACTGGGTTACAGGGCTGGGGAGGGAGTGAAGTAAGTGGGGGCCCCCCGTGGGCCAGCAGCCAGTGACACCCGAGGGGGCCGGGTGTGGGCCTGCAGTGGCTCCCGCGAGCACAGCTGTGGCTCACGAAGTCCTTCGCCTGCCCGTGGGTCTCGGGCTCAGATCGCTGCTGCGCTTCGTTTTGGAGGGAGGGGACCGAGGCTCAAGGTGACCCCACTTGCCTCCAAGAGCCGTGGTCGGGGAGCGCAGGGACAGGGCCAGGCCTCCCTCTGCACCCAGATGAAATGGATAACTCTGTTTTTATGCCAGAGGGCACGTGAGAGAGGACGCTCCGCTCCGGGCCTGGCTGCGCTGTCCCCCACTCCTCCACCCTGCCGGGGTGCCGGCAGCTTTTCGAAGCCCGGCTTCCTGTGCAGGTGCCTCCCCGCTGCGCTCGGGGACACCACGTCTCCCTGCGGGGCCCACCTCGGTCTGTTGCACCATCGCTTTGGCAGTTGGTGCCAGTTGGTGCAATCAGTCCCGTGCTGGGATGTGACGGTCACTTGGGGACCGTGGCACAGACCGAGGTGGCACCTGTGGTCGATCTGTTCCCCTGGGAAACCTGGCCCAGCTCCCTGAAGCCATGGTTCAGGCGGAGGGTCCTCAGCTCCTGGGTCACCTGTGCCCGCCTCCCACCTGTCGGTCCGCCATGCCCACCTCCGTCCGCCTCTCTCCTCCTCCTTCCTGCTCTGCCCCTGCTCTCCAGGCCTCCTCCCTGCTGTCCCTTCACCCCGTCCCTGCCCCCCCCCCCCGCCCTCGCTCCTACCTCATTCCTCCCTCCCTTCCTGCCTTGGCTCCTAGGCTCCCCAGACCGCTCTGGCCAGCAAGGCCACGGCCTCCCTCTTGTTTTTAAGCAAGCATGGATGTCTCGTAAAGTTGCTTCATTTCTTCTGTGAGCCAGAGAGGCCCAAGGAGACAAAGACCGCCCAGCCGTGGGCCGCAGCGCACACACGTGCCTGGCATGCCCTAGTCCGGACACGAACCCGGGCCCTCCGCGTGTGGCCGGCTCCACAGAGCAGCGTGTTTTACCCCACGCTGCCGTCTAGCCCAGTCCGCCCGCTGCCCAGCCGAGGGGCAGCTCCTTCCCACCCCGCGACAGTGCTCGGCTCTGGTGCCGCCCCTCCCCTTCTTCCATCTCCATCTCTACCGCACCCCTGCATCTCCTCCCTCCTCCCCTGGCCACCATCTGTGCTCCTGGCCTCCGGTTTCCAGATGTCCACCCTTGGCATCCCTCAGCTGTCCCCTCTCAGGACAGCCGGCCACCAAGTGGGCACAGTGCTCAGGCCTGAGCCTCTCCTGCCCCCAAACCCGTTTTTCCAGCTGCCTCTGGACACGCGCTGTCCCAGTGACAAAGCGCCTCGCCCTCCCCGCACCTGCGTGTCCTGGGCCGTGTCCCTGCACGGGCAGTGTCGGTCCGTCCACCCTCACCACGTCTCGGCCCCCAGCTTCCCCACCCTCCCCCGCTGGAGCGGCCCCATTTCCTGCGTGCAGCGTGAAACCGAGGCGGCGTGGTCCCCACGCCTCTGCCCGCCACCCTCCCAAGCCCGAGTCTGCCCGCCGCCGCCTGCCCCCGGCTCCAGCTCCAGCTCCAGCTCCAGCTCCAGCTCCGAGCTGGGGGCGCTCATCGCTGCAGGAGAAACGGCGGGGCAGGAGCAG
>NW_006159866.1:2207719-2213385 GCF_000334495.1 Tupaia belangeri chinensis | reverse complement strand
CGCCTCTGGCCCCAGCGTCTTGTCCCCGAGTAGAGCCGAGATTTCCCCTAGTCCCGGACCTCCGGGTTCTGTCTGGGCGTTTGCAGCTGCTGTTCCGCGCCTGCAGCAGAGTCCTCCCCGGGCAGAATCCCATCCCTTCCTGCTGGCCTGGTGCCCCCGCAGGTGCTCATTCCGTCCCCTCCCAGGCTGGCACCCCGTCCTCCGTGCGTGGCCACCACAGCCTGCCCAGAGGCAGCTCGGGATCGGTTTGGTGACTGCCTTCCGCTTCGCCCTCCGTCCCCAGCTGGAGATCAACGACGTGACCAGGGCCTGGGGGCTGGAGGTGGACCGCGTGGAGGCGGGGCCGCTGGGGCCCGTGCTCCCCCCGCCCCGGGCCGGCCCCGCCGCGCCCAGCCTGGACGGCACCCTCCAGCAGCTGGCGCGCCACTTCCTGGGAGGGGGCGCCCCGCCGCCGGGGCCAGGTGAGCCCGCCCTGTCCCAGGGCCCCGGTGCCAAGGCAGCGAGGGGACCCCGAAGGGACGTGGTCGGGGGTGTTGAACAGAGGCGGGAAGGGGCAGTGACAGGGCCCCAGTGGACACCGTGGAGCTGGTGAGCGAAGCCGAGCCACCCGCGCCTCCCGCCGGACCCCGGCCCTGCCCGCAGCCGTGCCCGCCGCAGCCCGTGGCCGAGGGGTTGCTGGCCGTCCTGCAGCCCTTCCTGTCCGAGGCCCTGGTCAGCCAGGTCGGGGCCTGCTACCAGTTCAACGTCCTGCTGCCCGGGGGCGCCCGGCGCGCCTACTTCCTGGACCTCAGCTCAGGTGCGCCGCCTCCTGCCCCAGGGAGGCCACAGCAGGAGGGGTGCGGCCGGTTTCCAGATGTCGCCCCCCCCACGGCCGCTCAGAGGGCGGGGTCCTGCACCGAGTCCCTGCACAGCTGCCCTTCTCCCTGGGCGCCTGCCATTCAGAGACTGTCGCCCCCACTCGGTGCCACCCTCGCTGTCCCCCACTAATGCAGGCTTGCTTTCCCCACAGGACGAGGGCAGGTGGGACACGGGGTGCCCGACGGCGTCCCCGACGTGGTGGTGGAGCTGGCCGAGGCGGACCTGCGGGCCCTGCTGTGCAGGGAGCTGAGGCCGCTGGGCGCCTACATGAGCGGGCGGCTGAAGGTGACAGGTGACCTGGCCGTGGCCATGAAGCTGGAGGCCGTCCTCAGGGCCCTGAAGTAGCAGCCTTGACTGACCGTCCACACTCCAGCCCTGAGCCTGGTGCCAAGCCAGGGGGGCCTCTTGGAGGAGGCGTCACTGCACCACAGACTGTGGAGTCCTCGCAGCCTGGAGCCATGGAGCGGGGCTGGAAGAGGCCGGGCCAGGTGGCTGCCCCTGTCCCTGCAGTGAGCTCTGGACAAGCCCCGGCCCCTGTCCCCAGCGAGTGCCCAGCCGAGCCGGGGCCAGCCACCCTGAGGGGGCACAGGACCCTCAGAGCAGCCTGGGCAGCTCGTCACCCCAGCACAGGCTCAGCTCCGAGCTCCAGCAGGGGTCGCCCCCAGAGCACCGACTCCCGCCCACCCGGCTGCATGCGCGCCGAGCCGGACAGCATGGAGGACAGCCTTGACCAATAAACGTGTGTGTGTGCGCGTGCGCGTGTACAGCGGCTCGGGCACGGCACAGACCCTGCAGCCGGCGTGGACCGGAGTCCTTGAAACGCCCCCTTTTCTCGGGGGCTCCGCCCGAGGGCTCAGCTCTCTGAGGGTGTCAGTTCCCCAGGAGGGAGGGACGGCCATGCGTGCCACAGACGGGCCGGAACCACTGGGCAGGGGCGGGGACACCGGGACTTCACCGGGTGACTGAATGGCATGGAGGCACCGCCCGGCCCCACAGGCGATGGCTGCCGCGGCCGCCCCCCCCCCCCCCCTCCACCCCAAGGACATGGTCCAGCTTCCTGGAGAGTTTTGTGGGGAGACCCTAACCCCTAAACCAGGCAGCCCTGTGGGAAGCAGCCTCAGCTGCTCCTGGGCCACCCCGGCTTTCTCGCCCTAACTGTTCAAGTCTTCCCCCAGACCCCGTGTGCTGCCACCACCCCGAGACCCATGGGCCCTCTCCCATCCCGTCCACTGAGTTGTCTTCCTACGCATGCCTGCCTGTGTGCACACTTCTCTGCGCATGCGTGTCCACGTGCCGTTCCTAAGCACGTGTGTCCACATGCCGTGCCAGCATGGGTGCTCGGGCCACGTGCTCTTGCTGCGGGTGCGGCTGAGGTGCCCGTTACTGAGCGTGAGCCGTTACTGCCCAAGTGCGCCTGAGGTAATCTTCCCACGCACGTGCGCCCACGTGCCTTTCCGGCACAGCTGCGGCCCAGGCACGTGTTCTGAGCACGTGTGTCCACGTGACGTCCTGGCACGTGTGCGTCCACGTGCTGTGCTGCTGTGGCCCAGGCACGTGTTCTGAGCACGTGTGTCCACGTGACGTCCTGGCACATGTGCGTTCATGTGCTGCGGCTCAGGCACGTGTTGTGAGCACGTGTTGCCACGTGACGTCCTGGCACATGTGCGTTCATGTGCTGCGGCTCAGGCACGTGTTCTGAGCACGTGTGTCCACGTGATGTCCTGGCACGTGTGCGTCCACGTGCTGTGCTGCTGCAGCTCAGGCACGTGTTCTGAGCACGTGTATCAACGTGCAGTTCCTCACGTGTGCGTCCACGTGCCTCCCCTGCAGCCGGGCTGAGGGGCCTGTTGCTGCGCATGTGCGTGACTGGCTCGCTCACGTGTGCGCCTGCGCCGCAGTGGCCGGGACCTTTGCGTGTGGGGCGTGCGGGCACCTCTCAGCCCCTTGCTACTACACTGCGCAGGCGTCTGGGTGTCGGGTGTCAGGGTGGCCCTTGTCACCAGCCGTGAAAGAACCGGGGAACTCCTAGTGAAGCAGATGGGGAGGAGCCCCCCGCGCACGAGACAGGCGGGGCATGGAGGCTGCGACCCTGAGGGAAGGGGCCGCCCTGCGGGACGGGCCGGGAGCCTCCACAGGGACCTGAGGAGGGGGGGCTGAGCGCGGGCAGTTCGGGTCGGGGACAGGACTCTGCTGGCCTCACTGCGCGAGCCGGAGCCGTCCGAGCCGTCGCTGACAGGAATGAGGACCCCGCAGTTTAGGGGAAATGGGGTGTGGGGAGATAAGAGATCGTCCCGGGTGGTCTCTGCGGGCCTGGAAGGGCCAGGAAGATTCAGGGGAAGCCTGTGAGGGTGGAGGGGGAGGCTGCCATGATCCCGCCGGGGCGTGTGCGTCCTGAGGAGGGGCGGCCGACAGGCTGTGTGGCCTGAGGAGAAGAGACGGCTGGCATTCAGCAGAGGGGAGTCACTGCGGGGCACCTCGAATTCAGGAGAGGACACGTGCACGAGAGGGGGCGCCCCCCACGGGCCCTGCCCTGCCGCCCCTCACCCTGGGCAGGTGCACAGTGCCTGGCGCCTTTCAGCTGACCGCTGGGGACTCGAACCCGGCGCCTGGGGAGCCCTGGCTTCCCCGGGGCAGTGCAGCGCCGGGGCCTAACGTGTCTGCGTTACTGAGATCGGCGGTGCCACGGGCACACTGAGCACGGCCCCGCGCACGCCGGCCCGCCTCTGCACAGCGCCCTCTGCCGGCGGGCCCGGGTTACTGTCCTGGAAAGTTGGGGTTTCGCGTTCCGGCTGTCCGGTGGGACGTGGGTGCCCCCCAGCCCCTTCTCCGTCCTCCTTTCTGTTGGGAATGGTCCTGGGGCTGCCAGGCCGGGGCTCCGCCCGCAGCAGCCGCCCCCCGCCCGGCTGCCCCCACGCTCCGTTCTTTAGGGGCTCTGTGTGTGCGGCGGGGTGACGGCTGAGGCTTCCCGTCCGTCCTTGTAGGTATCCCCGTCTTTGGAGCACTTTTTGCCTAAAACATATAATTTTCCCCGTTTAAATATCTTGAAATCGTTTCTCCTGTTCTCAGTGACGCCCAAGTCTGGCCATATCTTTAAGAGACGCCTTGTCGCCTGTCGTGTGACCGCGTCTGTCTGCCGCGTCCCCTTTCCCCTGCCGGCTGTTTCTGTTTTGACATCTGGGAGCTTTTTAAATATCGGGGAGATGAGTGGTCAGCCGCTTTTCATAGGAGTGATAAGTCGTTTTTTACCCAATTTGCTGGTTTCTTTTTTTTTTTTGAAAGAAACTTTTAAAAAATAATTACTTATTTTTATTTTATTTTACTTATTCATTCATTTATTTTAATTTGACCAAAGGGAAACATACAGAGAGAGGGAGGAAGTGAGAAAGCAAGCCGCCAGGTCCGAGGCTTGAACCATTGTCGGCCAAGTGGGAGTGTTCAGCGCCTTAACCACCACGCCACCTGCTGGTCCCCGCAATTTGCGGGTTTCTATTTTGACTTGCGTATGATCTTTTTTCTGTGAAATTTTAGAAATGCACTTTGTAGATATTTTATCTCATGACATCTGAATTTTGAGTCATAAGGATAAAAACTTCTGAGATTCTGAAGGAATTCCACGTGCTCTATTTTAATCCGACTTGTCCGTTTTTGCCCCACTCGGCGTTCACACGAGCACACAGTCGGGGACACCCGCGGGCCGCCGTGTCCGGCTCCGCTCTGCCCCGGGCTCCGCTCTGCCCCGGGCCGGCGTGCGCCGCCCTCACTCTGCAGGCCTCGCGTCGGCCCCTGTCCACGAGCTTCTGTGTCCGTGCGCGTCTTCAGGCGTCTGAGCGCCGTGCTGGTCTGAGCACGCTTTGCTAAGCCGACGCCGCGAACTCCGTCTTTGCCGGCGCTGCCCTGCGTGGCTCTCCCTCCCTCTGTGCTGTCCTGGCGGAATGTGATCACGGGAAAGAGCCTGTGGGCAAAGGAAAAGGGGGGGACAGGGAGGGAGCTTGTAGAGAGGAACTGGGGTCCTGGGCTCTGGCGGTGATGGCGGGACACAGGAGTGACACCCACACCCCAGCAGAAAGCAGGGAGGAAGGAGGAGGGCAGGGGCCGTGCCTGCCTACGGGGTGTCAGAAGGTGCCCCAGGGCGACCTCGAGGCTCTCCACAGCTCCTGGGCACCCAGGGCCATGCGGTCACCTTGGAAGGGCCAGAGTCGGGGCACCCAGAGGCCTTCCTGCTGGGCCCATGGGTCCATGCAGGGCACCCATGCAAGTCCAGCCCTGAGCTTGCGGTGCCATCTGCTGGCGATGTGGGAGATGGCCGCGCTTCTCATAGCACAGGACCCTCCGCCATGGAAGGGGGGAGTACCCTGGCCTGACCATTCGTGCCCGCCTCCCACACCCCTCTTGTACCCAAGGCCAGGCGAGCTGGGCGAGAGTGAGGGGAGGGAGGGCTTGGGGCCTGAGAGCTGGGGGAGGCTGACTACTGTGACCTCAGGGCAGGTCTGTGAGACGGGCCGGTTGTGCCCAATGGCAGTTTACACCCCCCCGGGATGAGATGCCATCACTTCTGGGGGCTTCTCCCCCATCCTAGCAAATATTAAAACACATGGGATTCCGGGGCGAGACCTGCCACGTCCCCGTAAGGTGACAGGGAGTGACTGTGTGCATATGCCTGCACACGCCCTGGAGGTGACGCCCCGGCAGTGCCTGGCACAGTGTGGTCACCGGTGGCCACCCTGGACAGTGAGAAACATCGTCTACACGCTGTCTGCACGTGTAAGGAAACCGTGCCGGGCGCGACAGCTAGCCATTAAAGAGGCCGA